>NW_006408615.1:3880191-3908863 GCF_000296735.1 Chrysochloris asiatica | reverse complement strand
TTTCTTCATATGTTTGTTGGCTGCCTGGATCTCCTCCTTGGTGAAGTGTTTGTTCCTGTCCTGTGCCCATTTTTTAATTGGGTTATTTGTCTTTTTCTTGTAGAGGTGTTGTAGTTTCCTATATATTTTAGAAATGAGTGCACTGTCCGATGTGTTGTTGCAAAAGACTTTTTCCCATTCTGTGTGTTTACTTTTTATTCTTCTGGTGAAGCCTTTTCATGCACATAAGTTTTTACTTTTTAGTATGTCCCAATCTCTATTTTGTCTACCTTTGTTTGTGTAGTTTTCAAAATGTTTGGTAGTCTGTGTTGCCCTGAGTTAGTGCCCTCAGATTTGTCCCATTTTTCATTGTCAGTCGTCATAATTTTGGGATTCAAATTTAGGTCTTTAATCCATGCTAAATTGTTTTTTGTATAAGGTGTGAGGTAAAGGTCTTGTTTCAATCTTTTGCATATCACTTTCCAGTTCTGTCAGCACCATCTGTTGAAGAGACTATCACCTCTCCATGTGATATATTTAGGTCTTTGTCAAAAATCAATTGGCTGCATGTCGATGTGTTCATTTCTGGATTCTCGATTATCTTCCATTCATCAATGTGTCATTCATTGTACTAGTACCAGGCTGTTTTGACCACTGTGGCCTTGTAATAAATTTTGAAGTCAGGGAGTGAGTGGTTTCCAACCTTATTCTTCTTCTTAAGCCGTGCTTTGCTTATCCTGGGTCTCTTTCCTTTCCATAGAAAATTTGTAATTGTTTTTTCCATCTCTTTGAAGAATGTCATTGGAATCTGGATTGGAATTGCATTATGTGTAAATTGCTTTGAGCAGTATTGAAATGTTCACAATGTTAAGTCTTCTTATCCAGAAGCATGGTACATTCTTCCATTTTTCTAGGTCTCTTTTGGTTTCTTGTGGTAGTGTTTTATAGGTTTCCTTGTATAGGTCCTTTGTTTCTCTGGTTACATTTATTTCTAGATATTTCATCCTTTGGGCAGCTATTGTAAATGGTATTGCTTTCTTAATGTCCTTTTCAGCACTGCCATTTTTGGTATAGAGGAATCCAACTGATTTTTGTATGTTAATCTTATATCCTGCCACTTTGCTGAATCTTCCAATGAGGTCTAGTAACTTTTTTACTGAGTCTTTGGGATTTTCTATATATAAGATAATATCATCTTCAAATAGAGAGAGTTTTACTTCTTCTTTGCCAATTTGGATACCTTTAATTTCCCTGTCTTGCCGTATAGCTCTTGCTAAGACTTCCAGCACTTTATTGAATAAGAGTGGTGACAAAGGACATCCTTTTCTGGTTCCTGTTTGCAGAGGGAAGGCTTTCAGTTTCTCTTCATTGAGAGTAATGTAGGCTGTTGGTTTTGTATATATGCTCTTAATTATGTTGAGGAATTTCCCTTCAATTCCTACTTTGTTGAGTGTTTTTTTTTTTAATCAGGAATGGATGTTGGATTTTGTCAAATGCCTTTTCTGCATCAATTGATATGATCATGTGGTTCTTTTCTTTTTTCTTATTTATATGGTGGATAACGTTGATCATTTTTCTAATGTTGAACCATCCTTGCATCCCTGATATGAATCCTGCTTGATCATGATATATTATCTTTTTGATGTGTTGCTGGATTCTGTTGGCTAGGATTTTGTTGAGAATTTTTGTATCTATGTTTATGAGGAATATTGGTCTATAATTTTCTTTCTTAGAGATGTCCTTCCCTGGTTTTGGAATGAGGGTTATGCTTACTTCATAAAATGTATTAGGAAGTTTTCCATCCTCTTTTATCTTTTGGAATGATTTGAGTAGAACTGGTGACAGCTTTTCCCTGAATGTTTGGTAGAACTCACCAGTGAAGCCATCTGGGCCTGGACTTTTTTTGGTTGGGATTTTTTTTTTTTTATGACCTGATCAATTTCTTCTTTTGTTATGGGTCTGTTCAGGTTTTCAACTTCACTGTGTGTAAGTTTAGGTAGGTCGTTTTTATCTAAAAATGTATCCATCACTTCTAATTTTCAAATTTGTTGGAGTACAACTCTTCGTAGAATTCTGTTATTATCCTTTTGATTTCCTTTGGTTCCGTTGTGTCATCTCCCATGTGGTTTCTAATGCATGTTATTCGTGTCTTCTCCCTTTTTTCTTTTATGAGGTTTGCCAATGGTCTGTCAGTTTTGTTAATACTTTCACAGAACCAGCTTCTTGTCCTGTTGATTCATTCTATAGTTTTTCTGTTTTCTATCTCATTTATTTTTGCTCTAATCTTCATTGTTTATTTTCTTTTGTTGGCTGTAGCTTCCCTCTGTTGGTTTAGTTCTAATTGTTGGAGATGCTTTGTTAATTTTGGTTCTTTCTTCTTTTTGGATGTGTGCATTTATTGCAATAAATTGTCCTCTCAGCATCACTTTCGCTGTGTCCCAAAGGTTTTGTTATGTGTGTTTTTATTCTCATTTGTTTCTAGGAACTTTATGAATTCACGTTTAATTTCTTCTACTACCCAGTCACTTTTCAGCAGGATGTTATTCAGTTTCCATGTATTTGACTTGATTTCCTTGGTCTTCCTATTGTTGATTTCTAATTTGATAGCATTGTGGTCTGAGAAGGGAAATTGTCTTCCAGCAGTTCTTCAACTATTTCCTCTGTGGGCTTGTGTGGTTGTTCCTGTTCTGGAATGCCAATAATTCTAAAGTTATTACTCTTCTTGTTGGTCAACATGAATCTTAGACCTTCTTCAGATTTTTTTCTCCTTTTTGTTTTGCTTGCTCTTCTATCTTAGTGGTATTGAAAGATTTGTCTTCCAGGTCACTAGTTTTTCCTTCCATCTCTTCTATTCTACTCCTTTGCCCTTTTAGTGTATTGTCTATTTCTAACATTATATTATTGATAGTTTGGGCCTCTTTTTGTAGGTTTTGAATGGTTTCCAATGCTGTATCTATCATTTGATTGTTCCTGTAGCACTTTCCTTACTTCTTCCTTATTTTTCTCAACTCCATCGTAAAGTGTTTTTAAACATTTCATAATCATTTTTCTGAATTCCTTCTCATGCATTTCCCAGGTCTGCCCTCCTTCCAGAATGTAGTCCAAGTCTCCCTCTAGGTCATTTGTCTCAGACATATTATCTTGTTTCTGGATATGTGCTGATGTGGTCATCTGCTTTTACTTCTGGGACATGTTTAGTGTTTATCTGTGGCCTTAATACTTAATTAAGTGTGTGTTCGGGTATTTTTTATGCTTTCTAATTGTCCTAAGGTAGATATGAACAGGATGTGGGCTTTCCTTTTCATCCTTCTTATTGCTTAACTCAGAATAACTTTCACAGGTGTTGTCTGCCTCCCTGATATATGGCAGTGGTATTGATTCTTGCCTGCATTTTGATGTTTTATAGAGTGTGATTGTAGCTTAACTATATGGCAGCAGTTGCTGTCTCTTCTTGGGTCATATAGGAACAGAAAGAGTCCCCCAAAGATAAAAGGGAGAGCATAAAACAGTAAAAAGCAACAGCTAAAAAACAAGAAAAAACAAAAACCTAATAAAACAACAACAACAACAACAAAATCTAGATTGGATACTGTAGTCTATAATTGCAGAAAGGGGAGAGGTGGGACAGAAAAAAAAGAACGTATAGCCTAATATGAGTATGACTTTAATGTCCTTTTTCAACTTCTTGCCTTCAAGGCTGTCTGATAAATTTCAAGATGCCACTGTTGGTTGTTATGCTATACCTTAGGATTTAATTTAATTTTCAGCCTGTTTTATTTTTTAATCATTCTTTCCCTCTCCACAGTCCTTGTTCTGGCCTTTTCCTTATTAAAAAACAGTTCAGGGCTGGGTCTTGGGCTGAGAGTATCTGTGCACATGTGTGGCTGAAGAATCCACGAGTGGTGGGGGTGGGGGGTGTCCACTAGTTCAGGTACCCCCTCTAGTCAACAGAATGAAGGTGTGCAAACAGTGGGGCACCAATGAACAGATACCAAAAAGAAAAAAAATAATCAGAACACAGCACAACTGAGAAAGTGTATTGTCTACCTTTGCTCTGAGGTTCCCCTGTTGGTCTTGCCCAAGTTGTTGGCTCTGGGCCACAGAGCCCAGCAGATTCAAAAGTATGCAATTTCTTACTTCCTCTACAAGTTTCACTAGCTATAAACCTTCAAACTTTAAAAACATTCCTACCTATGTGGTTCAGAGTTTTGGCGCTCTTCCCTGAACCTGCTTCGCCTGGCATTCTATGGTATTGCTGACTGTGAACTTCACTGCACCTTTACCCTATCCACCATAAAGCCCTGCCTCCAGACCCCACTCTTGATGGTGGCTGCTGCTATGTTGCCAGGCGTCTGTGTGCAGGGCAGGGTGGGTCATGTGGACC
The DNA here is from genome assembly GCF_000296735.1 of Chrysochloris asiatica. Taxonomy (NCBI): domain Eukaryota; kingdom Metazoa; phylum Chordata; class Mammalia; order Afrosoricida; family Chrysochloridae; genus Chrysochloris; species Chrysochloris asiatica. Next base: position 3,904,500 of record NW_006408615.1, on the reverse strand, counting down.
TTTTTGTCGTTCACTGATGTGAGTGGCAGTTTTCTAGAAACTCAGAAAACAGAACATCAAGATGAGCTTGGCTGGGCCATGGCACATCCTCTCCAATTTCTGAACATGAGTTTATTTTATAAAGTTCATTTCTTTGCTGAAATTCAGGGCTCATTAAACTTTTTTTTTTTTTTTTTTTTTTATAAACTAAGTATGGCAGAAGGGAGGCCGCTCACGGCTCAGATGAGTTTATGAACAGGCCAATTGCAAATTCATAATTAAAGGAATTTGACAAGAATCAAAGAAGACTGGCTCCCACTGGAGGTTTGGGAAGTTAATTACTGGTTCATCCTCTAACACGATGGGTGTGGAGGAGATATTTGAAGTGGGGAGGGCTGGGAATTCTCTGGAAAGATGCAGTGAAAATGTATGTGCCAATACTGATTTTGTAATCTGTGGATCCAGCCACAAGCCATTTTAGAGATGAGAGCTGATTCTCTGTGTTTGGCTCGTCATAATCCCAGAAACTTTGCTTTTCATGACACCCCCTCCAGTGTTGTCCTGGAAACCCAAATGAGGCTCACAGACCCGCCCATCCAACCTCCTGGGCTCCCAGCAGTGCCTATGGGATAGAGCACAGTATTGAAGGGGTTGCTCTTTTTTACAACACACTTTATTATTATTTTTAGAACAGTTTTTGTTAGGATTACAGAAAAATTGTGCAGAAAATACAGGTATGTATCCCCTTGTTATATATTAAATTGTGTTTCCTAAAAATATGTTTTGTACTCTATGGAACAGTTCTACTCTGTTCTGTAGGGTCACTGTGAGTCCGAATCGACCCTATTATAATGGGTTACGTTGTTGGTGAGGGCTGGGTTGGAGATGGGGATTTACTGCTGATGGGTTTGGGGTTTCTTTTTGAGGTCATGAAAATATTCTGGAATTAGATAATAAAAAGGGTTGCATTCCATAAATACACTCAAAACTCAGTAAATATACTAAAACCCACTGGCTGTGCATTCTGTCTTGATAAAAAATAATATGTAGACTTCTAGTGCAGAACAACAAAAAAATAAAAGTATGTTTTCTAGCTCCAAAATCCCTATACCTGTGGATGTAATCCCACTTATGAATGGAGCTGTCTTTGTTACGTTGTTGTTGTTAAGTGCCTTCGAGTCTATTCTGACTCATAGTGACCCTGTATAGGGTTTCCAAGGAGTGGCTGATGGGTTTGAACTGACAACCTTGCAGTTAGCAGTCCAGTGCTTATCCTACAGTGCCATGCCAGTATTCGAAAACTTTCTCTGTGCCTCCCCTTTGGGGAATTGAACCACAGCCTCCCACATGACAGGCAGGGATACTCTCCAGTATACTAAGGAGGAATCACACTTGTTATGTTGTTGTTAAATAGTTTGGAGTTGGTTCTGACTCATAGTGCCCTGCACAGGTTTCCGAGGCTGTAAATCTTTACGGGAGCAGAAAGCTTCATCTTTCTCCCGTGGAACAGCTGGTAGTTTTGAACTACTGACCTTGAGGTTAGCAGCCCAATTCGTAACCACTATGCTACCAGAGCTCCTTACTTGTTATGTTAGTGAAGACTATATCAACATAGGGTGTGTCTTACTTAAGCCAAACATATGTTGTCTCTCTGAGGAACAGAGAAGAAATATCAAATGGAGGGAAGATACAGAGAGTCAGAACCTGAAACGAGAAAAGACCACTCCCAGAGCCTAGAGAGAAAGAAAGGTTTCTCTACAGCTGAAAAATTAAGTTTAGACCGCTTGTCTCCTGAACTGTCAGAAGATGAATTTCTAATTATTAAAGCCTCCCAGGTCCCAAGTCCATGAGGACCAAAGTGCAACCTTGAGTACATCTCATCTGAATTTAGAAATCATCTCAAGAATAGATGTAATGAAATTGCTGCAATTTGATAACCTTGACCCATACTGATGGACGTAGTAGCTCAAAATACCAACTGAGAGGGAAAGAGTCTTCACATCAAGTATCAATCCTATGCCCTCTGTACACAGGGTTGATAGGGACAGGCAACTTAGACATTGGCTACCTAAAATGAGGGGGCTATAAGTCACTATAAAGTGACTGCCTTGCAAATTTTCAAGAGGAAGTTTAGTTTAAGAGTGTGTGGGCAAAGCCAGAACCCCACTGAAAATTTTTCATCTTGTCTAGACAGGTCTGGTGAAAAGAGACGGGGATAAGATTCTTATGATTCAATAGTGAGTAATTTTCATCATAGCTAATTGCAACTATCACAACCTTAAAGGTAGGAGTTTTGAAATAAAAAAGAGGGAATAGTTAATTGTACAGTCCCAAAACAGAGGACCTTACGACCATCAAGGGATAAGAGCACGAGTGGAATGTGGGACCCTATCCAGAGAAATAGTGACACCAGAGAAGGAGGCAGAGATGGAGACATGGAGAGATAGAGCAGCTGAGGACTCTAGACTCATGGAAAGAGAAAGACTATTTGCTGGCAGCCATGTGTTGGTGGCCAGGAGGAAGGCTTGCAGAATGTGCCTTTTGGTGGTTTAAATGATTATATATCCCTGAAGGTTTTTGTGTACATCTTGCCACCTCCTCCCTACAAAAAACAACAACAACAACAACAAAAACCAGAGGGAATAGAAGCAAAAATATTGTTGAGTGATGATGAACTGATGAGATTGTAATCATTACAATGAAAGGATGAGTGTAAAATTGATGTTCTCTCATGTAAGCTATCACTCAGTTCACACACACAAGAAAGAATAGATGTAACGAACTGAAATCTAATGACCAAAGACCAGGTGAATTGTGGCATGGCATTAAAGACATCATACATGAAGAAAGTAAAAAGTCATTAAAAAGGCAGGAAAGAAAGAAAAGTGACTGTCTTTCAGAGGAGACTCTGAAATATGCTCTTGAAGAAATAGTGAAGTAAAAGAACTGAACAAGAAATTTCAAAGGGCAGTTCAGAAAGACAAAGTACAGTATTATAATGAAATGTGCAAAGAACTGGAGATAGAAAACCCAAAGGGACGAACATGCTCAGCATTTCTCAAGGTAAAAGAATTGAAGAAATATTTCAAGCCTGAGTTGCAATACTGAAGGATTCTATTGGCAAAATACTGATGAACTCAAGAAATAGCAAAAGATGGAACACCGAATGAAAAAGAATGAGTCCATGTTTCACTGTTTGAGGAAGAAACATCTAATGAACAGCTGATATTATTGAAGGAACAAGTCTAAGGTACACTGAAGACATTGATGACAAGCCTCCAGGAATTGATGGAATTCCAACTGAGATGTTTCAAAAATTCCCTGCTGACGTAGATGAAGCATCTTTCCATAGACTGATTTTCAATCCTTACATCTTCTCTGCTGAGGTGTTTTATTTTTTTTTTCAGGTATTTTGCCTATTTTGTAATTGTGTTATTTATTCTTATTGCTGACCTTTGGAGGTTATTTGTGTATGTTGAAGAGGAGTCCTGTATCAGATGTGTGTTTTAAAAATATTTTCTTTTTTAAAAATTATTTATTTTTCTTTCTTTATTTTTGTTGTTTTAAAGTTTTTATTGTGAATTGAGTGAAAGTTTACAGGGCAGATCAACAGTTTTACATTCAACAAATCATATACTTTGTTTCATTATAGTGATTACAATCCCCTCCATGTACCATTAGTTAACAGTATTTCTCTCTATTCATTTTAGCTCTTTTTAAAAACAAAAAAACACTCAGGCATATATAATAATTTAAACCACCAAAGGGCACATTCTGCAAGCCTGCCTCCTGACCACCAGCTCTCAGTCCCTCTCTTTCCATGAATTTAGAGTCCTCAGACTCTCCTCTCTCCAAGTCCACATCTCTACCTCCATCTCTGGTGTAGCTACTTCTCTGGATAGGGTCCCACATTACACTTGTGCTCGTCTCCCTGGATGGTCCTAGGGACCTCTTTTTCTGGACTGTAAGATTAACTACTCCCTCATTTTTGTTACAAAACTTCTATCTTTGCAATTGTGACGATCACAATTAGTCATGATAACAATTACCCGCTATTGAATCATAAAAATCTTATCCCCATCTCTTTTTACCAGATCCATCTAGACAAGTTGAAAACTATTTAGTGGGGACTCTCTCTTCCCCCGCACACTCTTAAACTATACTCCCTCTTGAAAACTTGTAAGCCAGTCACTTTGTGCCTTTATTGCCCCCTCATTTTAGGTAGCCGATGTCTAAGTTGCCCGTCCCTATCTGCTCTGTATACAGAAGGGATAGAATTGATACTTGATGTGAAGACTCCTTCCCTCTCAGTTGGCTGGTATTTTGAGCTACTACAGCCCTAAGTGTAGGTCAAGTTCATCAAATTGTAGCAATTTATCCTCGTTTCCTTTATCAGAATTTTTTTTTTTTTTTTTTTTTTTTTTACATTTTTCTCTAGTCGAGCTCTGATTATTCAGACATCGAGAGGCTAGGTCAAATGGATACTATCTGCATGTTTGGGTGTTCTTGTGCATCTCCCGTCACCTCATAACAGCTGGATGCTTCACTTTCAGCTCTAACCCTCTGTGGCTATGTCCTTGCCATTGGGCTCAGGTGTTCCCAGGTCTCACCACACTTTGGACCAACCAGCCTTTCCTCTTCTCTCTCTCATCTCCAGGTCAACGGGATTCTATAGAATGTGGTTGAACTCAGACCATTTATTTCTTCATTGCTGCCTTTCCCCCTCTTCCACTCACCAGTAGACCAATACATGCCTACTCATGTATTCCCTTTGAGTTTCAGTCTTAGAGGGGGTTTGACTTGAGGGGTCTTGATTGTTTGTCTTGATGGCTTCCCAGTGAAAACCTGTTAATTCTTTTTTCCTGTACACTGCAAAGGCTCCACAAGGGGCCTGTTTCACTGGGCAAGTTGTAGAACCCCTTTTAGGTATTCCAATCAGTTATAGACTGAAGATGGCTTATAAGCTTTCTATAATTATGTTTCTCAACATTCCTTTTTATCCCACTCAAGTGTCTGCTTTAGAATAGTAGGCAAGGGAGACCACTATTCATAAGACAGTCAAGTATCTTAGTATTATTTCCCATCTTCAGACTGTCTCGATCCCTGTATCACAGAGCCCTGTTATTCCAAGGCTGAGCACGCATTACTATTTAGCTCTGTTCTATTTAGCCCATACACACCTGTCTCAGTGTTCCCCTATCTACCTTGTTCTTCCACCTCCTCCCCCTTCTTGTGTACTGCCCTCCCCAACACCTGAACTATGATGTGTCTGCCCCTACCCTGTGCTCTACCGTCCCCTTCCTTCCCCTCCCCCAATTCACCCGGCCCCACACCGGTAACCAACTAAGAATTTTTTTTTTTCCATTTTAGTATGGGTATCTTTTCTTAATCTTTTACAATAATGGTCTTATGAAATATTTGTCTTGTCCTTTTGTGACTGACTTATTTCACTCAGCATAATGTCCTCAAGGTTCATCCATGTTATGTGGTGGCTTGCAGATTCCTTATTCTTCTTCAAGGTAGCATAATATTCCATTGTGTGTATGTACCACAGTTTGTTTATCCCTTCTTCCCTTGGTGGGCACTTTGGCTGTCTCCATCTTTTTGCAATTGTGAATAGTGCTGCTATGAACATTGCTGTGCATATATGTACTTGTGTTATGGCTGTGCATATATCTTCTTGTGGATACATATTAAGTAGAGAAATTGCTGGGTCATATGGTATTTTTATTTCCAACTATCTGAGGAATCGCCATACTGTTTTCCAGAGTGGTTGGATCATTTTGCATTGATACCAGCAATGTAGGATGGTCCCAGTCTCTCCACATCCTCACCAGCATTTATTATCCTCTGCATTTTTGAACTTTGCTGTTATTACTGGTGTGAGATGAAATCTCATTGTTGTTTTGATGTACATCTGTCTAATGGCTAATGATCACAAACATTTCTTCATGTTTGTTGGCTACCCGAATGTCTTCCTTTGTGAAGTGTCTGTTCATGTCCTGTACCCATTTTTTAATTGGATTACTTGTCTTCTTCTTGTACAGGTGTTGTAGTTTCCTATAGATTTTAGAAATTAGTCCTTTGTCTGATATGTCATTGCTGAAGTTTTCCATTTTGTGGGCTCCTTTTTTACTCTTTTGGTGAAATCCTTTGATGCACATAAGTTTCTAAAATATTTTATTTTAATGTGTGACTTTAAAGGCCTAAAAGAAAAGAATTTAGGTGGAGTAAAGTAGTGAAGCAGAGTTCTGGTGTGGCACTTTAGGATAATGCACTGGACTGAAAACTCAGTTTGAATCGCAAGGTCAGCAGTTCAAACCCACCAGCTGCTCCTCAGAAACCCTATACAGGGTCACTATGAGTTAGACCTGACTTAACAGCAACAACAAAGTAGTGAAAAGATTGAAATTGTCAAAAATGTCATTTTGCTCAGATCAACCATCAACACTCATGAAGCAGCAGTCAAGAAATCAAGTGACACATTGCATTATGCAACTCTGTGGCACAAGACCTCTTTAAAATGTTCAAGAGCAAAGATGTCACTTTGAGGATGAAGGTGCTCCTGACTCAAGCCATGCTATTTTTTATAGCCTCATATGCATATGAAAGTTGGACAGTGAATAAGGAAGACCAAAGAAGAATTGATGCATTTGAGTTATAGTGTTGGAGGAGAATATTAAAAGTACCAGGGACTGCCAGAAGAGCAAACAAATCTGTGTTGGAAGAAGTACAGCCAGAGTGCTCCTTAGAAGCCAGGATGGCCAGACTTCATCTTTCATACTTTGGACATATTATCAGGAGGGATTAATCCCTGCAGAAGGACATCATGCTTGGTAAAGTGGAAGGTCAGTGAAAAAGGAGAAGACCCCCAACGAGATGAATTAACACAGTAGTAATAGCAGCAATGGGCTCAAGCATAGTAACGGTTGTGATGTTGGCACAGGACTGGGCTGTGCTTTGTTCTGTTGTGCATAGTGTCGCTATTGACTTGATGGCATCTAACAACAACAAAGCAGTCTTGTATGTTCTCAAAAAGCTTCTTTTTGGCCCAGGGGGCATGTGTAACAATCTGTTGGGTCCTGCTCCCAAACTCTTCTTCCAAAATAACTCTCCTGCTCTTAGTAGAGAAGTCAAACCCAAGGATGTAGCCCTCAAGGGCACCCTTAGGTGTCAGTTCCTCCTGACATTACTAGGTCACTCGAGGGCATCTGGACTCCCGTCATTATATTCTCTCTAGTATCAGGACTACTACCCTGGCTGTTTTCACTTCAGGAACACTCTTCCTTGCCCCTGCTTCCTTCTCCCACCCCGTAAAATATGATGTCAGCAGCCTTGACACGTATTCTCACGGAGTTCTATTGTACCTTCAGAGCCCCCACCATGAGGAGCAGTCCTGGGCTCTGCCCGCAGTGGGCAGCCCAGTCCAGCAGACCTGTAACATGCAGCAAAGCTGCCCTGCTGAGCTCAGCCTATGTCAGCTGATGGGCAAGTGACGTGTAGACTCGGGAGCATGAGAACCAATGTCTCTGGTGGCAAACCTCTCAGCTGTGGAGTCACTTGTGGTGATAAACCTGGCTCTCTTTGATGCATTCCTTATATCTCAAGTCCCACTTCTACCAGGAACCTCCCTTCACCCCAAAGCCTGAGCTGGGTGTCCTTCTGTCTCCCCGTTGCTGTCTGCATCCTCAACTCGGGGAGAACCAGCTCTGTCCTCCCCTTGGTCTTGTGCTTGGTGATGACTCTTTGTTCCCAGTCTTGCTTGTAGCTCCAACACAGGACAAAACAATCAATGCTACAGATATAAAAATGCCAAACACAATGAGCAAATGAATGCTTGCAAGTGGTCTATGGTTAGAAGTGGGATTCAGAGACCTTCTTGGGTCTGACATTGATTCCAGCCTTTGCTAGCTGTGTCACCAGGAGTAAAGTGTGTAATCTAACAGTAGGTTTCTCATGTGAAAAACAGTGATAATCTCACTTGATTGCAAGGGAAATGCTGAGTGTGAAATAGCGTGTCAGAGAGCTTGAAACATTGGAGGTTCTTGATGAATGACACTCACGTCATTGTGTACCCCCACTATGTGAAAGTTCACCCTCTGTGTACCCATACCTGTCTCCCATCTCTCTTTGCCTCAGTTTCTTCTACTCGTGGTGGTAGGATGGAAATGTGGGTCTCACTGCTCAGAGGGACTCTCACCTGGAGGTTTCTCCGGTCACCACTCCTCTGGTGGATTTCAACCTTTTGGCTGAGATTCATGCTAGCTGCAGAGTACCATGGGCTGCCAAAAGAACCAACAGATCTGTGTTGGAAGCAGTGCAGCCAGAATGCCCCCTGGAGGCCAGGATGTCCAAACTTCGTGTCTCATACTTTGGACATATTGTCAGGAGGGACCAGTCACTGGAGAAGGAAATCATGTTTGGTAAGGTGGAGGGTCAGAGAAAAAGAGGAAGACCCCCAACGAGATGGATTGGCAAAGTGGCAGCATCGATGGGCTCAAGTGTGGCAACGATAGTGAGGTTGGCTCAGAATCGGGCAGTGTTTCCTTCTGCTGTGCATAAGGTCACTATGAGTCAGCACCGACTCGATGCCACCTAACAACAACAACAACAACAGAGTGGACCATCCTTCCTGGTGTCTGCTCCAGGCCCACTTTTGTACCCACCGCCCTTGTTTCTTTGAAGGGACTGAATACCCATTTCCTTTCTCAATTCACGTGAAGGTTAAGTTGAGCTCTGTTCCTGGAGGGGTTGTCTAAGTTGAAGCATGTGTGTGGATGGAAGTGGAGGGGACATCTCCCTGAACCTTCCTTCATCAGTGTCCCTGCCACATGGCCCCACTTTGTCAGGCAGAGAAAGGACATCAGAGGTCCCTCAACCTCTTTCCTGGGGTCCCACTTTCTCTGACTGGATCCCAGGGCATACTGCCACTTTGGATGGTGTGGAAGAAGACCCTGATGATGAGGTGTGGTCAGGCAAGTTCTCCAGGTCCCTTCACTATAAGACAGCTCACAGAGGATCTCCTAGAACACTGGGCAGACGGAACGAGACCATTGATGTACCATGCTGAGAATGATCGAGGCACAAAATAGGGTACCATATGTTTGCTGTTCTTAATTATTGTAATTATTGGTCACATTTTTCACTAATGGTGACGTGCACACATCTTCATTTGGGGCCCCTTTGACCTAGCCTCCTAGGAACTTGTGACGTTTTGAGTACATAACTGTTACTGATAGATGCCATGTGGTTGGTTATATGCCGTGGAGTCAGTTCTGACTCATAGCGACCCGGTATAGGGTTTCTGAGGCTGTAAATCTTTACGGGAGCAGAAAGCCTCATCTTTCTCCTGTGGAACAGCTGGTAGTTTTGAACTGCTGACCTTGAGGTTCGCAGCCTGATTCGTAAGCACTATGCTACCAGAGCTCCCTGTAGTTGGTTCCTCTTCATGCAGAAGGAAACACAGCTGGGTCCCACACCATCTTCATGACCATTGGTCTGTTCACGTCCATTGTGACCAATGTGTATTTTGAATGTCTTCCAACCAAGGCACTCATTTCCCTTCACTATATCGAACAATACTAGGTTGCAATGCATAGGCTTTTCATGAACAAATGGAAGCAGCGTTCCAGGCTTTCCTAGTCTACCTTAGTCTGAAGGTTCTGCTGAAACCTGTCCACTATGGTGACCCTGCTGGTGTTTGAAATACTGGTGGGTACTTTCCAGTATCACAGCATGCGTAATTACCACAGTATAAGCTGATGGACAGGTGTTGGTCCCATCAATCAGATCACACTGATGCTTAAAATGTTTACTTTTCTTGTACCATATTTATAAGACATAATGAATAGCCCAAAGGAAAAGAAAGTCACCTGTATTTTCAATACCCAGTGACAATTGTTAATGCATGACTCAGAATCCTTTATTTTTACTTTTTCTTTAGGTGCCAAGCATACACACACATACACACTCCCACAATTTACTTCTGGGCAATGGCGTTCACTGTGGAACATATTCTAGATTTGCCTAATGTCACGGGTATTTATCTAGAGCCTGAGTTTTGCCCAATCATCCATCTTGAAGACACGCCATTTAAATGACTTCTCTTATTTTACTTCATAAAGATTGCTGAGCTGGCCTGGAGATGGATACATCATTATGCAAATCCATGACTCCCCCTCAAGGGTAAATTCTTAGAAGTGGCTACTTTGAGATTAAAAAGTATGCTTATTTAAAAAAAAATTTTATTTTTGGTATACAAATTGCTCCCTTGGTCTTCATAAAGAAATCGCTGCTGTACCCTGCCTTGTCCTGCTGGCCCTCACTGACCTGAACCCCAGCTCTGGAAAGTGCCCTGACCTGAAAGTGTATTACAATGCCACCCCCTGGATGCCTTCTTTTTTAAACATTTATTTTTCACATTTATCGATGTTTTATACTTTTCAGTGTTTAGACATTTGTCAGATTCTTCCCCTGAAGTATTCCACAGTTACAAACAGACAGACAAAACAAATTTTAAATTGTAGTTTGAGTGAAAATGTACAGAACAAATTTGTTTTCCATTCAATAGTTTATACACATTTTGCCTTGTGACATTGATTGCAGTATCTTCAATGTAACAGCGTTCTTCTCACTTTCTCCCTGGGTTCCTGTGTCCACTCATCCTGCTTTGCTATCCACTTCCTGCCTTCTGAGTTCTGTTCTGGGCAAATGCTGCCCTGCTGGTCTCTATGGCTGATTGTACAGAGGAACACATTTCTCCTTAGAGTTAACCTCCTGGACTCTGAAGCTGAGTATGTGAGGACCCCACCATGACCTTATCTTGACAGATGGACCCATGGTCACTCCCTGCTGCCTGAGCCTTCCCTACAGGGACCCTGTACTTTATGCCCTGGATCCTGACTCCCCTACCATCCGGAGCCCTGTTCAGTCCGGGTCACCTTTGTGTGGGGTTTCCTTTCCCCAGAAATAGGGGTGTTAAAACAGTGCCAACCCAGTGGTCAACCCAGGCTAACAGAGTGCTGGACTTCCAGGGTCCCAGCAGCTAACACAACCAGACACATCTTTGCTTTCGGCTGGTGATAAAGTCGTTATTTCTAATCTCAGTCATAGAAATTCGTCCCTGAACACTGTGATTGGGATAGTGTGGACAAGCTGGCAGTATGCCTGCTGTGGGCCTGCCTCTGCCACTGTGACTTTAGCAAAGTGTCTGGCTTCTCTGCATCCCCATTTCTTCATCTGTAAAGTGGGATCACTAATGGCCAGCCTAGCTCAAGTTGTGAGGGTGAAATCAGACACCGGGGATTCTGAACTCCAAGTAAAAACCCCATAAACAGTGTTGTTGTTGTTGTTAGGTGCCATCGAGTTGGTACCGACTCATAGCGACCTTGTGCACAGCAGAATGAAACACTGCCCGATCCTGGGCCAACCTCACTGCTGTTGCCACACTTGAGTCCATCGATACTGCACTTGACCAATTCATCTCATTTTCTTTGACCCTCCACCTTACCAAACATGATGTCCTTCTCCAGTGACTGTTCCCGCCTGACAATATGTCCAAAGTATGAGAGACAAAGTTTGGCCATCTTGGCCTTGAAGGAGCATTCTGGCTGCACTTCTTCCAAAATGGATCTATTGGTTCTTCTGGCAGCCCATGGCACTTTCAATATTCTCCTCCAATACCATAAGCCAAAAGCATCAATTCTTCTACGATCTTCCTTAATCACTGTCCAGCTTTCACATCCATATGAGGTTATTGAAAATACCATGGCTTGGGTCAGGCACACCTTAGTCCTCAAGCTGACATCTTTGCTCTTCAACACTTCATAAAGATCTTGTGCAGCAGATTTGCCTAATGCAATACGTCATTTGATTTCTTGACTGCTGCTTCCGTGAGTGTTGATAGTTGATCCAAGAAGAATGAAGTCCTTGACAACTTGAATAAACAGCAGGTATTATTGAGTACCTGTGGCTCCCAAACAGTTAAGTGCTGGATTACTAGCCGAAAGGTTGGCAGTTTGAATCTATCCAGAGGCACCTGGGAAGTCAGGATTCTAAAAGTATTTACTGTTTCTGTCATTGAGTTTGTTCCAATTCATAGCAACTCTAGATGGTGTTTCCAAGGAGTGGTTGGTGGGTTTGAACTGCCAGCCTGTGGCTAGTAGTCCAGTGCTGATCCTACAGCATGACACTAAGACTTCAAAGGCCTCCAGTACCTGGTATTCCCAGGCAGTGTCTCATCCAAGCACTGACCAGGCCCGACCCTGCTTAGCTTCCAAGACCAGATGAGATCAGGCATGATCCGGGTTGTATGAGGACCCGAGGAAGCAGTTCTACTGTTACACAGGACAGTAGAGGGGAGGGTGGGGTCTGCAGTAGCACCCCCAGTCACCTGGACATACTGGATGATGGTGGGGTACTATGCCAGACCAGAAGGCAGGGATGGTAGGCCTGTAGAGGGACCCTCACACTTCTGGAAGGGGGTGCTGGGGGCCCTGAGACTCTGGAGGGGATTAGAAAGTGAGGGCTGGATGGAGCCTGGCCTGGCTCTGTGCTCTTTTGGGCTGATTTTGAGAGGAAGCGGGGTGTTGGTGACAACCCCCACCTTAGCAGTGGGCTCAGCAGCTTCTCCAGTGTCCACTCCAGTGACCAGAGTGCCTGAACAAAGTGGTTTCCCTTTAGGACTGGCAGGTGAGACCCGTCTTCCAACTGTGAGGCGATGGTGGCTCAGCTGTAGAGTTCTTGCCTTCCATACAAGAAAGCAGAGTTCGCATCCCAGCGAATGCACTTCAGACTCAGCCACCACCTGAGTGTCCGCGAGGGTTTGTGTGTTGATGTGATGCTTCAGTGGAGTTTCCATACTAAGAGAGACTAGGAGAAAAGGCCTGGAGATCTACTTCTGAAAATCAGCCAAGGAAAAGCATAAGGTTGGAGTAGGACGGAGTGTCACCATGAGTCAGGTCCAACTAGATGACATCTAACACAACAGCCTTTCTTCTGCGACAGGGTTTTCTAGGTCCATCTGCCCATTTCATCTTAACAACACCTTCTAGGTGAGTAGGCCCATTTTAGAGACAAGGAAACTGAGGCTCAATGAGGTCCCGTTACTTGCCTGACAACCTCCAGATGCAGGGTGGGTTTCATATGCAGACTCCCTCTCTAGAACCCACCTTCCTAGTCCCCATACCTGTCAGTCAAAAGCTTGCTAACCAGGCACACATCCCGGCAGATTCCTTCTTGGGGTGACACACAAGGACACACGACTGCAAACATGAGGATTAACTACATGGTCCTGTTTCTCTCTAGGCAGACCTTGGAGATACAGTGGGTTACGTTCTAGACCTCCTCAATTAAGCAAGTCACAGGAATGTTTCTAGCTCCCAGTGCACATGAATGTTATGTTTACACCATACTGTAGTCTAATAAGTGGGCAGTAGCTTTATGAAAAAGTTGAACGATTCTGAGAATGACTGAAATGTGTCATCTGTCTTCATGACCTGGTGCTGCTAGAACAGGCATACCCAAGGGGGTGGCTTTAACAAACAAATATGTATTCTCTCATAGTTTAGGAGACGAGATGTCTAAGTCCAGAGTGCTGCCTCAAGGGAAGACTCTCTCTCTTTTCAGGCTCCTGAGAAAGGTCCTTGTATCCTTTCAGCATCTGTAGGCTCACTATTCCTTGGAGATCTCTGTGTGTTTTATATTGGTCTTTCCCTGGCTCTAGGAGCTTCACGGTGCAGGGATTCCCAGTTCTTCCTTTTCGATGGTAGCTTCCTCTGAGCTCCGCTTGTTTTCTTCTTCTTGTTGTTAAGTGCCACCGAGTTGACTCTGACCCATAGTGACCTAGTATAGGATTTCCAAGGAGCAGCTTGAACCACCGACCTTGCAGTTCAAATGACTTTGCAGTCTGACGCATTAGCCCACAGCACCACATCTTTTATATCTCAAAAGAGATTGATCCTAGCTATCCATTAGCATCATATTGTTGTTGTTAAGTGCCATTGAGTCGGTTCAGACTCATACCAACACTGTGCAAGGTTATCGAGGAGGGGTTGCTGGGTTTGAGCCACCAACCTTGTGGTTATCAATCCAGTGGTTTACCCTACAGCCATTGTTGTTGTTATCAGGTGCCATCAAGTCGGAACCGACTCATAGCGACCCCATGCACAGCAGAATGAAATAATGTCCGATCCTGGGCCAACCTCACTACCGCTGCCACACTTGAGTCCATCAATGATGCCACCTGGCCAATCCATCTCGTTAGGGGTCTTCCTCTTTTTCTCTGACCCTCCACCTTACTCAGCATGACATCCTTCTCCAGTGACTGTTTCCTCCGGACACAGTCCTAGGGAAAAAGAAACCCTACAGCCATACCAGGACTCTATTACATCATGGAAGTGGAGATTGGCAACGCATTGGATAATTACGTCAGATCAGGCTGATCCCATCAGATCCCGTCATTGGAGAGGTGATGACATTATGTTGGATCTCATCATAGGTAATTATTCCAACTTAACTGTTAGACCACTAAGAATCCTGTCCCTTACCTATCACAGTCCACCCCTTGTCAACATGGCACCTGCACACATCTCCTCAAACCATGCATACCATCTTGAAGAAGACAACTGGAAACTTATACTTGTGCTGAACATGAAACAGTTAACATGCATACAGTCAAAAACCCACTAACCCCATCATTGTCTCCAAATTCTTCCAAGTCCAGATTCCAACCTGGGAACACAATTCCTCTTCGTCTGTGAGTCTAGAATACAAGTTACCTTCTTCCAAATGTAACAGACAAATGTAGCTATCTCCATTACTAATGGGAGCAATTGAAGGGAAAGTTAAAAATCCAGCAGAAAATTTCCATTAGCTCTCAAGGCTTGAAAACCACCCTCTATTGTCTGAGACCATCTTGGCAATGGCCTTGGCCCCCAGACTCTGGATGTTGGCCATGCACTCTGGGTTCTGGGTGGGGACCCCTCAACCCTAGTCTTTAGCTCTACCTTCCAGGCCCACTGGGACAGCACTCTACTCCCCCGCCTTGGAAACCCCCATTCTCCTAGTCCATCTGAGTGGTGGTCCCATCCTCTCACCACGGCAGGCCCCACTCTTCTGACCCTTGGGCATAGCAGCCCAGCCTCCTCAGCTTTTGGCAGACAGCCCATCTTAACAGTAGCTCCACACTCCAAAATTGAGTTGGTGAAGAAGATCGGACTCTTTGAAACTTAGGAAACTGTGGCCTCACCTTTAGAAACCCCAGAGGTCATGGTCCCTCACTTTGAGAGTGCCAAGATCAGAGCCCTACCTTTTGAGACTGAGGCAGCTCTGCTTCCTGGCCCAGCCAAGTTGACACAAAACCTTAACAATAACAGCACCCATAGACTTGCTCAACACAGGGGTTTCCACAAACCCTCCACATATACAAAAATACACTACCTGCAAAGTGCAATAAAGCAAAGTTTAATAAAACAAGGTGTGCCTACATATGCTATAGTTTCTAGAACAATGCAAAGTAAGAAAGATTAAGCAGTGAATTTACGTAAGACTTCAAAATACAATCCTTCCAAGATTTGAGCTTGTTATATGTCCTGTTTAGACACTGGGATTAGATTTGAAATGGCACTGGGTAACCCCTGGCTGGATGTCCCTGGATAGCCAAGCCCCAATCCCTCACACCAACACTGACAAGAAAACTCCAGCAAGTGGTCAGGAGCAAAGGGCGGGAGAGCATTCCTTGCTATTGCAAATTCTTCTTTCTCACCATTAACCAGGACCAAGATAATGTCATCTCTAAATTGAACTGCAAGGGCACACTCATTCTTTGCAGCTAACAGCCTGCTGTATTCTTTTGCTGACAAATATAACGTTGGCATTTTTTGTGATCATGCAAATGGATTTGGAATCTAATTGAACTTTTTATAGCAAATACATCAGAATAATGATGATGTCTCCCCAAGCATCCACACATGCTGCTCCTAGTCTTCATAATTCCGCCCTGCTGTTCAAAGCATCTCTAGCAGGCTGTTCGAATCTCACTCTTCTAAGGGTGGAACTTTTTGCTTTGAATCTGCAAACTTTATCATTTCTGACACAACCATCTTTTCTAGTGGTTCTTGAAGTTTTCACATAAATTCATGTCGGTGCTGGGAAATGTCAGGATGGTACACTGTTTCCGAAGGCAGAGATTGTTGGGGTTTGAGGGAGGAAGACCAGGTGATCTGCTGCCTCCAAGTCTCTGGGGGAGGGGAGAGCTTGAACTGATGACCTTTTGGTTAGCAGCTAAACATTTAACTACTGTGCCACCAGGGTTCCTTATAAAGTGGCTTGGCTGCAACAAATCCTCAACAGGATCTGGACAGTCAGCCCCAGACTCCTCCCTTCCAGTCTTAGTTGTCTACTGCTGCCAAACAGAACCACCACAAGGGGGTGGCTTTAAGGAACAGATGTTTATTTTTCACAATCCTGGCGGCTAACATATGGTGTGGTTCTAGGGGGAGGTCCTTTGTTGTCTAGTTCAGTGTCTAGTAGATTTCAGCAATCCACCTGTTCAGGGAACGTATATATATGTCTCATCATGTGTGGCCCCCCAGAGCCTGTGCTGTTTTGGTCTTTTTATAACTCAGAAGTGATAAGGTTTAGGAACCACTCTACACTGGAATGGCATCATTTACATAAAAAAGGAGGCCTCTATTTCCAAACAGGTGGTAATCAGAGTTTGTTGCTAAGTCGAAATTGACTCTCGATTCACCAGCAGGTGGGTTTGATTTTGGTTGTAGTGTAGTTGAAAGGGTGTCTGTTGATCTGTATCCTTACCAAACCCAACCTAATTCCCCTACCACCAAATCAATCCTGACTCACAGAGACCCTCCCAGGCAGAGTACATCTATTTTTTGGGATTTTCAAATCTTTACGGGAGCAGAAAACAGACTCATCTTTTCCCCGTGGATCAGCTGATGGCTTTGACCCGTCAACCTTGTAGTTAGCTGCCTGAGCCTTAGCCCCTACCATTGTGTGCTCAGCGCGCTCTCATTGAAGCTTTATTTTGCATTTCTCTGAAGACCACTGCCACAGTCCAGCTGATTCCCAAGCTTCGTGGCCCCACGTGACAGAGTCGAGCCACCCCATTGGGCTTCTCAGCTATCATCTTAATGGGGGCAGATCCCAAGGTCTTTCTCCAGCAGAGCCACTGAGAGGGTTTGAACTGAAGACCTTTCTGTGAGTGCTTAACCAGTGCGCCACCAGGACTCCTTTTCCTTGACGTTGTTGTGGCGCCGTTTCTGTATTTACTGACCACGTGGGTATCCTCTTCCGTGGTCTCTGACCCTTCATCGCCTATTGCCTTTGCAGTCTTCTGGAATTGCAGAACTTCTTTATGTATATTTCATGAGCCAGGCTGGAGCAGTGGTTAAGTGCAGCGGCTCTGCAAGAGAAAGATGTGTGGCTGTCTGCTAGTGTCAAGATGACAGTTTTGGAAACCCTGCCAGGCAGTTGTACTCTGCTCAGTTGTTGTGAGGTGGTGTCCAGTTCGGACTCTTATCAACCCCGTGTACAATAGGACAAAACTATGCCGGGCCCTGCTTCCTCCTCAGTATTGTTGCTCTATTTGAGTTCATTGCTATAGTCACTGTTTCAGTCCATCTTACTTCCTCTTATTTGCTGAACCTCTGCTTTCCCAAGCATGGTGTCCTCTCCAGGGACTATTGGCTCCTTCTATAGTGACCTGACAGTAGTGGGGCTGCTTTGGGGTTTTTATGTATCTTGGGTTGTTACCTCTATGTGTCGTATACATTTTCTAACATGACTTGACCCTTTTACTGGTGTTTTTGGCAGAACAGAAATACTTAGTTTTTGTGTGGTCAAGTTTATCCAACTTCTCCTGTATGGTTTTAACATTTTGACTCCTGTTCAAATATCTTTCCCTACCTTGAGGACTCCTGGTATGGCATGTGGTTTAATGTGTTGGATTGGAGGGTCAGTTTAAGCCACAAGATTGGCAGTTCAAATCCACTAGCTGCTCCTCAGAAACCCTATACAGTGTCACTATGAGTTGGAACAGACTCTCTGGCACTTAACAACAGCAATAACCTCGAGGTCACGAAGATGCTTTCTTACATCATGTTCCCCCCCCCCCCCCACACACACACAAGCTTTTTATTGTGAATTGAGTGAAGATTTCCAGAGCAGATCATCAGTTTTGTATTCAACAAATCACACACATGGTTGCAATCCCTTCTCTGTAACATCAGTTAACAGCATTGACCTCTGTTCATTTTAACTATTATATTCCTTTTTTGC
This sequence comes from Chrysochloris asiatica, assembly GCF_000296735.1. Taxonomy (NCBI): domain Eukaryota; kingdom Metazoa; phylum Chordata; class Mammalia; order Afrosoricida; family Chrysochloridae; genus Chrysochloris; species Chrysochloris asiatica. The sequence goes on along the minus strand of NW_006408615.1, from coordinate 3,886,224 downwards.
TTTCATCTTTCCTCTGCTAACCTCCCTCTTCTTGTATATTGCCTGCCCTGTCACCCATGTTAATATGTGCCTACCTCCTAGCCTGTGAATAATTTCCCCTCCCTCCATCCCTGTAATCATCATAGATTGTCTCTTTCATCAAGAAAGCCTCTTAAAAACTTTAAAAGCATTTGTCTCGTACAATATTTGTCCTTTTGTGATAGACTAATTTCACTCAGCATAATATCCTCCAGGTTCAACCATGTTGTGAGGTGTTTTACAGATTCATCATTATTCTTCAATGTTTTGTAGTATTCCATTGTGTATATGGAAGGAGCTCTGGTAGCGTAGTGGTTACGAATCGGGCTGCAAACCGCAAGGTCTGCAGTTCGAAACTACCAGCTGCTCCGCAGGAGAAAGATGAGGCAATCTGCTCCCGTAAAGATTTACAGCCTTGGAAACTCTGTTCAGGGTCGCTATGGGTCAAAACCGACTCGACGGCACTTAACAACAACAACAACAATTGTGTACATGTACCAAACTTTGTTTAGCCATTCTTCTGTTGATGGGCATTTAGACTGTTTCCATCTTTTTGATGTGTCTCTTGTAGACAGTATATTGAAGGATCCTGTTTTCTTAGCCATTCTGCTCTCTATGTCTCTTGACTGGTGCATTTAATCCATTTATATCCCGTGTGATTATTACTAGATATGGATTAATTGTTGTCATTTTTGTGGTGCTGCTGGATTCTTTGGTCTACATAATTTTTTATGTAGAGTTCAATTTGTTTGTGGGTTTTCTTTGCATTTTAATTTCTGCTAAAGTCTTAAGAATTGTTTAGACTTTCACATTCAGATCTCGGTGGATGTGGAATTAATTGGTGTGTATGAAGGGAATTCAGGGTGGTTACCTCAGAATCATTTTTCTCCCTCACTGTTCTACAGAGCTATCTCTGGTCTGCATCCAGTTTTCAGGTTCGTCTGGTGTACTTATGACTCATACCTTTTCCACTACCCTCAACCACCTTTTCGTAATTGCAGGAGATTTAGAACCTGTTTATGTCTGGTAGAGAAAATTCTCTCTCACGTTTTTCTTGCTTGTCAACAGTGTCTTGTCTCATCTTGGCCTTTTGAGTTTCCATATAAATTCTAGCACTAGTATGTCAACTTTGACAGAAATTCTTTTTGGGATTTTGATTGGGATGATAAAGAATCTATACATTGACATACTTAAAATATCGAGTCTTGCTACCAGTTGTATGTTTTTCCTCCATTTTTTAAAGAGCGTTTAAAAAAATACCTCAATAATGTTTGATGGGTTTCTGCATAAAGACCTTTTACATCTTTGTTAGATTGATTCCTTCTTACGATTTTTAGATGATACCGTAAACGCTTTCTTCCCCTGAGCTTTTCTCATCCAGGCACATTTGCATACAATAAAATAGACAGGATTTAATGCACAGCTCAATGAGTTCTGACAAATGTAGATGCTCAGGTAACAAGATCTCAAATGAGGAAATTTCCTTGTGCCTCTTTCTGGGTGATTGCCCCATCCCTCTTGGCTAGATGACCACTGTTTGGGTTTATGATGTGCTTGTTTTAGAGACCCGTGTCAACAGACGTATTTACCCTTTGGTTTCTGACTTCTTTTGCTTCAACGCAGTGCCTGTGAAACTCATCAGTGTTGCTGTGTGTGCCAGTAGCTATTCCTTTTTATTGTGGAATTGTACTTTCGTGAACACAATATGACAATTTGTTTTCCAAATGGAGAGCTATGGGTTTAGGCTGTTTTGAGTTTTTGACAGTGATGAACGGAGCTTCTGTCTTTGTTTGTTCATGCTGTATCTCAGAAATACTGCCAGTGGGGGGCTCTAACCAACAGACATTTACCCTATCTCAGTTCTGCAGAAAATCCGTTTCAAAAGACCACTTTAAAGTGTTAAAAAGCAAAGATGTCACTTTGAGGACCAAGGTAAGTTGATCCAAACCATGGTATTTTCCATTGCCTCATCTTCTGGATAAGGAATAAGGAAGACAGTAGAAGAGCTGATGCATTTGAATTATGGTGTTGGCAAAAAAATATTGAATAAACAAATCTGTCTTGGGAAAGTACAGCTGGAGTGCTCCTTAGGAGTGAAGATGGTGAGACTTGGTCTCCTGTAATTCGGACATGTTATCAGGCGGGCCCAATCCCTGGAAAAGGACATGCAGGTAGAACAGAGGGTCTGTGAAAGAGGAAGCACCTCAGTGACTTGGATCGACATGGTGGCATCAAAATAACAGTGAAGATGGTGTCAGACTGTCTCATTCTCACTGGATGGCATCTAACTAGCACACCAGCACTGCAAGAGAACTCCAGTTGCTCCCTAGTTTTGTCCTTTGATTGGAATAGATCATGACATCTGATTGTGGTTTTCAATTTGCATTTCTACCATGACTCATGGTGTTGAGAAGCTATTCATGATCTTTGCAGTGCAATGAATTATTTAATGTTTCCTCTAGTCATTGTCTTTGCAAACTCCCACCAAACAACTGGATCCTGATGGGCCTGGGTCAGAAATGGTGGGGGAAGATGCTGATGGATTATATGAGGTGGTTGTGAGCGATGGTTAAAAGGGCTAATGGAGATTGGATCATGTTGTCCATCTTGCTGGATATGAAATAAGCCATCTGAGAAGCACGAAGGAAGACCTTATGACCATCAAACAAGACCCAAGGGCGGAGTACATCCTCTGGACTTAGAGAGCTCTGTGCATTGAACCTCCTTGACCCACGGACAGAGAGTGATGACATCAGAGAAGGGCAGACTCAAGAGCCAGAGCACAGGGTTTCTCAGCCCACAGAACAAAGATAACTGATGACTCTGGGCAGGAGTCTTGCTGGCAGAGCATGGTGGCGCCAGGAACTAAATTTGGAAGCTAAGTTTGTTGACCCATGAAGCTAGAACCGAGTGCTTTTTGGCTGAGGTTTATGGTGGAGTGCTATGTCCTGTGAGCACTTAAGGACAGCCCTAAGAGCTCTGGAGCATTTCTGGAGCAGGGCAGAGGTCGGGCTAGGTCAAGGAGCTGAGGACCAGAGAGAGGTCTGCCTCTGGGCAAGACAAAGAAGCTACTCTCCTGACTGAAGGAGTGTGTTCTGACCGTCTCGAATGTTGCTCTGTGACCTGTCTGCTTACTTAATAACCCCCAGACTGGAAGTCTGGCGTCTTGAGTTCTGCGCGGCCATTTGCTGGGGATTATTGAGCCCAGCTGAATAGAGAAGGCTATTGGAGGGGTAGTTGGCTTGATTATTTATTTAGTTTTTTTGCAGTCTTACTGATTGTTTTTGTTTTCTTTTATGATAGGTCTTTATAAATCTTTCACCCATTTTTACTTGCATTCTTAGGATTGAGCTTTGTTGTTGTTGTTAAGTGACATCGAGTCAATTCCAACACATAGTGACCCTGTATAAGTTTCTGAGGAGCGGCTGGTGGTTTGAACTGCCAAACTTTTGGTTCAAACTGTCCTTTGAGTCCAGTGCTTATCTTACAGTGTTTAGAGGTTCTTTATAAATTCTGGATGCTAGTTATATGTGTTACAAATTTTATATCCCAGTCTGTACCTTCCTTTTTCATTTTTTCAATGCTTTTTTGTAGAGTGGTTGTTGTTAATGTTGTTAAGTGTCTTTGAATCGGTTCTGACTCATAACATCCTTATATAGGGTTTCCAAGCAGTGGCTGGTGGATTTGAAGCACTAATCTTGCAGTTAGCAGTCCAGTGCTTATCTTACAGTGCCACACCAGTACTTCTTTGAAGAATAGAAGTTTCAAGTTTGGATCAAGTCCAATTTATTAATATTCCCTTTTAATGGTTTGTACTTTTTGGGTCATATCTGAGAAATTGTTACTATCCCAAGTTTTCAAAGACTTTCCCCCCAGGACTTTTATATTCTAGCACTTCCATATAAGTCTCTGATATATTTGGAGTTAATCATGTTGACTATGAACCTATTATCTGTGAGGGAGAAGAGGTTTGCTTCTTCTTTTTCAGTCTGACTCCCTTTTATTTCGATTTCTTGCCTCATGACACTGACATGGAAATCCAGGATAAGGTTGACCAGAAATGATGGAAGCAGACATTCTTGTCTTGTTCTCGATCTTGGGGAAAAGTATTCAATTTTTCACTATAAAACAGTATATTGTTTGGGTTGCTAATCTTACCGTCAGAAGTTTGAAACTACCGGTGGTTCCAAGGGAGACAGATAAAGATTTCTGCTCATGTAAAGATTTACAGCCTTCAGAAACCCTGCACAGGGTCGCTGAGTCGACTCCATGGTGCATAATCACCACCCATCCCCAGTTCTTTGGTTGTTGTTGTTGTTGTCAGGTGCCATCGAGTCGGAACCGACTCATAGCGACCCCATGCACAGCAGAACGAAACAACATCCGATCCTGGGCCAACCTCACTACCGCTGTCACACTTGAGTCCATCAATGATGCCACCTGGCTGATCCATTTCGTTGGGGGTCTTCCTCTTTTTCTCTGACCCTCCACCTTACCCAGCATGACATCCTTCTCCAACGATTGTTTCCTCCGGACAATATGTCCAAAGTAGGAGAGACGAAGCTTAGCCATCCTGGCCTCCAAGGAGCACTCTGGCTGCACTTCTTCCAAAACAGATCTATTGGTTCTTTTGGCAGTCCATGGCGCTTTCAGCATTCTCCTCCAACACCACAACTCAAAGGCATCAATTCTTCTATGATCTTCCTTATCCAATGTCCAGCTTTCGCATCCATAGGAGGCTATTGAAAACACCATGGCCTAGGTCAGGCGCACCTTAATCCTCAAGCTGACATCTCTGCTCTTCAATACTTTAAAAAGTTCCTGTGCAGCAGATTTGCCCAATGCAATATGTCGTCTGATCTCTTGACTGCTGCTTCCGCGAGTGTTGATAGTTGATCCAAGAAGAATGAAGTCCTTGACAACTTCAATCTTTTCTCCATTGATAAGAATGTTGTTTATTGGTCCAGTGGTGAGGATTTTTGTTTTCTTGACATTGAGATGTAATCCATACTGAAGGCTGTGCTCTTTGATCTTCATAAGTAAATGTTTCAAGTCCTCTTCACTTTCAGCGATCAAGGTTGTATCATCTGCATATCGCAGGTTGTTAATGAGTCTTCCTGCAATCCTGATGCCATGTTTTTCTTCATAGAACCCAGCTTCTCGTATTATTTGCTCAGCATACAGGTCTTTGGTAGATTCCCTTTATCAGTTTCAAGAAGTTCTTTCTATTCTTAGTTTGCTGAGAATTGTTATCACATGAGGCTGCTAAACTGTGTTAATACGATTTCTACATTTATTGAGGAAAAACACTAAAAAAAAAAAAAAACTCCTATATTTTGTTCCCATAGTGAATTGCATTGATTTTTGAATGTTAAGACAACCTTCCATTTTTGGTACATACTTTACTCGATCTAGGTGTACTTTTTATATGTTGATAGACTTGATTTGCTAAGATTTTGCTAAAGGTTTTGTATCTATGTTCATAGGAAATATTGGTGAGTAGTTTTATTATTTTTTGGTATGGTTTTAGTTATAGTTATAATGATGTATGGTTTTAGTTTAGTTATAATGATGGCTTCATAAAATAAATTGGGATGTTTTCCCTCAATTTTATGAAAGCGATTGTATAGAATTAGTTTTACTTTTTCCTAGTGTATAAAACCATCTGGGCATGGAGTTATCTTTGTAGGAAGGTTTTTAATTGTGAATTCAATTTTTTTTTAATAGTTACAGGGCATTTCACACTTTTTGTTTTAATTTGAGAAAGTTTTGGCAATTTGATCAAGGAATTTTCCTATTCCATCCACGTAGATGAATTTATTGGTATAAAATTTGTCATAATGTTCCCGTGTTATCCTTTAATGATAGCAGAATCTGCAATGATGCCACATGTTAAATTTCTGATTTGAAAAATTTGTGTATTCTCTTTTATTGTATTCACTGTTTGTTGATTGCTCCCAAGAGCCAGGTTTCAATTTTACTGATTCTTCTCTATAGTTTTATTTTAGTTTTTCT
>NW_006408615.1:3869109-3878841 GCF_000296735.1 Chrysochloris asiatica | reverse complement strand
CTTGAACACAATGTTTACTCGGCGATCATTGGGTGAAGTGTTCTTTATGTGCCAGTTAAGTCCCATTGATCAATGGTGGAGATGGTTGTGAGTCATTGAGTTGGTTCCAACTCATAGTGACCCTGTATAAAGTTTCTGAGGCTGTAAGTCTTTATGGGAGCAGAAAGTCTCGTCTTTCTCCCACAGAGTGACGGGTGGATTCAAACTGCTGACCTTGCATTTAGCAGTACGATGCCACCAGAGCTCCAGTTGGTTAATGTTGCTCAAATCTTCTATATCCTCAGTGAATTACTGTCTTTTGTTCTGTTAATTACTAAGAGAAAAGTCTTGAAATTCTCAATTGTAACTGCAGAACTTTCTTTTTCTTTTTGGTTCTGTTGGTTTTGCTTCATGTATTTTGAAGTCCCATTTTTACGTGCATATCTATTTGTGATTAACATGTTCTCTTAGTGAATTGACCCACTTACTATGAAATGTCTCTTTTTATCCCCTAATATTTCTTATGCTTAGTGTTTTGCACAGCATGTATTTTGCATCCTTTAAATTTAAAATTTTGTGTGTGCCTTTCTATTTAAAGGTTATTGTGGATGGCATATTGTTCTTTTCATCTAGAATGATAATTACATTAATGTAATGACACTTGCTATAATTGATTAAAGGCTACCATCTTGCTCGTTGTTTTTATTTCCTTCTCCATCAATCTTTTCTTTTTTCCCCCTCTTTTCCTAACTTCTTTAGGATTAATTGATATTTTTGGCTCCATTTCATCTGCATTATTTTGTTTTTGATAGTACTATGCATTTTTTTTTTTTTAGCAATTGACTGCTTTAGGGTTACAATGTTGTTGCTGTTAAGTACTGTTGAGTCTGTCCCAACTCATTGCTACTTGTGTAGGGTTTCCAGGCAGCAGCTGGTGGATTTGAACAGCCAGTCTTGTGGTTAGCTGGCTGTCAGGTGCTGTAGAGTTGACTCCTAATAATAGCCACTATAAGTACAACAGAATGAAACACTTCCTGGTGTGCACCATCCTCACAATTGTTGTCGTGCTCAAGTCCATTGTTGCCACCATTGTGCCTGTCCATCTCATTGGGGGTTTCCCTCTTTATACGGACACTCTATTTTATCAAGCATGATGCCATTTTCCAGATAATATGTCCAAACTATGAGAGACGAAGTCTCTTCATTGCTTCTAAGGAACATTCTAGCTGTACTTCTTTCAACACAAATTTGTTTGTTCTTCTGGCAATCCATGGTACTTTCAATATTCTTCCCCAACACCATAACTCAAAAGCATCAGTTCTTCTTCATTTTTCCTTATTCATTGTCCAATTTTTCACACGTATATGAATATACCATGGCTTGGGTCAGGTACACCATAGTCCTCAAACTGACATCTTTGCTCCTGCACACTTTAAAAAGGTATCATGCAGCAGATTTGCCTAATGCAATATGTTGTTTGATTTCTTGACTGTTGCTTTCATGAGTGTTGTTAGTAGATCCAAGCAAAAGGAATTCTTTGACAAATACGATCTTTTCTCCATTTATATGGATGTTATTTATTGGTCTAGTTGTGAGGATTTTGTGGTTAGCAGTCCAGGGCTTATCTTACAGTGCCCAACCAGTAGTTTTAACTAATTAGTCAGTCTCTAGCTTCAGATACTGTCATACCACCTCATACATAATTTGAGAAACTTACAACCCTATACTTTCATTTCCCCTTTTTTAAAATTCTTTGAACAATTCTTTTATCTAATTTGTTCCATATGTTTTACTTGTGTATATGTTATTAAGAAGCCCTGGTAGCATTGTTGGATATGCACTGGGCTGATAACTGCAAGCTTAACAGTTCAAATCTACCAGCCACTCCATGGGAGAAAGTTGAGGCTTTCTGCTCCCATAAAGATTTATAGCCTTGGAAACCCCATACAGGGTTGCTATGAGACAGACCCGACTGATTCAACAGCACACCACCACCATATGTTATGAATCGCTAAATATGTTTTTTTCTTTAAATACAGAATATTTGTAAATTTAAAATGAGAAATTATGTTCACTCATATGAGTGTATTTATCATTTGTACTGCTCTTCACCCCTTTGTTTGAATCTGTATTTCTACCTGGTATCATTATGATTTCACCTAAAAAGTTTTTTATAACTATATTTTTAAAGAATGAATCAGCTGACCAGAAATGCTCTCTATTTTGGTTTATTTAAAAAATAAATAAATAAAAATAACCATTTCATTTAGTCCTCAATTTTATAGGCGGATTTTGCTAGACGGAGACTTTTAGGTTGACAATTCTTGTCCACTGTGGCCTCCCAACACTTTGAAGAAGCTATTCCATCACCTCTGGCTCATGTAGGTTCAGTTGATACATCGGCTGTATTTCTTCTCTTTATCCATCAGATTTAAGTGTTGTTTTTTTTTTTTTTTTGGTCTCTGACTGCTTTAAAGATGTTTCTCTTTAGAACTGGTTTTCAGCAATTTTGGTTGGGTTTAGCCTCCCTGTGATTTTCTTGATTTTTATCTTGCTTGGGGGTTCACTGAGCTATTGTATTTTTTGATTTATAATTTTCATCAAAGTTGAAAAAAGACTTTTAATGGTTATTTCTTTTAGTATTTTTTTCTTTCCTTGCCTCCATCTCTTAATCTTCTAGGGCTCCAGTTTCAAGAATTTTAAACTGCTAGATATTGTCTCATATATCACTGAGAGCATCTTCAGTTTTTGATTTCATCTTTTTTCTTCCCTCCATGTTGCATATTGTATAGTTTCTTTTGCTGTGTCAAGTTAATTAGTCTTTTGTTTTCCAGTGTCTACTACTGCTGATCCTATTTAGTAGCTTTTTAATTTTAGTTCTAGATGGATTTTTTAAAAAGTTTTTATTGTGAATTAAGTGAAAGTTCACAGAGCAGATCATCAATTTTACATTCAACGAATCATATACTTTGTTTCATTACAATGATTATAATCCACTCCATGTATCATTAGTTAACAATATTTCTCTCTATTCATTTTAGCTCTTTTTATTTTTTTTTAACACTCAGGCATATATAATAATTTGCACCACCAAAGGGCACATTGTGCAAGCCTGCCTCTTGGCCACCAACTCTCAGTCCCTCTCTTCCCATGAATCTAGAGTCCTCAGCTGCTCCCTCTCTCCATGTCCCCATCTCTGTAGATGGTTCTTTTTGTATTTTATGTTTTCTTAATTATGCTGTAATTTAACTTTACACATTTAAGTACATTAAAATACTTATACTAGCTGGGGTTTTGTTTTTGTTTTTCAAGGAGCCCTGGTGGTGAAAAAGGGCTTAGCATTGGCTGGTAACCACAATGTCCACAGTTGAAACCCACCAGCCACTCTGCAGGAGAAAGAAGAGATTGTTTGCTGTCCTTAAGATTTATAGTTTTAGAAGCCATAAAGCGCAGTCCTACTCTGTTCTATAGGATCGTTGTGAGTTGGAATAGACTCTATGGCATTGGAATAGCTGTTTATTAAACTCTCCCTGGTATGTCCTGATGTTTTCTATGAACTGATTTTTCCAGTTTATAGGTTATAATTTTGGATCAAATGTCAAGCAGTTTACATTTTATATTGGCGACTGTTTCAATTTCGTTGTCTTTCTTTAAAGAGTATTGCAGTTTGTTTCAACAGGCAGCTGAGATACTTGTGGATCAGCTTGAGCTCTTTCAAGCTTGTTTTTGAGCTTTGTTGGTGCAGTCTAGAATAGCACTTACTCTGGGGAAAATTTAGTCCCACTACTACTGCACAGCCCTTTTAAGGTCTCTATTGATTGCTCCAATAGTTCAACAAAGTCTTTCTATTCTGGCAGGATGGAATTAAGATATCTTCCATCTGTGTGTAAGCTCTGGGGAGCTTTCACTTGATAGCTCCCCAGCAGAATTATTTTTATCTGACTTTGTACCGTTGAACCCTATGTTTGCACAGATTAGTGTCCAGTCGAAGTCTCAAGGAGATTCTCCTGAAGTCATGGAGCTCTTCCTTCACTTGGCCCCTCTTCTCTGAGAGTCTGCCTTGCAAGTTCTCTGAATTCCCATCCCTATCTCTTCTCCTCACCAGGACAGCCATTCTGTCATCAGGATGGCACGCTCTGCCCCAAGATGAAATAACACTCTCAGGATGCACCTCATTTCTTCTCTTATGTCAAGGACTACAGACCTGCATTATCGTTTGCAAATATAGGAAAAGCATTCTTTGATATATGTTGTGCAGTTTTTCTAGATGTTTATGGTGAGAAGGTAAGTTTAGGTTAGTGATTCTTTTCTACCCAGATGATGAAGTCAGTCTAGTTGCCTTAAGATTTTTATTTTATTATTTTCATGTTTGATTATGTCTGTTTTTGTTAGCTAATACTGCTATAACAGAATTAGAAGTATGTGACGTAAACAAAAAGAAATTTATTCTCTCACAGATTTGGAAACCAGCAGTCCAAATTCTAAGGGAAGTCTTTCTCTCTTTGTTGTTGTTGTTATGTGCCGTGGAGTTGGTTCTGACTCATAGCGACCCTGTACAGGGTTTCTGAGGCTGTAAATCTTTACGGGAGCAGAACGCCTCATCTTTCTCCCGTGGAACAGCTGGTAGTTTCGAAATGCTGACCTTGCGGTTCACAGCGCGATTTGTAGCCTCTACGCTACCAGAGCTCCATCTTAGACTCTGGGAAAAGGTCCTGGTCTCCTTTCAGCATCAGTTGGCCCAGCGTTCCTTGGAGTGCTCCATGTGTCTTGGCAACAATCTTCCCCTGGGTCTGGGAGCTTCTCAGCACAGAGACCCCTGCCCAAAGGTCACACTTCCCTCCCACCTTTTCCTTCTTGGTGGTAGACAGTTCCTTGCTCTCTGCTCAGATCTCCTTCCTTTTATCTCTTGTAAGATATGCCACACCCTTGGGGCCAGAGTCATGGTGGGATTAAGGGTGGTGGAGTGCTGGTGTGGTACTAGAAGATAGTCATTGGACTACTAACCACAAAGTTAGTGGTTCAACCCCATCAGCTATGCCTTGGATATTTTATACACAGTCGTTATGAGTCAGAACTAACTCCATGGACTTAACAACAACAACAACAACATTCCACCCTTAATACTCTTACTGGTTTATCACATCAGATCCCCTCATGGGGATCATTGCATAACTACCAAATCCCTGAGAATCATGGTCCAGCCAAGCTGAAACATATTTTGAGGGGAACACAATTCAATTCATGACAGTGCCTGAGGGTAGTTGTCTGAGTTTATCTTGATTGGGGTGTACTGAGACTCATGGAGCTGTGTGTTGACATTTTTGGACAAATTTAGAAAAAAAAAAAAAAAATTGGTGGATGCACCTTTAAATGGGCAAGAGTCAGACCTCAGTGTGACTGTCTTGTTGTTCTGGGCCTCCCATGTTTTCCTGCTTTGAAAGGTTGCATTCTGACCACGTTTCTTTCTTTTTCATGGTGATTTTAGTTTTAAACTTTCTTTTATTGTGAATTGAGTGAAAGTTTACAGAGCAGATCATCAGTATTACATTTATTGAATCACATATTTCACTTCATTTTTTACAATGTCTGCAGTCCCCTCCACAATTAGCAGTATTTGCCTCTATTCACTTTAACTCTTGCATTTCTCCCTGTGTCTCCTGTTAGCTTTCTCTTTCCTCTGCTAACCTTCCTCTTGATGTGGATTCCCTGCCTTGTCACCCATATCTGATCACTTTTCTAATGCTCAGTTTAGTACACAATATTTGAATTTCCCTTCTTTGACAGGTGTCTGCCTTACACAGGTTCCAGCTTTCTCCAATTTTCCTGCAAATAGATATATATTTACCCCCAACATCCTTGCTAATTCCACATTTGTTCTCCCCTTTCTGGCATTTTCATCCTTAATTTCCAGAGGGTCTGGCATTCCTAAACTCTACCCTTTAAGTCCTCAACTCATAATGATTCCAGTCCTGTTCCCCCTCACTTCCACTCCCTGTATGTAGTACCCCTGGGAAAATCAGGATATGTATAAGACCCATCCCTTCTTCTTCCCAGTCAGCTCCCATCTACTTTTGTTGGCTGGCCTGTGACTTACAACAGTTTCTTCTGCATTTTGTTGAGAGCTGATGCTTGTTAACAGCAAGCTAATAAGTCTGATTTTAAGTTTCTACACCCACCATTCCTGCCACACCTTGGAAACTCTATCTAGGGTTGCTATGAGCCGGAACCCACTCGTCAGCATTTAACAACACCATTACTGGAAGAAATAAAAAGACATAATAGATGTCATCTGTAAAAAAAACTTATATTCTGTTTGTTTGTTTTTTTCTGGTATGTGGAAACAAAGCAGATTTTAAAAATTGATGTATACAGTTTGCCACATTAGAAACCTTTTATATTAATTCTAATTTCATATGTGTAAATTCCTTTATATTATCTATGTATTGTGTTGTTGTTGTTAAGTGCCGTCGACTCGGTTCTGACTCGTTGTGACCTGCATAGGGTTTCCAAGGAGCTTCTGGTTGACTTGAACCATCAACCTTGAGTTAGCAATCCAATGGTTACCCTACAGCGCCACACCGGAGCTCCATCTATATATTGTAGCCTCTGCAATTGATGAGAGTTTATTTTATTATATTTTTGCAGGTAGGTTCACAATTGAGGTGTGTCTTCCATTTTACCTTTTTGTCAGGGTTTGGTAGGTAGGCTAGTCTTACAAAATGAAATGGGAAATGTTCCCTTTCTTCTTTTTTTCTGAAAGCATTTGTGTAAGTTTGGAATTCTTCCTTCATTAGTGTTGGGTAGAACTTTCCACTGAAGACATCTGTGCCTAGAGCTTTCTTTGTTGGAAGAGTTTGTATTACTGATTTAATTACTTTATCATTTATCAGACAATTTCAAATTTCGATCTCTTCTTCAGGCAGTTTTGCAAAGCTGTATTTTCCTAGAAATTAATCATATTTATCTAATTTTTGAAATCTCTTATTACAAAGGCAGACTCTGTCCCCAGGGTCTGTGCTGGTCTCTTCTTTTTTTATTCCTCATATTGCCTCTTTCTGACCCTCTCCCTTTTTCATGATTCATCTCATGAGACGTTGATGAATTTTATTTGTTTTTTTTTTTTCCCCCTCAAAGAACTGAGTTTGACTTTGTGACCCTCTCTATAGTATGTTTGTTTTTTTAATTGATTTATGTTGTTCATCTTCTGGACTCTTAATTCTTTCTCTCTCTTTCTGACTGGGGATTTGCCTTTTTTGAGGGTACTGTTGTCAATTTATGTTTTTATATGTTTTAAGGCCATGTTTATAGCTGCATGCAAATTTAGGAGTTGTTACATATTCCTGTTGAATTAAATTTTTTATCAGCCAACATTTATCTCTACCTAAAATTTTTATTAGTCGTATGCTGATATTGACATGGACGCTTATTTTTGATTGGTATTTACAAATAAATCTTTTCTCATTCTTTCATTTAAATCTTCCTTTTTATTCCTTATTTTTTAGATATGACTCATGAACAGTATATAAGTTTTTTAAATTCTTATGTGACAATTATTGTTAAGTGTTGTCAAATCAGTTCTGACTCACAGCAATCCTGAGTTGGGTTTTTGAGGAGCAACTGGTGGGTTTGAACCACCGACCTTGTGGTTAGAAGTCCAATGCTTATCCTATAGCACCACACCACTTTTTAATGGAAGCATTTAGTCTATTTCCACTACTCATCTGCTGATTTTGTTCCTAGTTCCTTGTTGAAACTTCTGTGCTTGACTTTATCTTTTGAATGTAGAAAGCATGACTGCTTTATAGTCTATGATTGATAATTTCAATACCTTTATTGGCTGCAGGTCTATTGTTTATATTAGCTCTTGCTCATGAGGTTTTCCCTGTGCCTGATTACCTTCATTAGTTTTCTAGTCATTACATTTAAACAAAATTATTCTTAGAAATAATTTGGGACATGGAATGATAGTATTTTTCACTAGAGAGAGCTTTGGTTTTCTTTTAGGCTTCTGGAAAGATCCAGGGGTGCCTTCCTATTCCCACCCTGTAAATATGAGAGTGTCCAGAGACAGTCTGCCCCTTACCCTTCTCTTCTCTATTTATGCCCACGTCCTAGCTTTTCTCTAGTCTCCTGGCATTCCATTTGGGGGCTCTGTGACCCTAAATCTCTGACTTCTTTTGAAATATAGACGTGGGCATTCTTCTTTTCACAGGTATCCTATGGGTTTTTTGAATGTAATCTTAAACCTGAAATGTCAGACAGTGAGCTTCTTGATCCACCTACCCATTGACCCACCTCTCTCCAGGTCTTTCTTTTGATTCCTAAACCTAACAGATATTCTCAATTCCTTGTTCTCTCACATCCATATCGGTTCCAATAGCACACACTGGTGCTTCGTCCATCAAAACACTCCCCAGGTCCAGCCACCATCATCTTTTACTACATGGGTGTAAAAACCTTGGAAGTGGCCTTCCTACCACTATTGACCCCACGTAGTCAATTCTCCATCCAGCATCCAGAGTTAAGATGTCAGTCATTCACTCAAAATGCTCCAACAACTTTGCCTCATGCCTAGATTGAAATTCAGAATGGTCTTTTAAGGACCTATCTGATTGACTATATGAAGAATAATGAAGTATTAGAATTGGAGGAAGGCTCATTAACAATCTGTGATATGCATAATCTTGCTTACTGAAGGTGAAGAGGACTTGAGTCACTTGTTGATGGAGATCAAGGAATACAGCCTTTAGTCTGGATTACAACTCGATGTAAAGAAAACAAAAATCCTCAAAATTGCATCAATAAACAGCATTATGATAAATTGAGAAAAGGCTGAAGTTGTCAAGGACTTCATTTTACTTGGATTAATAATCAATGCCCTTGGAATCAGCCATCAAGAAATCGAACAACAAATTACAAAGACTCTTTGAAATATTGAAGGGCAAGGTTGACACATTCAGAAATAAGATGTGTCCTATCAAGCCATGGTGTTTTCAGTCACTTTGTATTCATGTGACTGGTGGACAATGAATAAGGAATAGCAAACAAGTATTGATTCATTTGAATTATGGTGTTAGAAAAGAATACTAGAAGTATCATGGACTGCCAAAAGAGCAAACAAGTCTATGTTGGAAGGAATACAGCCAGAATACTCCTTACAAGTGATGGTGGTGGACTAAGTCTCATTCTTTGGACATGTTATCAGGAGGCACCAGTCACTATGAAAAGAACATAATACTTGGTAGAGGTCAACAAAAATTAATCATACTCCATTTTGTGATTTGAAGTGCTTTCCTAAGTGTTGTAAGTTTTCACTTACATCATGTTGTTGTAGGTGCCATTGAGCTGGTTCTGACTCAGACTGATCACGGTCTTCCATAACTGTATCACTGAGGGAACAGAAAGCCTCATTTTCTTCTCATGGCACAACTGGTGGGTTCGATGCACTGACCTTGTGGTTCGCCATCCAGTGCCATCTTACAGAACCATCGCTCATTTCCATGATTTTAGTGAGGCAGGACATAATCTACATGATTAGGTGGCATTTTGAGTCAATCCTTTTGAGATATAAAAAAGATTAAACAAGTGAGCAGAGGTCAGAGGGACCTACTACCTCCAAGATGGAAGCGCTAGAAGCAGAGTCTGTACTTTGGAAATGGGGAACCTGTGCTGAGAAACTCTTGTTGTTGTTAGGTGCCATCGAGTTGGTACCGACCCATAGTGACCATATGCACACAGAATGAAACACTGCCC
>NW_006408615.1:3857470-3862747 GCF_000296735.1 Chrysochloris asiatica | reverse complement strand
AAAGCCTTTGCGTAGTCAATAAAGCACAGGTAAACATCCTTCTGATATTCTCTGCTTTCAGCCAAGATCCATCGGACATCAGCTCTCCAGTGTAGAGAAGCTAAAATGAATGTAAGAAATGAGGAAGTGAAAGTACTGACTAGAACATTTCAAAGGGCAACTCGAGAAGAAAAATTCAGAGGTTATAATGAAATGTGCAAAGATGTGGAGTTAGAAAACCAATAGGAAAGACTAGGTTCAGCATTTCTCAAACTGAAAGAAATGAAGAAACAAATCCAAGTCTTGACTTGCAATACTGAAGAATTCTATGGTGTAGTGCTGTAGGAGAAGTGCAGGAATGCCAAGTCTGTTTGAACCACAAGGTTGGTGGCTCAAATTGCCCCTTGGAAAACCTATACTGTGTTGTTATGAGTTAGAAAAGACTCAATGACAATTAACACCAACAATATGGGCAAAATATTGAATGATGCAAAAAACATCAAAAGAAGATGGAAGTAATACACAGAGTCACAGTACCCCAAAGAAATGGTCAATGTTCATTCATGTCATGATTGCATACAATAAAGAGAAAATGATGCTGAAGGAAGAAGTCCAAGTAGCAATGAAGACACTGGCAAAGAACAAGGCTCTGGGAAGTGATGGAATACAAATTAAAACTCTTCAACAACTGATGCAGCAGTGGAGGCCAAGAAATTTGAAAGACAGGTACCTGATCAACTGATTGGAAGAGAGCCGTATTTGTACCCATGCCAAAGAGAGGTGAGCCAATAGAATGTGGAAACCATCGGACAATATCATTAATATCACATGCAAATAAAATTTCACTGAAGATAATATAAACATTACTACAATAATACATTGATAGGGAATTGCCAGAGGTTCAAGCTGGATTCAGATGAGGACATGGAATGAGGAATATCATTGCTGACATCCTGGCTGAAAGCAGAGAATACCAGAAAGATGTTTCCTTATGCTATGAACAACATTGTGGAGAATAGACTGAATTGTCCTCCCCTTGAACCTATACTTAGGCTAAAAGACATGTTTGAACAGAACAAGGGAACACTGAATGGTTTAAAATCAGGAAATGTGTGTGCTGGGGTTGTATTCTTTCACTAAATTTATTCAATCTGTATGTTGAGCAAATAATCTTAGACACTGGATTATGCAGATGACACAATTTTGCTTGCTGAAAGTGGATGATTTAAAATACTTACTGATGCAGTTCAAAGACCACAGCCTTCAGTATGGGTTGTACCTCAGTGTAAAGAAAACAAAAATCCTCATAACTGGACCAGTAAATAAATTAGTGTCATGATAAATGGAGAAGATTGAAGTTGTCAAAGGCTTCATTTTGCTTGGATCCACAATCAACACTCATGAAAGCAGCAGTCACGAAACCAAACAACATGTTGAATTAGGCAAATCTGCTGCACAAGACCTACTTAAAGTATTCAAGAACAAAGATGTCAGTTTGAGAACTCAAGTGTGCTTGGCCCAAGCCAAGGTATTTTCAATAACCTCATATGGTGCTGGAGGAGAATATTAAAAGTGCTATGGACTCCCTAAAGAAGAAACAAATCTATGTTGGAAGAAGTACAGTCAGAATGTTCCTTATAAGCCAGTATGACCAGAGTTCATCTCTCGTACTTTAGACATATTACCAGCAGGCGCCAGTTCCTGGAGAAGGACATCATGTTTGGTCAAGTGGAGGGTCATCAAAAAAGAGGAAGACCACCAAGTAGATGGACTGGCACAGTGTCAGCAGCCATGAGTACAAGTGTAGCAATAATTGTGAGGTTGGTGCCGGAATGGACATCGCTGCCTTCTGTTGTGTATGAGGTTGCTGTAAGTCGGTACTGACTCGACGGCACCTGACAACAACACCTAACAACAACCTGTTGATTATACACCTCATCCCTATTCAGGTACGTGGGGAACACAAAAGGCACGCATTCAAGAAAGGCCGGATCACTGGGATCCATGTGGCAGAATTTCTATCGCACCCAGTGACTCTTAATCTTGGCTCTGTTTTTTTATTTCCATTAGCTCTATATTCACCAAATTCTTGTTGTTCGTTGATCTGTTTCTTGTGTGGTGTCTGTCTTTCATGTCAGAAGAGTGTGTGGCTCAGAGCAAATGTTTCATAATTATATGCTGCATAAACAAATGAAAATCTTATTGGTAAGCCGGAGGGGGTCTTGACAAAAGGAAGGAGAAGCTATAGATAGGATTGACAGGCAAGGAACTGGGAGATAAGATCTGGAAGGAGCATCCAGAATGGACTGAGGTAAGAGGCCTTAGAATGGACTCCTTATGAAAAAGTTGGACAATTTGGGATGAAGTGGACAGCTGAGGGGAGCGATGGGTCTGAAGATTGATGATCATTTTAGAAAATAACTCTGTTATTTTCTTTGATCTTAAGTCAAAGAGTCTCGTTCTATGGCTTCCCTGCAGTTGAGAAGCAGATGGAGATGAAAACTGGTATGGAAATCTTCACTAAAATAAATAAATAACTACAAAGTGCTCCTGATGACGTGTGCAGCAGGAGGAGGCTACACTCAGAATGGTTCACGGTGGGTGGGCGAGATGCATACAAATCCAGACAGTCCAGTCAAAGTTCCCACGGCTCTGGTGCTGACTGACACACTAGCTCTGTATCAAGTCAGTTCTGTGACAGTTTCCTTCTGATTTCTGACTGGGAAAGATTTCCTAGGAGCTATGCTTGACGATAACATAAATACCTATTTCTATAATTTCTGGAAAGGAATATTCAGCTTGCATTGTGACCACACTGATGCAACTGGGGCGCTCAGCACATACAATAAGAGCTGGAACTTAGGAGGTTCTGGTGGAAAAGGTCCCAGACCCAGTCTTGCTCTGGTTGCTGAGGGTGAAACAGATCAAGTGGATTCTCACACTTTTAACTCATGATTCCCAACTGTTGTTGTTGTTATCTGCCATTGAGTCTGTTCCAACTCATAACAACTTTGAATAGTGTTTTCTAGAAGCAGCTGGTAGGTTTGAACAGCCAACCTTGTGGTTCACAGTCCAGTGCTTATCCTACAGCACCACCTCAGGAGTCCTTTTTTAAAATTTAACTTTTCTTTCCCATTTGTTATGGATTGAGTTGTATCTCCCAAATTATGGATTGGAATCCTAACGTCCGTACCCGTGTGTGTCATTCAGTGTACTGTAGAGCCATGCCATGCAATGCAGCGTAACATATTATAATGTAACATCATCATTTCCATAATGTAATTAATCAACCAGTTGAGGTCACGCCAGTGTAAAATGGATCCTAAACGTAGTCACTTCTGAGTTATAGAAAGAGCAGCATAGCCGCACACGCACACTCACAAGAGAGACGGACACTGTCTGACGAGGACTGAGGCAGATGAATCTACAAGCCCAGGAATGCCATGCAATGCTGACAGCTGAGGTAATGGTTAAAGCACTTGGAAGTTTGAACCCAACAGCCACTCTGCAGGAGAAAGAAGTGGCAGTCTACAGTCTTGAGACTCTATGGAGACAGTTACATCATGCCCTATGGGGTCACTCATGGAAGCAGCAGTCAAGAGATTAAATGACATATTACATTAGGCAAATCTGCTGCACAAGACCTTTTTAAAGTGTTGAAGAGCAAAGATGTCAGTTTGAGGACTAATGTGCGCCTGACCCAAGCCATGATATTTTCAATAACCTCATATGCATGAGAAAGCTGGTCAGTGAATAAGGAAGACTGTAGAAGAATTGATACACTTGAGTTATGGTGTTGGAGGAGAATATTAAAAGTATTATGGATCCCCTAAAGAACAAACAATTACCTGTTGGAAGAAGTACAACCAGAATGCTCCTTGGAAGACAGGATGAGCAGACTCGTTTTCAATACTTTGGACATGTTATCAAGAGGGACCAGTCCCGAGAGAAGGACATCATGCTTGGTAAAGTAGACATACAGTGAAAAAGAGGAAGACCCCCCAAGGCGATTGGCACAGTGGCAGCAGCAATGGGCTCAAGCGTAGCAGATTGCATGAGACTGGACGGTGTTTCATTCTGTTTTACATAAGGTAAAGCCAGAACCGTCTCGATGCCACTTAGCAACAACAACAACAGGGTCACTAGGAGTCAGAATCCACTTGTTGGTAATGGGTCCTGGAAACTGAAATAGACAAAGGAGGATCTCCCCTGAGAGCCATACCCTGAATTCCATCTTCTAGCCTTCTGAATTATGAGAAAATAAATTTCTGTTCTTTCAAGCTGCCCTGTTGCAGTATTTGTGATATGGTGGCACTAGGTAACTAAGACACTCAGTTAATTTTTCTCCACTATGAGCCTATGAGTGAGAAAGGCTGAATTCTGCCAACTCAGCAGTGTGAGTCCTGGGGTTAGGAGCCTCAGTCCCATGCTTCCTCCACTCCTGACTCTGTCCTTTATCTCTAGGGTGTGACATTTGTGACTCTAGAAGACCCTTTTCTGGTGTGGTGCTATTGCTGAGGGGATTGGAGGATGGGGGGCTCTTTTCTGCAACTTTTATCTAGATTTTCTTATGTGGTTGAGAACTGGGACAGATGGCACCCAAGACGACTTTTTGTTGTGCTGTTGTACTGTGTCGTATCAGCTTGGTGGGGCCTGGGCACCTCAGGAGGGCAGCCCTCACTGGGTGCTTACCAAGTCAACATCAGAAACAGGCCCCATGAAAGAGTGGTCAATTCTGCTATTTTCAGTACATGTTCAGTGTCTAGTTCTTGAAAAGGTGGCTGTGAGCCACTCCAGTCTGGGTATGGTGTGTATGTGTGTGCTTGATAAACTATTACCATCTGTTGGGAATCTACTAATGTGAGATGAAGAGCTCGGATGTTAGAAGAAGCACTCGCCAGCTCTCTCAGTCTCTGGCTGCATTGTTTTTCTAACTGCATGTTTTTTTCTTTTCTTTTTTTTAAGTTTTTATTGTGAATTATGAGTTAGTTTACATGGGTGAACATTATCTTTACATTCATCCCATCGTACTTTGTTTCATTGCAATGATCACAATCCCCTGCATGCATCATCAAACATCCAAAGGGTACACCCTGCACATCAGCCACCCCCCACCCCCGCCGGCTGCCAGCACACAACCCCTCTCCCTCCCTGAGTCCAGAGTCCCCAGCCACTCCTTCTGTCCAGGTCATTGCCTCTTCCTCCATCTCTAGTGTCACTGCCTCTCTGGACAGGGTCTTGCACTTTTCTTTTCTCCCTTGATGGTTCCAGGGATCTCTGCTCCTGGACTGCAAAATC
>NW_006408615.1:3854988-3855588 GCF_000296735.1 Chrysochloris asiatica | reverse complement strand
TCTCTGTGTCTCTTTTGCTATCTCTATTGCCGCTGGATCTCCCCTCCTCGTGAACCAAACACTCGTGAACAACACAACTATGTCGAGGCAAGTCCTTGACATTCCACCTATGATCTTGTGCAGTGCAAAGACTCCACATGGAGCCTCCTTCACTGGGCAAGTTCTAGCCCCATTTAGTTATTCCAATCATAGGCTGAAGACGGACTTACAAGCTTTCTCTGGTGATGTTTCTGGCTATTCCTCTCTCTCCCCTTCAAGTGTCTATGTTACAATTGTACACAAGGGAAACCAAGATTCAATAGACAGCTGAGCATCTTAACATCATTTTCCCACTTTTACCCATTCAGACCATGCCTCAATCTTTGTATCCATGAGCCCTGTTGTTCCACGTTTGTGCTCAGATCATTATTTACCTCTGTCTCATTTAGTCCATGTAAACCTGCCTAGCTAGTCTTCCGTCCACCTCATTTTTCCTTTCCCTTTCCCATTCTAGTGTATTGCCCTCCCCAACACCAAACTATCCTATCGATTTCATACCCTGTGTTGTACTATCCTGTTTCTATTCCCTACCCTGTGCTCCACCTTCCCCTCCCTCCCCCT
>NW_006408615.1:3845573-3854353 GCF_000296735.1 Chrysochloris asiatica | reverse complement strand
CTATGGGTCAGAACCGACTCGATGGCACTTAACAACAACAACAAGGCATCTCTATTTCCACGTGGTTGTTTCTTTTCTTTTGTCTTTTGCCCACTGCTACAGAAAAAGCTTAAGAAGGGACCACACTTGGAATATCTCCCCACCTATCTACCCTGAGTCTTCCTACTCTGGTGTATTTTCCTTCACAGTCTATCTATTGTTCCCCCACCCCCACCCCAGCCCTCTCTCCCCCTTTCCTTGCTCTTCCTCCTGTTCCCATCCTTCGACTGACAGGCAGAGAGCTACACTTACTTCTCACATATCAACGATTTCCACTATCCAAGGTTTTGCCTTTACAGCAAAAATAAAAAGGTTTATTATTCAACTGTTTTGTGCATTAATAACGTACATCTTGCAGTAACAAATACAGGGTTTTGAGGTGAGGGTAACGTTGGTTGTGATGGTTAAGGCTATGTGCCAGTTTGCCTAGATAAAGATTCTCAGTGGTTCGGCAATTCGGTAATGATGTCATCTGAAATTTACGTAATGGAGTACTCATCCCCCAGGATGTGATCTGAATGGTCTTCCTGTAGTTTAACGTAAGCACTCTATTGCATAATGGCTTATCTTTAGGAGTGGGCGTGCAGCAGTAGACTTTCCGGAGTAAACCTCCACGTTGCTGTTGGCCACTGTGGAGCTTGTGGAAGTGTTGGAATGGTGGCAGCTGAAGACACAGCCTCCTGGCTTCCCCCTTGGGCTTCATCCAAGTTTTTGAAAAGACCCCCAGCATGACAGTTTCCATATATCCCTTGTTACTGTCTTAAACTTCAGTGTGGAAAATATCTCCCTTTGAAGAAGCTAGATAAATCCAGACTTGACTTATTTAGCTAGTTAATCTATGTTAAAGCCATCAGAAACGATTTATTGATCTGTTTTAAAGAGAAATCCCAAGAAGAAGATCCCATCACATTTCTTCAACAAATCCCACATTAAGCCTGACAATGAAAACTTTTTCAAGGTAAGATTCAAAAATGAGACTTTCACACTCAAAGAAAATTGCTTTATACCTTTGTGCATTTTGGGAGTGAAAATCATTAGATGATTGCAAATGTGTCCAGTGATGGTCAGACCACTGCATCCATTTTACATCCCAGGCCAACTGCATGACATCCTCGTGTGGATACAGGGAGATCAAGTGGGACCCTTTCCCCACTTCCATTTAGCCATTAAGACTGGCAGATTGTAGCTCTGAGTGCTCGTTCCAAATTAAATCCATTGAAACCAGAACAGAGATTGGAGGACTTTGGAAAGCTTCAGAATGGAATGATATTTGATCTAGTCTGAAAATACACATGCTACGGGAGGGGACGGCATGTGAAAACTCACTGATGTAGATAAACATGCTTGGGAACAAGATAAACATGCTTGGGAACTTCTGTGTGTCAGGAGCTGACCTTGGGTTGGGGAGTAGAGAGCTGTGGGAGGGAAATGAGAAAGGTACTTTGGAGGCTGGTAGTGAAATGCCTCCTCTGTCAGGCTGGCCAGTTTGGATTCCATCTTCAGGTAAAAATGGAGTCAGTGGGAATTTTAAGTAAGAGGGTAATCGAGTCACAGCTTAGGGAGTTCTGAGAGGATATTCTTAGGAAGAGATTGCAGGAGGTGAGACAGAACCAGGGAGACCAATCAAGAGACTGCAGGGGCTTCTAGTGAGAGCACCGTGCCTCAATTTCCTCATATATAAAATAGGAATGCTATTTGTCCCTGCTTCATTCAGGTATTGTGGGAATTAAATGAGTTAGCCTTCAATAGTCAGTTGTTGTTGTCTGGTGCCGTTGAGTCAGTTCTGACTCACAGTGACCTTGTATGGGGTTTCTGAGGAATGACTGGTGGGTTTGAATCACCAACCTTGTGGTTAGCAGTACAGTGCTGATTCTACAGCGCCACAACAGGACTCCAAACAATCAGGTGTTGTTAAGTGCTGTTGAATCGATCTGATCGTACAGACCCTGTGTAGGGTTTCTGGTGAGCTTGAACCGCCGACTTTGCAGTCCGGTGCACTAACCTGAAGTGCTACCCCAGGACTCCAGACAGTCAGTAGGATCACTATTAGGAACCAAACCAGTTTCCATGGAGTCAATTTGGACTTGTGATGACCCCAGGTAGAGGCGTAGCCCCAGGATTCTCAGCGGTTGATTTTCCAGATGTAGATCACCAGATCTTTCTTCTGAGGTGCCTCTGGGTAGACTCAAACAGTTAAACTTTTGGTTAGCAGCTGGCTGTTAATTCTTTGTGCCATCCTGACACTTGCTAGGTGACTATTGATAAGTTTTTGTAGAAACTCTGATGACACAGTGGGCTAAGCAGTGGGATGATAACTAAAAGGTTAGTGGTCCAAACCCACCAGATGCTCCATGTCTGCAAAGATTTACAGCTTTGGAAACCCTTTGGAGCAATCTACACTGTCCTATTACATGGCTATGAGTTGGCATTGACTCACTGGCAGTGGAGTTGACGAGTTTTCCTAGGGAAAGTCTGTGGGTTGAGGATGGAGAGCTGGCAACACAGCACTTAAGGGAAGACCAAAGGATACCATCACCCCAAATAAACAAGGCAAAGAAGACACTGATGAGAAGCTGCAGAAGATGGTGACAGAGAGCCTGTCTAAAGGTCGTGGGAGGACCAAGTGGCCAGTTGACTCAGGTGTGCACAGGGTCTTGCAAACCAAGCCCAGAGAACCACACTACGAACCAGACAACACAGAGGCCTTCGGTGACTTTGGAGGGACTCCCAGAAAGACTGAGGGTGGTAGGCTAAGATAGCGAATGAAGAAGGTCCTGTGGACAAGGTGGGCAATCACATGTGTGGGCAAAGGGGACAGAGCTTAGGAGAGAGCAGAAGGGTCGGCGTTAAGAGGCAACTCCACCTCTGACTCAGGTGTGCTGGCACAAGGGGAGACATAGATGGGAGCTCAAGGAAGGTTCAGCAGGGCAGGAGGGGTGTAGGAGGGGTGCCCTGCAGTGATGGCAGAATAGGTTGATGGGGGCATTTCCTGAGGAGTGGGGAGTTGGGGAAGAGGGAAGATCTCACCTCCTTTGAAGGATTGGATCTCCTCTTCCTTTTCCTATAGGCCAACTCAGTCTTAATTTCTCAGATCCAACTCTGGCATCTCAACACCCCAGCAGGCATCTGGCACACATGGGAGCTCAGGGACCATTTGCCAATGAATGAATGACTTAGTAAATGGAGAAATGAGTCAACGAGTCCTCAGACTCCAGCTCTGGATCCCTTGCCATGCATGGGGTCCCAGGCAGCCTGGTGTGGCTGAGCACCAAGCTCTCTAATGAACTACGCTTTCTGAACAAGACTTCCAGTGCCTTAATGACATTTTGTCTTCTTGTGCTCCATAATGCATTTAATAACCTGCCCCCTGTTTTGTTTTTCAGTGATAATAAGACTGTAGCAAACACTCTTGAATACTAATCTTGATTCATGTCTCCGCTTATTTCCTTATGGTAGAGCCCAGACACGTGTGAATGGGAATACATATGCTCCCGTGGGACCGAGTCAGGGACTTGACAGTGTCAGGTAGTAGCAGCATCGCTAACAACCCAGGAATGCCTCAATCCTGCCCTCCTAAAGACTCATCAGATCTGGGAAGCACCCCAAGGAGAGAACAGAGAAGCAGCAGCCAAAAAGGAAATGTTCCCATTTGAGCTTTTGAAATGTTCTGTAAAATAGTTTTCTATTTCTAGCCAAAAGGACCCTGGGAGGTTGCGGTGCCTTGAATTTACTTGATATGGCTTTTTTATCTAGTCTTCTAAGTTCCTACCAAGTGATTGGGTGGGACCATGGAAATAAGGCATACAGGACTCTACGGCTGGGATTGGTTAGTTTTGCCTTGCAGCTAGGTTTAAAAGCAGAAGCAGAGACTGAGAATCACAGGGCCATACAGAAGGAAGAACATGAGTGGAGTGTGAGATCCCTACCTAAATGAATAATGACAGTAGAGGCATCAGCATGGACAGACAGAGCAGCTTCAGGCTCTAGGCCCATGGACTGAGGCAGAGGCCAAGGGACCACACAGCTGAGAGGCTGAAGACAACAGTAAGCCACGTCCACAGTACGGCAGACAAGAGGCATTCCTGACCACAGAACCACTGCATCCTAACTTGGTTTTGATCCTGAATTGTACCCTGTTCACTTCCCTAAGAAACCCTATAATCGGTCTTGGGCTAACTCTAATTTTGATTCTCTTTCCCCTTTGTGAAACCAGGGGAAGTCAGACATGGATTCCACGTGGCTTTTCAGAAGCCTAAATGATTTGACCTTGACTTCTATCATAATATTTGATGGTTTCAACATACCAAGTGGAGCGGTGGAAGAAAGGCCAGGTGATCTGTTTCCATGAAGATGACAGTGGAGGAAACCCCATGGGCAGTTCTACTGTGCACACATTGGGTCGCTGGGAGTCTGAATTGATTGGATGTCAATGACTTTGGTTTGTTTTTCTTTGTGTTCCTATGGCACCATTGAGGTGGGTACCCTTAACTGGGTTGAAGCTTAACCCTTAACTGGGTTAACCATTAACTGGGTTGAAGCTTGAAGCTTAGGCTTCAGGTTTCAGCGGGGATCCTGTCTTCTCTTCAAGTGCCATGTGACTTTTGGGATCTTCATATCTATCATCTGGCTAAGGATGGTTGATGAGCTTGGGGTTGTGACCTTCAGGCTCCAGGTGTGGTTGAGGGTGCTTATGATAAAGTTGTCCTATGGAAGTTACCACTAAGGCACATGCACCCACACCATGGAAAGAGGGAGACAGAGAAGAAGGAAGAGGTGGCCTGCTCACCTGTGCCCGGTGAAAACAGAGAGCATGTCTGGGTCCATTAGAAGACGATGACTGTTTGCATTTCCTGGGGCTGCTGTATCAAATTAGCGCAGCCTGGGTGGCTCAGAAAGGAGCCCTGGAAGCTAACTGAGATGTCAGAAGTCTGAACCCACTAGTCCCTCGTCCCCCCTATAGCAGGAAGATGTGTCAGTCTGCTTCTGGAAAGATGACAGCCTTTGAAATTCAATGGGGTGGTTCTTCTCTGTCCTAAAGGGTTGCTATGAGTCAAAATTGACTTGGTAGCATTGGGTTATCCTTTAGTTTTTAGAAGATTTCAGGATATTTTCTGGTACAGGTTTAAAGACGATCTCAGGACAAATGTTTAGGGGGTTCTTCCTGCCTTCATGACTCCAGAAAGTCTTTATTCCCTGATAATGTTGAATTCTTCTCTGTATTTTCCCACCTTTTGATCTGTATTCTTCTATAACATCTTTGATCAAAATGTCCACTTATGGTAGCTGGGCAACATCCAATTCTTCTGGTTTCATGGCAAAGCAGGCAGTGGTTCCTGAAGGTAATTAGCCCCACATTCCATTTCTTCCTCTGATTTCTTTTTCTCCTCTTGCTCCAGGGCAATCAGACGCTACACTTTTTTTTTTTTTTAATTTTTTTTTTTGTAAATTATGTGTTAGTTTACATGGGTGAACATTATCTTTACATTCATGCTATCGTATTTCGTTTCATTGCTGCAATGAAATAGACTCTACTTCTTGATGGGAGAAATCTAACAACTTCCTTGAAGTTGCAATGATTTCATTAGACTTGAATCTGCCACCAACACCCATGGATTGGGCAGTCAAGAAATCAAATGATGTATTACATTAGGAAAATCTGCTGCAAAAGATCTCTTTTAAAGTTTTAAAAAGCAAGATGTCAATTTGAAGGCCAAGGTGCACCTGACACAACCCATGGTATTTTCAATCACCACCTATGCATGTTAAAGTTCTGATTCGTATTGACCCTGTATAGTTTTTCTAAGGAGCAATTGGTGAGTTTGAATAGCCAACCTGTGGTTAGCAGTCCAGTGCTTAGCCTAGAGTACTGCACCAGGATTCCCTGTTGTTGATAAAGAACATTCAATATAGCATGCATTACCATAAAAATGAACAAAAGTGTCTTGGAAGAAGTATAGCCAGAATGCTTCTTAGAAGGGAAGATGGCATGACTTTGTTTCACATTCTTGGGGCAGGTCATCCGGAGGGACCAGTCATGCTTGGTAAAGCAGAGGGACAACAGAAAAGAGAAAGACCCACAAGGAGACAGACTGATGCAGTGGCTACAACAGTAGGAAGGTGAAGGACCGGACACTGTTTTGTTCTGTTGTGCCTTGGGTTGCGATGAGTCAGAACTGCCTTGATGGCACTTGGCAACAGTCTTGATGGGAGAAGTTGAGAAATACATTGCTAAGCAACATGGATGCAAGAAGAAAAGAAATTGTAGCTATTTTTGCAGATGTTCTACCACTCAAAACTCAAAATCTCGAGGAGCTCTTGTGACGCTGTAAGATAAGCCCTGCATTGCTCTTTTACTCACATCCCAACCAATAAATGTCCACTGAAGTTGACCAATAGGCTTTGCAGCTTGTATAAAAAGGGAAGCTGTTCATGAAAGAGGGATGGAGCTGTTGCAATGCCTTCCTCCTGAAATTTTCCAGGCATCCCTTTCCAGCAGGGACCAGGGAAATGACCTTGTTACAGTGCTGACAGGTTAATCCTCCTC
The DNA here is from genome assembly GCF_000296735.1 of Chrysochloris asiatica. NCBI lineage: Eukaryota > Metazoa > Chordata > Mammalia > Afrosoricida > Chrysochloridae > Chrysochloris > Chrysochloris asiatica. The sequence goes on along the minus strand of NW_006408615.1, from coordinate 3,847,770 downwards.
CTACAGGGCTGTCTTCCCACAGACCCCACTGAAGAATGTCCCTGCCTTCAGTTCTATTCTAAAGTAAATTGGAATCACTTCAAAGCAAAGCTGGAAGCAGATCCAACCTGCTGGGCTCCACCACACAGGAAAAAGGCTCTTAAATCAACTTGGAAATCTCTTCCTTGTAACAGGAATGGGCTTGGTGAGGGGATAGAAAATGCCTGCTAAACCCCTACCTTGAATAGAATGAAAAATTAGATTAATCTGGAAAAAGAAGTCAGCAGGCTTTACTTGGGCTCAGACATCCAGGAGGACTGAGAAAATTGGAGCATGGTACAGTGGAAAGAACCAGGCGCTGGGGTCAGACAGACCTGGCTTTCAGTCCTGGTTCTGCCGCACTGGGGAACTTTAATCATGAGACTCGACTTGCCTATATTTGTTTCCTCAATGCTAAAATTGTGCTGGACTGCAAAGTCAGTTTGAATTGCAAGGTTCAAGCTCACCAGCCACTCCTCGGAAACACTATATAGGGTAGCTATGAGATGGAACCGACTCAATGGCACTTAACAAAAACAACAAAGTAGGGATCCTGGTGTGGGGCTGTGGGTTAATGCTCTGGACTGCAAAGTTAGTTTGAAACGCAAGGTCGGGGGTTCAAGCTCACCAGCAGCTCCTTGGAAACCTTATAGAGGGGTCACTATGAGTTGGAACCAACTCGATGACACTTAACAACAACAACAAAGTAAGGATCAGGCTGCTCGCCTGGCTGGGTGCTGAAAACATCAGAGATAACATGTGTGAAACCTTGTGCACAGGGAGGGGGTGCACACGTGGTAGTCACAGAAGCCTCCTTCCTACAGAAAGTGGGGTATTTGGGGAGCTCTCAGGGTGTCTTTGCTAGCTTTCTCGGAGGCAGGTGGGTTACCACGGAGGATTGCATGCTGGCCTTTGGCCTCATGTAACCCATTTCATTACCTAGGTACAAAATTATTAAAAGCATATATTGATACGCATTATATGGAGCTCTGGTAATGTAGTGGTTACGAGTCGGGCTACTAACCTCAGGGTCAGCAATTTGAAACTATCAGCTGTTCCATGGGAGAAAGATGAGGCTTTCTGCTCCCATAAAGACAGCCTCAGAAACCCTGTGCAGGGTCGCTATGAGTCGGGGCGGACTCCACTGCACACAATCAACAAACCATCAAGCATATAAGCCAAATATCTAAAAATGCTTAGCATTGCAGGCATTTTTCATTTGCTGGAACCTTCTCAGTTAAGATGAGCAGCTGCTGTACGCAGTGAGATTCTACACATCAGGTAGTTTTTTTTTTTTTTTTTTTTTAACATTTTCCAGTTGCTGTCAATCCAACTCTTACTCATGGCACGTCTAAGCAGTACCATGCTTCATAGGGTTTCCAATGACTGATTTTCAGAAGTGGATCACCAGGAGCCCTGAGTGGATTCCAACCACTAACCTCTCTCTCCATCACCAGCTGACTGTGTTACCCATTACACTACCCAAAGACTCCCTTTGGACACCAAAGCTTCCTCCACTTGTTTGTTGCTGGACATAGTGCTACAAGTTTCTCTTACTTCTTCTGGAATACGATAAAAAAAAAATTCTCATAACTGGTAGGAACATTCCCATGGTTCTCAACTCAATTGTCCAAATTCTGATGAAAAAAATCTGTGGCAATTTATACTGTCACTAACAACATATTACTGCATCAGTTTTCTCAAACTCTTCCCAGGATTAAGAGTCATTCTTCAGTATCTTTAAGTGAATATAAACTGTCAGTTCATTATTCCTTTTAAAAAGTGTGATGGCTTTGGAGTTGATAGTGATGGGCAACTTAGACATTGGCTACCTAAAATGGGATGGATGAGTGTAAAGGCATGAAGTGACTGGCTTACAAGTTTTCAAGAGGGAGTTTAGTTCTAGAGTGTGCAGGAGTAGGTAGAATCCCCACTGAGTAGTTTTCATCTTGTGTAGATGTTGTTGTTGTTGTTAAGTGCCACCAAGTTGGTACCGACTCATGGCGACCCTATGTACAACAGAATGAAACACTGCCTGGTCCTGGGCCAACCTCACAATTGTTGCTATGCTTGAGCCCATTGATGCTGCCACTTGGCCAATCCATCTCACTGGGGATCTTCCTCTTTTTATCTGACCCTCCTCCTTAACAAACATAATATCCTTCTCTAGCAATTGGTC
>NW_006408615.1:3842859-3844642 GCF_000296735.1 Chrysochloris asiatica | reverse complement strand
TAGGCAGGCTTGTAGAATGTGCCCTTTGGTTATTTAAATGATTGTATATTCCTGAGTATTTTTGTGTCCATCAAAAAAGAAAAAGAAAAAGAAAAACAACAACAACAACAACAACAACAAAAACAGAGGGAATAGAAGCAATTACTATTGAATGGTGATGCACGGAGGAGATTGTAATTATTGCAGTGAAACAATAAGCCGATGTTCTCCTATGTAAACTATCACTCCATTCACAGTAAAAACTTAAAATAAAATAGGTTAGAAAAATGATGATGGCTTTGTAATATAGACATTTGTCTAGGTGAACTACATTTCCCAGGATTATTTGCACTGATTACTGGGAGACATGGAGGGTGGGTGTTAATGGCAGCCTTCTGTAGCTCACAGGCTTGCCCTTGACCTACCTCAGCTGGGAGCTGGATTCCTGCATCCCTTCCACCTTCCTCCAGCTCCTTCCTCAGCTCCAATGGCTTTTAGACTATCTCATGCAAAACAAGGTGATGGAACTGGGTCTTGCCCATCCTTGTGGGCAACTGCTTGCTCTTACTTTCCCCCATCTTAAAGCAATCTTCCCTTTCCCAGAGCCCACTCTATGGACTTGCATGCTGCTTTCATGCTGGAATCCCTGGGTGATGCAGATGGGTAACCATGCTTACCTACCAACCAAAAGTTGGCAGTTCAGGTCTACCCAGAGGGACCTTGGAAGAAGGACTGGCAATCTACTTTGAAAACATCAGCTACTGTGTTTTCACAGTACGCTGTGGAGCCCAGCTGTACTCTGATACTCAGGGTCACTGTGAGCGGGAGTGTTGGCAGCTGGTCTGGTGTGAGTGTTACAAAAGCACATGCTGTGTTTGGTGGTGGTGTGAGCGGTGACATGTCAGTGAACACTCTGGTTTCCAGGCCTCTCATGGGGTGGTACTGCAGGATAAATGCTGGTCGGTGGTTCAAGCCCACCAGCAACTACTCAGAAGCCCTACACAGATCACTATGAGTCAGAACATTCTCCATGGCACTCAACAACAGCCACACTTCTGATACACCACACGCTTCTGGATGGGTGTCTCTGAGATGATCAGCAGTGGCTTCTGGAAATTTCTGCACTGACTGCTCTAAGGACTTCCTGATTTCTATCCCCAAGATGTTTGTAAATCTCTAACTCCCTGAATAAAATTCCCTCTGATTCAGGTACCTGGAGGGTTTTCCATCTTCACTGCCAACCCTGGATTGACACCCATCCCCTCCAGCAACTCCTCAGAGCTCAGAGGGCCTCATCTTCTAACCCCACAGTGATATCCAAGTTTTGCTCTTCACCAGTTTCAAAGGTGAAAAATGATATCTCATTGTAGTTTTTATTTCAGAATTGTTTGTATGTAAGGTTAAGCATAGTAAACATTGTAGTTGTCAGATTTGAAATGGCCAATACGTCCATTTTAGCTCACTAATGTCTAAGATATTGATGTTTGTGCATTCCGTTTCATTGTTGACAATTTTCAATTTTCCTAGATTCATACTTTGTACAGTCCATGTTCCGATTATTAATGGATGTTTATAGCTGTTTCTCTTCATTTTGAGTTGTGCCCCATCAGCAAATGAAAGTCCCTTGGGCTTTACTCCCACGGGCTTTACTGCATTTACTTTATCACGGTCAACTCTACTTTGAGGAGGCAGCTCTTTCCGAGTCGCATTTTGAGTGCCTTCCAACCTGAAGGGTTCATTTTCTGGCACTATATCTGACAGTATTTCTCTGCTATTATAAGGTTTTCAGACTAAATATTTGGAA
>NW_006408615.1:3839017-3840381 GCF_000296735.1 Chrysochloris asiatica | reverse complement strand
TTTAGTGGGATAGAAGCAGTTAATGCTCACCCGTTACTCTGTGGGCTCCCTAACCATCCCAGGCACTCGTACATCAGGTTGGGATTTGGGATAGGAACCAATTCATGGATCGAGACCAAAAGCATTGCGTGTTGTTTCTGGGTCTAGGTGGGTAAGAGTCATACATTGCCCACCTTTTCTGCTGGGGCAGTCTTTCAGGTGTGAGGCCACCAGGCAGAAGAGGGGTATGGGACTGAAGGAACTGTGGCGGGATTGAGAAGTAAACGTCCATTTTAGGAGCTACAGTTGATTTTCTTCAGTACAGTCCTTTCAGAAAGACTGCAGGCTTTGTGAGCAGAAGGTCAGGGAAGAAAAGTAAGAGCCGGAAAGAGAAGGACCGACTGCATCAATGAGCTCAAACGGTCATTGTGAGAATGGCGCAGGGCCTTGCAGAGTTTCGCTCAGTTGTTCACTGGGTTGCTATGAATCAGAACCGGCTTGCTGGCACTTGACAACAACAGCAATGACAACAAAAACAACATCAACACACTCAGAAAAGCTTGCCACCTGGTGAGATGACTTCAGAAACCGTCCTGAGGTTCGTTTTCGCCTCTGTTTGCTATTTCACTTTCCAGAGTTGATCCACCCAGAGTTTATTGTGGGGTGACATATGAGATCAGGGTACAAGGTTAGCATCTTTTCAGGAAGCTTTTCACTTACTTCAATTCCATTTTCTGAACAGTCCATCTCCGCGAACCATCTCCTTGCTCCCTGGATTTGAAAAGCTAGTTGTCTCTTGCTCTGGATCCCCTGTGCCTACAAGCTGTGAGTTCGCACCCTGCTTTGCCTCTTAAGAGAATTGTGAGTCTGGGAATGTGTCTTTACTGCTTCAGTGTTTACATCTGCACAATGGGTGTGATACTGCATAAGCCTTCCACATTGCCGTGAGGCTAACGTCCATCCTAGTCTCTGTGAGTCCGCGTCTGCAGTATTGTCATTATAGCATTATTAATGGGGTCATCTCACTAGTAGGATTTATTTCCATATCATTCCACTGGTCACGAGCCACACTATACTCTTTGTAATGTCAGTAGATTTATAAAAGATGCTTTGACTTACTAGTTTTATAGTTTATCTTTTCTAATCTATGCATCACTTCATTTATCATCTCTTTCTTTCCACCTACTTTCCTTAGCTAATTTTATCCCCCTACTGTGGAGTCAAGAAGTCAAATGACGTATTGCATTAAGCAAATCTGCTGCACAAGACCTTTTTAAAGTGTTGAAGAGCAAAGATCTCAGCTTGAGGACTAAGTTGCGCCTGACCCAAGCCATGGTATTTTCAATAACCTCATATGCATGTGAAAGCTGAACAGTGAATAAGGA
>NW_006408615.1:3837765-3838712 GCF_000296735.1 Chrysochloris asiatica | reverse complement strand
CCCAGTGAGATGGATTGGCCAAGTGGCAGCATCAATGGGCTCAAGTGTGACAACAATTGTGAGGTTGGACCAGGACCGGGCAGTGCTTGGTTCTGTTGTGCATAGAGTCACTGAGTCGGTACCGACTCAATGGCACCTAACAATAAGAACAACAACAACTGTGTAGTCCTGGTGTGGCATTATAGGATAAGCACAATAGCTCCTTGAAAACTCTATACAGTGTCACTGTGAGTCGGAATTGACTCAAAGGCATTTAACAAACACAACACTACTATCTTGCATTGGGTGTTCAATTCTTCCTTAAAATCTGTCTTGGTGAAAAAATATATGTTCCAGGCCACAAGCTTTGTTTATGGCACTGCTGCAGAAACATTGTGTGGATTTTCATATGTAGGAGACCCATGGTGTTGTGGGCTAAGCATGGGGCTGCTCACCGCAACATCGCTGCTCAAGTTCACCCACAGCTCCGCGGGAGGAAGATGAGGCTGGCTGCTCCTGTAAAGATTTAGTTTTGGAAACTCTCAGGAGCAGTTGTACTCTGGACAGGTATTTGGCAGTCCATTTGCCTAACGCAATATGCTGTTTGATTTCTTGATTGCTACTTCCATGCACATTGATTGCTGATTAAGTAGAATGACATTGCTGACAATTTCAATTTTTTTTCTAATTGATTTATCAGCTAAAGAAATCTGTGTACTTATACTACCTTTCCAACACTCTTCTCTTGTCCTCCTAATCTTTTTTTTTTTAGCGTTTTGTTGTGAATTATGTGAGAGTTTACATGAGAGAACATTAGCTTTACATTCATCCTATCGTATATGGTTTCATTGCCATGGTTACAACCCCCTCCAGGCATCATCAACAACCAAAGGGTATACCCTGCAAGCCTGCCCCCTGGTCATCAGAGCTCAGTCCCTCTCCCTCTCTGGTTCTAGAGTCCTCAGACA
>NW_006408615.1:3834064-3837065 GCF_000296735.1 Chrysochloris asiatica | reverse complement strand
CCCAAGAGTCCCCAGGTCTTTCCACACTGCTGGCCGACCATCCCTCCTAATCATTGATAATTAAAAGATTTCTGACTGTCCTCATATATAACATTTAAATTTTCTCTGTTAACCAAAGTGATATATTGGTTTTAGTGTAGTTCTCATAATTAAATATATACCACCACTGGTTCTTTGGCCATAATTTCTCTATTTACCTTTCAGTTGGCAAAGTTGTCTTGTAGTGCTTTCTTCAGAAGGGTCTCATTAAAAAAAAATTCTCCTTTTTTTTTTTCATCCCCAAACTTATTTGTATTTTTCTTTTGTATTTGAAAGGCAGAATGGCTGACTATGAAATTTTTGGGCTACAGGTTTCTTCCTTGAGGACTTTGTAGGGATTTCTCCTTTGGTTCCTAACATTGAACATTGTCATAATGTCTGAGGCTACCCTAAAGGTTTCCCCTTTCTCATGACTCTAACTGTAGTTATATGAGAAAGGGGAAATTTCTAACTATAGGTGCCCAAATAATTTTTTATTTATCTTTAAAATACAGCACCTTTACTAACATTTATCTTGGACTTGGTGTTGGAGGAGAATATCGGAAGTGCCATGGGCTACCAAAAGAACCAACAGATGTGTGTTGGAAGAAGTGCAGCCAGAGTGCTCCTTGGAAGCCAGGATGGCCAAACTTCGTCTCTCATGCTTTGGACATATTGTCAGGAGGGACCAGTTGTTGGAGAAGGATATCATGTTTGGTAAGGTGGAAGGTCAGAGTAAAACAGGAAGACCCTCAGTGAGATGGATTGGCTCAGTGGCAGCATCAATGGACTCAAGCGTGGCAACAATCATGAGGCTGGTTCAGAATCAGGCAGTGTTTCGTTCTGTTGTGTATCGGGTCACTATGAGTCAGTAACATCTCAATGGTACCTAACAACAACAACAAAAACAAGCGTGGACTTGAGCATTCTTTGCTCTTTTTTCATCCTGGCCATTTGTTTTTTACTTTGTAAAAGGAAGTCTTCTTAATTGTGGACATTGTTCTGGAACGATATTCCATCTCCCGTGTTTCATTAAATTTGTTCTCTTTTTTTCAGAGCTACAAATTGAGTGTCTGTTGACTATCCACTGCCTTCCACATGTGTCCTTTTCTTTTAAGTGTTTGGATGATTTCTACTTCATTTTACTTAGTGTTTCAACCCTGTCATTTCTATCACTGTGTTTTTCTTCTAATTTCTTTTAAAGCAGTATTTGTATTTACCTTTGTGATGCTTTCAATTGGGTTTACATTTCTTATATGGTTTTTATATTTTTTCCCCTAAACGGAAACCTCGTGTTCCATCTTGTTCTGCTTTCTGTTGGTACTTTTGTCTTTGTGTTGACTTCTTGCTGCTGTTGTGAGTTGTTTAATGTCTCTTCCAGCCAAAGTCTTTGTAGCGCCCACCAAACAACTTCTTCCTCTCCCCCCCTTGCTGGGTCTGGATAAGCAAGGAAAATGTTGATAGGATATGATTCAGTTGTGAGTGATTGTTAAGAAGGTTGATTGTGATTATAAAAATGTGGAACCCTAACATAAGTATGGAGTCCTGGTGTGGCACTGTGGGTTAATGCACTGGACTGCAATGTCTGTTTGAACTGCAAGATTGGTGGTTCAAGTTCACCAGTCGCTCCTTGGAAATCCTATCCAGGGTTGCTATGGATTGAAACGGACTTGACGGCACTTAACAACAACAACAACAAAACATGGGTATAAAATAAGCCTTCCCAGAAGGGCATGACATTCCGTAATGTGATGGCTTGCATTGATGTCGTAATGCGATGGCTTGCATTGATGTCGTAATGCAATGGCTTGCATTGATGTCGTAATGCGATGGCTTGCATTGATGTCGTAATGCGATGGCTTGGATTGATATCGTAATGCGATGGCTTGCATTAATGTTGTAATGTGATGGCTTGCATGTTTCAGTGAATCTGGAAGATATACCTCTGGTATTTTAAAAGCCAGCAGGGTCACCCATGGTGGACAGGTTTCAGAAGAGCTTCCAGACAAAGAGTAAGAAGAAGAAAAGACAGTCTACTTCCAAATATTTTGTCACTAAAAACCTTACAAAAAGCAGTGGAACACTGTCAGATAGCACCAGAATATTGAATATTGAAGCATGATGAAGATAACCAAATATTGTCAGATAGAGTGCAGAAAATGAGATCCTCAGATTGGAAGGCATGACTGGGGAAGAGCTGCCTCCTCAGAGTAGAGTTGACCGTGAAGACATGAATAGAGTAAAGCTTTTGGGACCTACATTTGCTGATGGGATACAGTTCAAAATGAGAAGGAACAGCTGTAAACATCCATGAATACTTGGAATATGGAATGTATAAAGTATGAATCTAGAAAAACTGGAAATTGTCAGAAATTACATGGAACATGTAAACATCAATATCCTAGGCATTAGTGAGCTGAATCTGACAACTACATGAATTACTATGCTAGGAATGACAAATTGAAGAGGAATGGCATTGCATTTGTCATCAAAAAGAAAATTAAAGATTTATCTTGAAGAACAATGCTGTTATTGATAGGACAATATCCATATGCCTATAAAGAAGACAGGTTAATACCACTATTATTCAAATTTACATACCGAACACTAAAGCCAGTGATGATGAAACTGAAGAATTCTACTAACTTCTTCAGAATGAAATAGATCAAATATGCAATCAAGACGTATTGATTCACAATAAAAACTGAAAAAGAAAACAACATAAAAAAAGATGTATTGATAATTGCTGGTGATTGGAATGCAAAGGTTGGAAAGAAAGAGGAAGGATCAGTATTTGGAAATTATGGCCTTGATGACAGAAATGATGCTGGAGATGGAATGATAGAATTTTGCAAGACTAATGATTTCTTCATGGCAAATACCTTTTAGAACAGCATAAAGTATGGTTATACACATAGACCTCACCAGATGGAATACACAGAAATAAAACTGACTATATCTGTAGAAAGCGATGGTAGAAAAG
>NW_006408615.1:3831414-3832494 GCF_000296735.1 Chrysochloris asiatica | reverse complement strand
TTTTTTTTTTTTTAATCTTTATGCTGAGCAAATAATATGAGAAGCTGGATTATATGAAGAAGAACGTTGCATCAGGATTGGAGGAAGACTCGTTTACCTGCAATATACAGTTGATACAACCTTACTTGCTGAAAGATAAAAAGACTTAAAATATTTAACTGATGAAGATCAAAGACCACAGCCTTTGGTATGGATTGCACCTCGTTGTAAAGATAACAAAGATCCTCACCTGGACCAATACATGATATCCAGATAAACTGATAAAAGATTGAAGTTGTCAAGGATTTCATTCTTCTTGAATCCACCATCAACACTCATGGAAGCAGCAGTCAAGAAATCGTTATAGAGAAATCTTCTGCATAATACCTTTTAAAGTGTTCAAGAGCAATGATATCATTTTGAAGACTGAGTTGCACCTATTTCAAGCTATGGTATTTTCAATAATAGCCTCATATGAATGTGAAAGTTGGGCAACAAATGAAGAAGACCATTGAAAAATGGATCCATTTGAGTTATGGTGTTGAAGGAGAATATTAAAAGTACTATGGATTTCCAGAAGAACAAATGAATGTGTATAGAAAGAACAGCCAGAATGTTCCTTAGAAGCTAGGATGGCCAGACTTTGTCTCTTGTACTTTGGACATATTATCAGGAGGGACCAGTCCCTGGAGAAGGACAACAGGTTTGGTAAAGTGGAGGATCAGTGAAAGCAAGGAAGACCCCCCCCTCCAATGAGATCCTTGGCACAATGGTAGCAGCAATGGGCTCAAGCGTAGTAGGCAATGTGAGGTTGGTGCAGGACCATGCAGTGCTTTGTTCTGTTTGCCTAGAGTTGTTATAAGTTAGTACCAACGAACAACAGCAACAGTAGGAGGTGGCTCTCACTACCCAAGTCCTTTGGACCCCATTATCTCTGGGTGTTGAACCTCCTCAACTCAAGAGACAGACTTGTGGCACCAGAGGAGCGGAAATGGAGCATCCACAGCAGAACCACGAACCAGAACACCAGACTTGTGGAGTGGCCATCTCCAGACACTTGATTGGGGAGGTAGGTTTTTTGTTTTTCTCTTTTTAACTTTG
>NW_006408615.1:3829172-3830864 GCF_000296735.1 Chrysochloris asiatica | reverse complement strand
CTGGGTGGAGGCTTATACCATTTCCAGAGCAGGGACTGAGCATCAGAGAGAAATCATACTGCATGCACCCCAGTGTCCTGACTGGAAGAATGATATACACCCTGAGCATTTTCTGATCCCAAAGTGTAACCAGTAAATATCCCTCATAAACCCCATAACTTGAACATGGTGTTTGAGTTCTTTGTGGCCATTGCAATGATTCATGGAACCTAGCTGAGGCATAGAAATTGCTGAGGGAGAGACGTTGGCTGTGAGTCGGAACTGACTCCACGGTACACAACCACCATCACCACCATTAACAAAAACAAATCATGGCAAAATATTTGCTGTGTATTCCAAAGCAGCAGTAAGTCATCTAATGATAAAGGTTCTATTTGTGATGAAATTGTTCTAGTTTTGCTTCTGGGTAGCCACACAAGTTATCACTCAACTCGCAATGAAGCCTTTATCCCCTGTCCAAATGTTTAAGAAATGACTTCCTGCGATGACTCCCTAGTATCATTCCTGGCTCAGTTCCACCTTGGGTTTCACTAGTACCTCAGATTTGGCCCCGGATGCCTCTGTGCATTTCTGTGTTTTGTTCTCCGCGTCCCTGTTGTCTTTTACTATGTTTTCCCCTGCCTTCTGCTACCACAGACAATTCTTTTGGGCATCTTTCCACACTTCTGCTTCATTGTTTTCCCTCTTCCTCATACCTTGAGGTTCAGGGCTATAGCTATTTTTCTGTTTCTTAAAAGCTACTTTTGCTTCTGGCTACTGTCTCACAGGAAAAGGAGAAACTACTGTTTCTCCCTTGCCATTTAAAAGCTTCTCTAATTGCTGTTGCAATTTGCCTTTATTTGATTATTAGTGAGGTTGAATATTGAAAATGTATCTCTAATGAAGACACTCGTAGCAAATCCAGTATAATGCACAGTGTAGCCAGATAGAGATTGCCCTTGTTTAAATTCACACTCCAGATCCTGAAACTTTGACACTCCCTCTCTGGGAAACAGACGTCAAGTGGTTCTACTCAGACCAGAGAAATACTTACAATAATAAATAGAGTTCACTTTGTACAAACTTTATAAAGATGTAACAAAGAGATTTGTAACAGTGACTGAACCACAGTTGAATGGATTAAGCACAGAGTTCTGGCATAGAATGGATCAAGAAGATGGCCAGGCAATGAACACATGATTCTGTTGTAAATGGAGGGGGAGGGCCATAAATAGGAGGTACCTTGACAACAGCAGTAACAAAACATAGAATAAACATAATCATACATGTCAAAGAATCTCAGTGACATTTAAGGTGATGTCTTTGTCCCTTCTCATGAAGGAGATGATGAGATGTTGTGGTTCAAGGAACGTTTCTGCACCTTGGTTTTGTTTTGGTGTTTTCCTTCCCCTCTCCCGACTCTGAGTTGCTTTGGATCCCTTCTAGGATAACATGCTCTTCCATGTCTGCATCGTCTTCTTGGAATGGCCACATGCTTTGGCCAGAGCCTTGATGTTAATTACAAAAACTCTGTGAATCCCCCACAAGTGTTACCAATTCACACTTTAACCTTGGGATCTTCAACTGTTTGCCTCACATGTTATATGAGGCTAAGCCAAAAAGCATTGCTACAAAGGAACCCTAGTAGTGTAGTGGATTATAAACTGGGCTGCTAACCACAAGGTTAGCAGTTCAAATCTACCAGTTGCTCCT
>NW_006408615.1:3811658-3826308 GCF_000296735.1 Chrysochloris asiatica | reverse complement strand
AACTACATGGATTGGCCAGGTGGTATCATTGATGGATTCAAGTGTGGCAGTGGTAGTGAGGTTGGCCCAGGATCGGACATTGTTTCGTTCTGCTGTACATGGGGTCGCTATGAGTCAGTTCCAACTCGATGGCACCTGACAACAACAACAGCAACAACAGGGGATCCAAAACTTTCTAGAGAGATAGAAATACCACCTTCACAAGTATGTAGACCTAGATGGAGGATATGTTGAGAAACAATAGCTTTTTGATATCTTTGCTTAATCAAGATTTTTATGATTCTGTAGGAATAAATTTTGACTTGTCCTCATATTAACCCGTGTGAGGCTGAAAGTGAAGGAGATTTGCCATCTTCCACGCATATTCTGTAACACCTGAGCAGCCCCCTGTGTCTGGTGTGTGTGTGTGTGTGTGTGTGTGTGTGTTTGTATAGGCGGGTGGAGGGGGATTGGCTCTTCTGAGTATTTGTGTGCTTATCTGATCTCCAATGCAGTTGAGGTGGTGGGGAGAGGAGGACTTCTTTATCTGTGTCCTGCCTTCATGGTTATGAATTCACAGTATGGGCTCCATCCCCCATGGTGGTCCTGTGCCTCACACCCTTGCCGTCCCAGCTGCAGCCATGTGGGGCTTGTCACTGATCTGTCTTGTTCCAGTTAGACCCAAACCTCACCAGTCATTTTCTGTATCCATGCCTAGGTGGCTGTGTGGCTTCCAGCTGGTGCCCTAAATATACTCAGCAGAGAAGGTTTTATGTCTCCTCTTTTTCCCAAATGAAAGGGCCAGGAATCCCCTTCCATAGATACTTGGAGAACACAATGCAGACCCCATCTGTGGGATATATTTGTGGTTATGAGTCTATCTGAGCCCAAGGTAGAACCTGAGAGGTGGAACCCTCAAGGAACTGACTGAGAATGTACCCAACCAAGAACCAATCTATACCATGTGCAAATAAATGTTTGCCTGTGTTTAAAAGTCAAAACTAGAGGGTCAAGATTCCCAAGTCCTAGCTCTGGCTCTTTGTTTGATGTAAGTGAAGATCAAAGACTATAATCTTCAGTATTGGTTGCATCTCAATGTAAAGAACACAAAAGTCCTCATAACTGGACCAAGAAATAACACATAGTGGTTACGAATCGGGCTGCGAACCTTAAGGTCAGCAGTTTGAAACTATCAGCTGCTCCATGGGAGAAAGATGAGGCTTTCTGCTCCCGTAAAGATTTACAGCCTTGGAAACCCTCCACAGGGTCACAATGAGTCGGATCCGACTTGACGACACTTAACAACAACAATAACAAACAGAAAAAAGATTGAAGTTGTCAAATACTTCCTTTTGCTTGGATCCATAATCAACACTCATAGAAGCAGCGCTCAAGAAATCAATAGATTATTGTATTAGGAAAATCTGTTGCAAAAGACCTCTTTAAAGTGTTTAAAGAGCAAAGATGTCAGTCTGATCCAAGCCATGATATTTTCAATGACCTCAGAAGCATATGAAAGTTGGACAATGAATAAGGAAGACCTAGAAGAATCCATGGGTTTTAATTATGGTGTTGACATAATTCATGAATATTGGAAACACCATGGACCACCAGAAGGGGAAAAAAAATGTGTTGGAAGAAGTACAGCTAGAATGTTCCTTAGAAGTGAGGATGGTAGACTATCTCTCATTCTAGGAAGGACCCGTTCCAAGAAAGTACAACATGCTTGGTATAATGGAGAGTCAACAGAAAAGAGGAAGATTCCTAACAAGAATGGATTGGCACAGTGACATCAACAATGGACTCAAACATAAAGCAATTGTGAGGACAGTGCAGGACTGGGCAGTGGTTCATTCTGTTGCGTATAATCAGAACGGACTCAAATGCACCTAACAACAACAACAATAGTGTATGTGGAATTTCCCTGGGTATTGTAAAATTCAATAAGCTTGATTGCTTACTGAAAGGTTGGAAGTTTGTGTCTATCTAAAACTACTGCGGAAGAAAGACTTGGTGATCTACTTTAGAAACATCAGTCCTTGAAAGACTGCTGAGCTCAGTTCTACTCTGACTCACATGAGATTCAACTTGATAACAAGCGATTTCTAATAATGTTTACGGAAGAGAAAGTGGGCATAGGGCTGCTTCGGTGAAGGTGAAAGCTGCTTTGGTGAAGGTGAGGGCTGCTTTGGTGAAGGTGAGGGCTGGGGCAAGAGAAGGTAGAGGGCATGATATCATTGAGTAGGTGGACTTGACAGTCTCCCTGGGGGGCGAGATCCAGAGTCCTTCTTCTCCTATCTGCTCAGTTTTGGGTAGCATAGACAAAGATGGGGTTGGAGCAATCTGAGTCCACTGAAGACTGAAGGAGGGGTGCATAGAGGAGCCCCTAACTCCATGGTGGTCAGCCCTGATGAGCTTCCAGAGCCCTTCATGATGTGGGAATGATCTGAGATCTGGAAGCATCTCTAGTTTACCTCACAAGTGGCATCAACATGGAGTGGTCCCGCTGGTTGACAGAAATCCAGATGAGGGTTAGATGAGATGCTGCTCTAGGTTCAAACTCTCATTGAGAAATCTCTGTGAACCCCAAGTCTCCAGATATTGGGGTGAAAGACAAATGTGGGGAGGTCATATAGACTCTCTGTTCCTGCAGCCAAAGGGATTGAGAACAGGATGCTGGATCCTTGAGAAAAAAAAGATAACATTTTCCATCACTGCAGAGCCTTCCAATTAATTTATGATTCTTAGAGAGAGTGCATTAGTCTTCAATACGTGTGAATTAGGCTTGACTAGAGTAGTCCAGGCAGCTGGCGAGCTCCCCAGCCCTGTCCCACCTCTACTGGGCCTCTGTGTCTGTCCATGCCAGACCTGAAGGCACTCTAGCCTCTAGCATCCTCTACCCTAGCTTGAAGCTCACCCTTTGGCTTCTGTTCATGTGGGCCGTGACCCTTCTGCAACCTCACCCAGCTCATTCCACCATTTTCACTGCACGGAGAGCCATGTGGACTAGACCCCTCTCTTGTTTATCACTGAGCCCATGCACCTGGCCTGTGGAACATCCTCAAAGTAAGACAAATCGTGACCTGGTGTAGGAATCTCCCAATGGTCGTCTTTGTCATGAGGACAGGGTAGTACAAGGAGTCTGACCACCGCCCATGAGAAGAAGGGGCCAGGCCGCAGCCTCCATCCCTGCACTGTCCACACCCATGGGTGTATAGATGGGGAGGAGGCTCAGCAGTGCAGAGCATGACCTGCTCTGTGGGATCCCTGCTTCTGAGTACCCTCTCATAGACTGTTGTTGTCGTTAACTGCCATCAAGTCACATGGTGACCCCAAGACTAGGAGAACAAGGCACTGCCTGGTCCTGCACCATTTCCATCATTGGGTGCAGAAGGGAACTGTTCTGATTTAGGGTTTTCATTGGCTGAATTTTGGAAGTAGATTACTGGGCCTTCATCTTTGTCTGGAAACTCTGCTGAAATCAGTTTAGCATCATATCAACACAAAAGCCCCCACAGACAAACGGATGGTACCTACATAGGCAGTAGGGAATTGAACCCAAGTTTCCCAGGAGAGAATTCTACTACTAAGCCACCACTGTCTCCTGTGAGTTCCAGGTAATTAATCCTTGAGTTTTAGCACAGCTGGAGGAGGGGTTGGGTTTCAGCCAGGATGCTTTGCCTCTCCACATCATCCCTTTACTTGTGTGACGATGCATGGCAGAACTTGAGAAGGCCTCACACTCAGGAGCCCCTTTGCTGTCCCCTCTGTGACTGAGAGAGGCAAATCAGTGTAGAGGATTTGAAGGTTCCCTCCGGCAGGCATCTGGATGTGGTGTGGCCACCATGATACCAGGAATGGGCAAATCTGTCTTGAAAGGCGTACAGACAGAATGTGCCTTAGATGTAAGGATGGTGTCACCAGAAGGGACCAGTCCTTGGAGAAGGACATCATCTTAGAGGGTCAGTGACAAATGAGAAACCCCTTCAGGAGATGGATTGGCACAGTGGCTACAGCAAAGGGTTCAAATACAGCCATGACTGGGAGAATGGCGCAGGATTGGGCAGTGTTTCATTCTTTTGTACGTAGGGTTGACATGAGTTGGAAACGACAGCCAACAGAATAAATGACAAAGGACCCTTTCTTGGATGCTGACTCTGGATCTCTTGAAAATCTTTCCTCCTTGAAATGGCAGACTCTAGGGACAGCCCAGCCCGAGGGACATCCTTCCAGCTCTACAAGCCCAAAGCCTGGGTAATCTGGGCAACTAAGATTTGGTGATTCCACTCTGAGTCAAAACAACCAAATCAAGACCTTGCAATGGCTGGTGGGATCCCACTGGAGTGGTGGAGTGGTGGTAGGTGCCAAGAGAGGCACTGTCGTCCATCAGGCAAAGGTGGGCACTTCCTTTGTGAGGATGGAGTGGACATTGGCTCTACAGGGCCCCTCTTAGTTCTGAGCTTCAGTCACTGTAAGCTGGCCCCACAGGACTCGACTCTTCCCTGATTCCTGCTGCTTCGGTCCCACTGGCCTCCACTCAGAAGCCATAGAGAGCCTGTGCTTCCCCTGTCTTCCTGCCCCTGGGGACTGGCCAGACTGGTTTGTAGCTTCTCACAGGATGCTCTTGTGTTGGAATGTTCTGTCCTTGTGTCTGCAAAGTCCTTTCCCTTTGTGCACGTCCACCATTAGCCTGGGCTCTTCTTCCCTGTAGCTTCCTGGCAGCTGCCTCACACCATGGAGTCAGGGCCCTTCCTTGGGGCATCTTTTGAGCTCTGTTCACCTTGGGCTGGGGCCACCTGCTCTGTGAGTCTTCTGTGTGAACTGAGGGGTCTCCACAGCCATCTCAGCATCTTTGACACCTACTGCTGAGCTGGGCACAGAGAAGGTGCCTGTGACAGATGACTGAGAGAGCAAATGACTGAGTGAATGAGGGACCAATTTTAACCTTGAACCCTGCACCCTTTCTTCTCCATGGCAGCTCAGATATCCCCTTCAATCCTTGCCTTCCATGATGGAGATGCCCAGGCAGCATCTCCCTTCCAGCACAGAGTGGTTAAGTCCTCCCCAAATGTTATTTGCAAAATGATGAACATTTTGAATGTTGGGTCTTGGGGAGCATCTGCAGCAGTATCTCGCCATAATCCCAGACGATAAATCTTTCTCTCCAACTGCAAACGATGCCTACACTATTTCATAATTGGTGAGATGAAGAGCCCCTATTTTCCAAGATCTCTGGGAATCACTCAGTTTTAAAGACCACGTCCTAACAAGTGGAATGGGCCGATTATTCTGGGGGAATCCATAGAGAATCATTGCTGAGCGAGGTAGGAAAATGTGCCTGAATTATGGTAGAAACTTTGCTAAGAGATGTGCATTTCCCGTTGCCAGGAGACATGCTAAGGCCCATTTATTAAAGATGTTTTTGAGGTTTTCTTTCCGATAGATGTATTTGTTTCATTTAAGTGCATTCTCTAAAATGCTTACAGTGACAAGGCTATCCATCTGCCCCTTCCCTCTGACTCCTCAGGGGCTGCGATGTCAAGTTTGGGAAGTCTGAGAGCATGTATGGAGAGCCTGCTGATATCCCCATCCTGGTGGCCCTTGGGTAGAAGGCCAGGCCTCTGGGCCAGGAGAAGATAGACAAGTAGGAGATGGATGAACCACTCGGGACAGCAATAGGAGACATCCATGACAAGTGTTCAACGGGAGCTTCAGTGGAGGGGGCCTTCTGCATTTTCCTTGTCTGTGGTGTTAGATAAGACTGTATATGTGTTGAGTTCATAGGTCATGTTTTTTGTAAATGTGACGAGTTGTTGGATTGGGCATATGAGACCTTAAGGGGCTTCCAGAACCAGCCAGCATCCTCCCTTTTGTATGAAACTTTCTGAGGGCTATCAGATCTAGATTCCCTAAGACAACAGAGTGGTTCAGTGAGATCAACAGAATGTGAGCACGAGCCCATGATTCCAAAGTCAGTGCTCCCAATTGCACTGGGACCAACTTGCTGAATTGCCCGAGTCCTGGGCTTTGGGGTGTTGGTTGGAACAGCAGATCCAGGGAGCATCCCCATTTGAGCCTTCAGTGGACTCCTCTTCTGGCCAGTTCCTTCTCAACTCTATGCTTCTAAGCATCCTGTTATGGATTGAATTTGTGCCCCCCCAAATATTTGGTCGGATACTAACCCATATGCCTATGCATATGATCCTGTTTAGAAATCGGATTTTTCTGTGGTGTTAATTAGATCATACATGAGTAGGTTGAGTTCCAAATCTAATCACTTCTGAGCATTAGAAAGAGCAGGTGGGTCCCAAGACACACATAGGGCAAAGTAAGACAGACAGTGGTGGCAGATGCATCTGAACACCCAGGAGCACCAAGAAATGGTGGGGGTCCTCTCCAGGGACATACACCCTGAGTTGGTGGCCAGCCGAGAGTGAGTGTCCCAACTTCCTTCTTTTTCTACTACAGCTCATAGCATGGAACACCCAAACAGTGGACACTGGACAACAGTTGAGATTTTTTTGAAAAGTCTGGAGGTGACTAGGGATGAGGCCACATTGGCTTGACAGGTTGAGACATGCTTCAGACTCGATGACTGAAGCTGGCCAGATGAGTACTTCCAAAAACTAGCTGAGGGGTTGGGGACTCAAGGTGACTTTGTAGTGCAGTTGGGTCCCTGTGCATTGAGTATTCTTGACCCAGAAGACAGAGATTCAAGGTCCCTGTGCATTGAGTATTCTTGACCCAGAAGACAGAGGGTCAAGGTCCCTGTGCATTGAATCTGCTTGACCCAGAAGACAGAGGGTCAAGGTCCTTGTGCATTTAGTATCCTTGACCCAGGAGACAAAGCTGTGACATTAGAGGAGCAGCATTAGAACCAAGAGCCAGAGCTGTGGGCTTCCTAACCCATGGGGCAAGTGAAGCTGAGTGCCTTTTTGCAGGAGGCTCACTTACTCCATTTCAAATACCTTCTTTAGACAGCATAAGAGACGACTATACACATGGACCTCACCAGATGGAACACATAGAAATCAAATTGACTACATCTGTGGAAAGAGACGATGGAAAAGCTCTATATCATCAGTCAAAACAAGGCCAGCAGCAGATTGTGGACCAGACCATCAATTGCTCATAGGCAAATTCAAACTCAAGCTGAAGGAAATGAAAATAAGTCCATGAAAACCAAAATATGACCTTGAATATATCCCACCTAAATTTAGAGATAGCTGAAGAACAGATTTGATACATTAAACACCAAAGACCAAAGACCAGAAGAGTGGTGGGATGCCATCAAGAACATCATACAGGAAGAAAGCAAAAAGTCATTGAGAAGACAAGAAAGAAGGAAAAGATCAAAATGGGTGTCAGAAGAGACACTGAAACTTGCTCTCTAGCATAGAGATGCTAAAGCAAATGGAAGAAATGAAGAAGTACAAAAGCTGAACAGAAAATTTCTAAGATCAGCTTGAGAAGATAAAACCAAATATTACAACAAAATGTGCAAAGATCTGGATTCAGAAAACCAAAAAGAAAGAACATGCTTAGCATTTCTCAAGCTGGGGGAACTGAAGAAAAAATTCAAGCCTTGACTTTTGTTATTGAACGATTCTCTGTGAAAATTATTGAATGATGCTGAAAGCATCGAAAGAAGATGGAAGGACTACACAGAGTCACTTTATCCAAAGGAAATGGTAGATTTTCAACCATTTCAAGAGGTAGCATATGATCAAGAGCCAATGATACTGAAGGAAGAAGTCCAAGGTGAATTGAAGGAATTGACAAAGAACAAGGCTCCAGGAATTAATGGAATGAAAATGGAAATATTTCAAGAAAGTGAGGCGGCACAGGAGGCACGCACTCATCTATGCCAAGAAATTTGTGCCATGGGTTGCCAAAAGAACCAACAGATCTGTTTTGGAAGAAGTGCAGCCAGGTTGCTCCTTGGAGGCCAGGATGGCCAAACTTCATCTCTCATATTTCGGACATATTGTCAGGAGGGACCAGTCACTGGAGAAGGATATCATGTAAGGTGAAGGATCAGAGAGAAAGAGGAAGACCCCCAGCGAGATGCATTGGCCTAATGGCAGCATCAATGGGTTCAAGCGTGGCAACAATAGTGAGGTTGGCCCAGGACCAGGCAGTGTCTCGTTCTGCTGTGCATAAGGTCGCTATGAGTCGGTACCAACTCAATAACACCTAACAACAACAACAACAACAACAACAACAACACTTACTGAGTGAAGTGTCTCCAGGCACTTGATTGAGGAGCGAGGTTTGCTGCCCCACAGAGTTAGAGTAGGGAACCTTTGGGCTGAGGCTCATAGCAGAGTGCAGTGCCCTTTTAGGTGTTTATTGGCAGTGCTAAAAGAACTTTGTAGCATTGCCTGAGGCAGGGCAGAGTCTGGGCTGAGGGCCACACAAAGGTCATCCTGTGGGGACAGCTTCGAAGAGACTGTGCTGACCAAAGAACCATATCCTTAACATTTCTGGTCCTAAATTGTAGCCTGTTAGAGTCCATAGTAAAGTCCATAATTGTCAGTATGATCTGTGAGTTCTGTGTGGCCATTGCAACGAATAATCAAACCCAGCTGAGAAGAAGAGAATGCTACAGGAGGGATGGCCGGTGTCAGAATTGGTAAGGAAGACTGGGGCGAGGAGGCATGTCTGGCCTCTACCTCTTAGGTGTTGGCTTGGGCTGATGCTGCTGGTGGCCTCAGTGCTATTTCTCACAGGGACAAGGAGGAGAAGAGAAGGGGGCATGTGCTTGGTTATCAGACCTGGTTCCACCTTATGTCCACTGAGCGTGAGGTGGGGTGTCCCTGGGGATTTGGAGGCAATGCTCCCAAGGCATCAGTAAGTTTGGGTCAGCACTGACCTCCTGTAGGAGCACCCTCTGGCTGTTTTCGGATTCCATCATCAGGTCTCGGTAAGGTAGGAGGGACGTGGGTATTTCTTCCTGTTCTGGTTGAGGACACGGAGGTTCAGAAGACCACTCTCCCTGTGACACATCTTGCTGGATGCCCAGCTGCAATCTGCCCCACCCTCCCTCAGGGGACGTATTTTAAGTCCCCTCTGGGCTTCAGATGCATTCTTCCCATCTTCCAGGCCTCAACATTCTCAATGCAAGAATACAGATTCTCAGGCTCCATCTCAGCGTGGGGTTGGGGGCAGTCAGGACCCTATCCAGGTGAGTTTCTGTGCATTCCTAGTGGAGTTGACCCCACTAGGCTCTCAGCTGCCAGTTGAGAGTAGCTCTGGCTGCTCCACTGGGCATTGAGCAGATAGATGCCGCACGTGGCTCTTATCGGAGGGATTCCTGCCAATTCTGCAGCCCGGCCCTGTCAGACCCGGAAGCAACACCATGGTAATTAACAGCTTTATCTTGAAGTACCATTCCTCTTTGTCCAGGCAGGAGTGCTCCAGGAGAATTCTCCAGAAAACAAGAGCTGTGCACTTCTCATTAAATGGCTGCTGAAAGGCAGGCTGGAGGCCTGGGAATGAGCTCTGTTAGAAAATATAAAGGAGAAGAAAAGGACAGTGAGAATGCTCATTCATCCAGCTTTCACTGAACACCTGTCATGAGAGGCCCACATTTTCCTAGCAGAGACACAGGCAGGTCTGAAGGCGTTTCTATCCTTGAGGCGGAGAGTCAGAACTCCTGTGCCCACAAGTCTGCCACAAGTCGTAGCTCACAGACTTTTCTTCTTTTTCTTTCCGTATTTAGTTATCTTCTTCTACCTGTGGGTGTTGGGGGTTACCAAGGTCTGTCCCTCTGTTTGTTGGTGCTGTCAACTGCTATTGAGTCTGTCCTGATGCATAGTGACCATGTATAGGTTTCCAAGGAGCATCTGGTGAGGTTGAACCACCGAACTTATAGTTAGCAGTCCAGTGCTTATCCTACAGCACCAGGACTGCAGAGATTGGTCTAGATGTTGTAGATGAGATTTATAATGGGTTAACCTTAAGTAGATCACCCTGGACCATGTAACTGGGTCTGATCCAAACAGGTGAAGACATTCAGGGTAAAACCTGAAGGTTTCCTGCAGAAGGAGTCTGTCTGCTCCACGACTGTGACGTAGGAATCCAGCCCCTGTTTCCAGCCTACCATTTGCTCTGGTGCTCTGGTTTAAGGTCGGCTGATCATGGGCTACAGAGGACACATACCATGTGATGTGGAAGAGGAGGATGGTGTGTTAGGAGGGTGGAGGCCCTCTTTGGAGTGACCAGTTGCACCCCTGATATCCATGTGACAACTGAATGTAAGGTCATTGGGGGGATGGTGAGTGTTCTTGCAGGGAGGGGCAGTGGATTGGCTTCAAATCACCACTTCACTGGTTTGACAGCTATTTCTCCTTCTCTGAGTCTCAATGTTCCCATATGTTGCTGTTAGGTACCATTACATTAGTTCTGACCCATAGTGACCCTATGTACAAGAGAACGAAACACCATCCTCACAATTACTGCTACAATTGAGCCCATTGCTGCTGCCACTGTGCCAATCCATCTTGTTGGGGATCTTCCTCTTTTTTGTTGATGTACTACTTTACCAAGCATGGTGTCCTTCTCCAGGGACTGGTCCCTCCTGATATGTCTGAAGAGTGAGGGGCGAAGTCCGGCTATCTTGGCTTTTAATGAGCATTCTGGCTCTACTTCTTCCAACACAGACTTGTTTGTTCTTCTAGAAGTCCATGGTACTCTTAATATTCTTCTCCAACACCGTAACTCAAATGCATCAGTTCTTCCTTATTCACTGTCTAACTTTCACTTGCATATGAGGTGATTGAAAATACCATGGCTTGGGTCAGTTAAACTTCAGTCCTCCAACTGATGTCTTTGCTCTCGAATACTTTAAAGAGGTCTTGTGCAGCAGATTTGCCTAATGCAATACTTTGTTTTATTTGTTAACTGCTGCTTGCATGAGTGTTGATGGTGGATCCAAA
The DNA here is from genome assembly GCF_000296735.1 of Chrysochloris asiatica. Classification (NCBI taxonomy): domain Eukaryota; kingdom Metazoa; phylum Chordata; class Mammalia; order Afrosoricida; family Chrysochloridae; genus Chrysochloris; species Chrysochloris asiatica. Next base: position 3,815,389 of record NW_006408615.1, on the reverse strand, counting down.
CAAAATGAAGTCTTTGACAACTTCAATCTTTTCTCCATTTATATCTATGTTATTTATTGGTCCAGTGGTGAGGATTTTTGTTTCCTTCACATTGATGTGCAACCCATACTGAAGGTTGTGGCTTTTGATCTTCATCAGTTAGTATTGTGAGTTCTCTTCGCTTTCAGTAAGCTAAGTTTTATTATCTGTATTTCACACGTTCTTTTTTTGTATAATCCAGCTTCTCAGAATATTTGCTCAGTATATAGCTTGAATAAGTATTGTGAATGAATATAACCGTGGTGCACACCTTTCCTGGTTTAAACCATTCAGTGTCACCTTGATCTGTTTGAACGACTGCCTCTTGGTCTATATGTAGGCTCCTAATGAGCACAGTTAAATATTCCCAAATATTTACTCTCCACAATGTTGTCCATAGCTTGTCATGATCCGCACAGTTGAAAGTGTTTGCAGAGTCAATAAAGCACAGGTAAACATCTTTCTGGTATTCTCTGCTTTAAGTCAAGATTCATCGGACATGAGCAGATGTCAATGCTATCCCTTGTTCCATATTCTCATTTGAATCCGGCTTGGACCTCTGGCAATTCTTTGTCAATGTACTGTTGTAACAATTTTTGAATTATCTTTATCAAAATTTTACTTGCACGTGATATTAATAATACTATGATTATTTCCACATCCCATTGGGTCACCTCTCTTTGAAATGGACACAAATAGGGATCTCTTCCAATCAGTTGGCCAGGTAGTTGTTGTCTTCCAATTTTTTGGCATAGATGAGTGAGTACTTCCAGTGCTGCATCAATTTATTGAAAGATTTCAATTTGTATTTCATTAATTCCCAGAGCCTTGTTTTTTTTGCCAATGCCTTCTATATACCTTGGATTTCTTCCTTCGGTATCATTGGCTCTGGATCATAAGCTACCTCTTGAAATGGTTGAACATTGACCAATTCTTTTTGGTACATTGATTCTATGTATTTCTTCCATCTTCTTTTGATACTTTCTACAGCATTCAATATTTTCCCCAAAGGATTCTTCAGTATTGCATACAAGTTGACTCTTTGATTTTTTTTCTTCAGTTCTTTCAGCTTGAGAAATATTGATAACAGAACAAGGGGACACTGAATGGTTTACAATCACAAAAGTTGTGTGCCAGGATTGTATTCCTTCACCATACTTATTCAAGATGTATGCTGAGCAAATAATCTGAGAAGCTGGATTGTATGAAGAAGAACATGGTATCCGTATTGGAGGAAGACCAATTAACAGCCTGCGATATGCAGATGATACAACCTTGCTTGCTAAAAGTGAAGAGGACATAAAATACTTATTGATGAAGATCAAGGACCAGAGCCTTCCATATGGGTTGCATCTCAATGTAAAGAAAACTAAAATCCTCGCATCTGGACTTACATATAATATCATGATAAATAGAGAAAGGATTGAAGTTGTCAAAGACTTCATTCTGCTTGAATCCATGAGAAGCACCTGTGGAAGGAGCAGTCAAGACATCAAATGATGTATTGCTTTAGGCAAATCTGTTGCACAAGACTTTTAAAAGTGTTCAAGAGCAAAGACAAAGACGTCAGTTTGAGGAATAAAGTGTACCAGACTCAAACCCTGGTATTTTCAATAGCCTCACATGTATGTGAAAGTTGGACAATAAATAAGAAAGACCTTAGAAGAATTGATGTATTTGAATTATGGTGTTGAAAGAAGTACAACCAGAATGCTCCTTAGAAGCCAAGATGACCAGACTTTGTGTCTCATACTTCTGACGTATTTTCAGAAGGGACCAGTCCCTGGAGAAGGACATGATTGCAAATGCAGGAGAGCCACAACGAGATGGATTCACAAGAGTGGCAGTAGCAATGATTTCAAGAGTAGCAGCAATTGTGAGAATGGTGCAGGACGGGGTGGTGTTTTGTTCTTTTGTACATAGGATGGAACTGACTGGTCTGCCCTAACAACAACTCTACCAATCATGACATCCAAGTTGAGAGATACAATGTATCACCCTTCTTGCTTCTGGAAGCATCTGGTTGTATTTCCTTGGACCCTGAAGGGTCCTCAACCATCTACCATGTTCTCTTTGACTTGATGCAATGGCCTTAATTCTTTTCAAGTCTCTTCCTTAAAACCTGCCCCTAGCAAGCACAAAGAGGACACAGTGAGTGATGTCTTCCATTTACAGAGAACGCTGAGACTCCGAGGGTCAGTCTTTCTTCACAACCCAGTTCAGAGCCTCAGTCACTGTGTGTCCTTTTACGGATCATGCTCACTCTTCTCTGATTCAATCTGCAGTCCCAGGACTGGGAAGGCATAGCCCTCTTCACCTTGGGCTGCCATGAACTAGGATTGGCATTGGTCTACTCACACAGCGCTGGTCAGAGATGGATTGGCCCCAAAGCTGGAACCCAAAACAAATAAATATTTGTTCCAGAAACTCTGGTTATGTCAAATCTTGTTGTAAATACATTTGGTGAGTGACAGACTGATAAATCTTGCCTGTGTTTAGATTCTTCCTGCCCTTAGCTCTCTCCCACTGGCTGCCTGTCACTCCACAGTTGTGTACCTCTGTCATCGAGAGCCATGGCCTCTGTCTCAATTCAGCACCTTGCCTGATGACTCTTGCTCCCCTGGTTTTGCTTCTTTAGAGAAAGCTTAAGACAGGATATGGCATTCTGAAATGTTGATACAGAAACTTCTGTTAAATATGAACCATTCATGAATTCAATAGATGTTGGCTGAGTTCTGGGACTGTACATGTTTGACTCTCTTGGTGCATGTGTCCATGTGTCCAGCCCTGGGTGCTTTCCAGGGTGTAAGGAATGGTGGCACTTAAGATCTATAAGGGGCTGTCCAAGACCTGAGCAGGAAGGACCTGGAGGTGAGTGGTCAGTCCCACCCTTGACTTTAGCAATGTCAATGAGGAGCTAGGGAGGTGTGGGTCTAGAGCCTGGAGACAGACTTCACCTAAATGAGTGATTCTTTCCCAAGATTTTGAGGGGGCACTGGAGGATTATGCAGAGGATTATGGGTCAGAGTCAAATGCATTAGAATGGACAATGTTTGAGAGCAAATGGAAAGTTCAAGAGAACCCAGTATGTCCACCAGAGGGGGTGAATAAGTTGGGTTGGTTGAATGGATTGATGAAATCAGTCTTGCTCTGTGTTCACTCCCCACCACCTCGAAGCACAGGAGTGGTCTGCTTTCCCTAGGTCTGCTTTTCAAGTTTGTCACCAAGCAGAGAACTGCCTGAAGAGAATCTTAAAATATGGGAATATTTCAATCCTCTAGACTAGGCCAAATCTAACCAACTGACCACTTTTGAAAATAAAGTTTTATTGGAACCCAATCACACCATTCATTTAGAGTCCTGGTGTGGTGCAGTAGGACCCTATACAGGGTAGATATGAGCTGGGAATAACTTAGCACTTAACAACAACAGCTACTTTAGGTACTAGGGTGGCATAAGCTGTTTGTGATCTGCTGCTAACCAAAAGGCTGTCAGTTTGAATCCACCCAACAGCATGGCAGATGAGAGGGCTGGTGATGTGCTTCCACGGAGATGACCACGATAGAGAACGCCCTGTGGAGCACACTTCTGGTTTGGCACATATGGGGTCTCCATGAGTTGGAGTTGACTTCATAGCAACAGGTTTGTTTTTTAGTGGTCCAGCAGCCATGGGGAAAAACTAAACCCATTGTCATTGGTCAATTCCAACTTAC
>NW_006408615.1:3803861-3807973 GCF_000296735.1 Chrysochloris asiatica | reverse complement strand
TTGTTTTCACTGCCCATCTGCGGAGCTCACTACTAACATGAGTTTGAATTCATTGTTCCTCTTCTTTTACTAGGTATTTATTTGTACATAAACGATACTCAGTGGGAGCTCAGTGACTTCATATGTTAATCACAGGACTGCCAACCACAAAGTCAGCAGTTGGAGCCTACCAGATGCTCCACAGAAGGAACATGAGGCTTTATATGCACACAAAGATTTACAAGCCTTAGAAACTCTATACAGGGTTGGTATGAGTGGGACAAACTCGACAACACTGAATAACAAAAAACAGCACTCAGTGTAGATTGTATGTTTACAGTTCATATGCATGGACTCTACCATACATGTTCTATAATCTCTCTCCCAGTAGTTTGTTATTTTAACTGCTGCATAGTATTTGCATATTCATATGCTGCTGGATGTTGATGTCATTGCTCATGTATTCTCATTACAAACGGGGCTGTCTTGTTCATTCTCCTCCCACTCTCTGTGAGTTTATGAGGTAGAGTGTGCATAGTAGAGAAAGGGAATGGGTGAATTGTAAGATCTATATAATCCAGAAGTGAAGGCATTGAGGGGAGAAGTCCAATCTGCACTGAAGATATTGCTGAAAAACAAAGCTCCAAGAACTGACAGATTACCAATTGAGATGTTTCAACAAATGGACACAATGCTGGAAGTGCTCACCCATCTATGCCAAGCAATTTGGAAGACAAGTTACCTTACCAACCAAATGGAAGCGATCCATGTTTCCCCCCATCTCAAAGAACTGCGACTCAACAGAATGCATACATTATCGAACAGTCTCATTAATGTCACATGCAAATAAAATTTTGCTGAAGCTAATTCAAAATCAGCTGCAGGAATACGATGACATTCAATGTCAGACATTCAATCAGTATTCAAAAGCGGATGTGGAAAGAGACAGATCATTGCTGATATCTGATGGATCTTGACTGAAAGCAGAAAATGCTTTGTTGTTGCTGTTGTTCGGTGCTGTCTACTCGGTTCCTATGTCCTCTGACTCATAGCTATCCTATGCACAGCAGAAAGAAACACCCCCTGATCTTGAGCCATCCTCACAATTATTAAGCTCGAGTCCATTGTTGTTACCCTTGTGTCAGTCCATCTCATTGAGGGTCTTCCTCCATTTTGATGATCCTCCATTTTTCAAGCAATTTGTTCTCCAGAGGCTGGTCCCTACTGATATTATGCCCAAAGGAGGAGAGACAAAGCTTTGTCATCCTGCCTTCTAAAGAGCAATCTGGCTATATTTCTTCTAACACAAATTTGTTTGTTCTTCTGGCAGTCCATGGTACCTTCAATTTTTTTTCTCCAACATCACATCTCAAATCCATTAATTATTCATTGGTCTTTATTAATTGTCCAACTTTCACATGCTTATGAGGCTATTGAGCTTATGAGGCTATTGGGTCAGGCATACCTTCATCCTTAAACTTATATCTTTCCTCTTGAATACTTAAAGAGACCTTGTGCAGCAGATTTGCTTAATGCAATACATTGTTTCCACTTGTCTGTCAGTTTGTCATACTGTGATGGCTTGCATGTTGCTGTGATTCTGGAAGCTATGCCACAGATATTTTAAATGCCAGCAGGGTCATCTATGATTTACAGATTTCAGCTGAGCTTCCAGACGAAGATAGACTAAAAAGAAGAAAAGATAGACTACTTCCAAATATTTAGTCACTAAAACCTTACGCATAGCAGGGGAACACTATCAGCACTAGAATATTGAATATTGAAACATGATTAAGATAACCAAATATTGTCAGATATAGTGCTGGAAGATGAGCCCCTCAAGTTGGAAAACATTCAAAATATGATTGGGGAAGAGCTGCCTCCTCAAAGTAGACTTTACTGTGATGACATGAATGGAGTAAAGTTTTGGGACCTTCATTTGCTGATGGGGAGAACAAACCCAAATAAAGAGAAAATGCTGTGAACACCCATTACCACTAATAACTGGAACATGGAATGTATGAAGTATGAATCTAGGAAAATTGGAAATTGTCAAAAATGAAATGGAACACATAAACACAGATATTCTAGGCATTAGTGAGCAGAAATGAACTGGTATTGGACAATTTCAATGTGGCAATCCCATGGTTTACTATTCCGGGAATGATAACTTGAAGAGGAATGGCATTGCATTCATAATCAAAGAGAACATATCAATATCTGTCTTGAAGTACAATGCTGTCTGTATTAGGATAGTATCCATATGCCAACAAGGAAGACCAATTAATACCAATATTATTCAAATTTACTCATGGACCACTAAAGCCAGTGATGATGAAATTTAAGAATTCTACCAACTTGTTCAGTCTGAAATTGACCAAACATGCAATCAAAATGTATTGATAATTACTGGTGATTGGAATGCAAAGGTTGGAAACAAAGAGGAAGGATCAGCAGTTTGAAAAACATGGTCTTGGTGATAGAAAAAATGCTGGCGATCACATGATAGAATTTGCAAGACCAATGACTTGTTCATCTCAAATACCTTTTTGAAACAACATAAAAGACAACTATGCACATGGACCTCAACAGATGGAATACACAGAAGTCAAATTGACTACATCTGTGGAAAGAGACAGTGGAAAAGTTCCGTATCAACAGCCAAAACAAGGCCAAGGGAAGACTGTGGAAGAGATCACCAATTGCTCATATGGAAGTTCAGGCTGAATCAGAAGAAAATTAAAACAAGTCTACAAGAGTAAAAATAAGACCTTGAACATATCCCCCCTGAATTTAGAGGTCATCTGAAGAAGAGATTTGATGAATTAGACACTAAAGACTCAAGACCAAAAGAGGTGTGGGATGATATCAAGAACCTCATACAGGAAGACAGCAGAAGGCCACTAAGAAGACAAGAAAGAAGGGAAAAACCACAATGGATGTCAGAAGAGACTCTGAAACTTGCTCTCCAATGTAGAGATGCTAAAGCAAATGGAAGAAATGAGGAGGTAAAAGAGATGAATAAAAAATTTCAAAAGGCAGCTCAAGAAGACAAAGTCAAATATTATAATGAAATGTGCAATGACCTGGAGTGAAAAAACCAAAAAGGGAAGAAAACACTTAGAATTTCTCAAGCTGAGGATACTGAAGAAAAAATTCAAGACTTGAATTGCAATATTGAACAATTCTATGGGCAAAATATTGAAGGATGCAGAAAACATCAAAAGAAGGTGGAAGGAATACACACAGTCACTGTGCCAAAAAGAAATGGTCAATGTTCAACCGTTTCAAGAGGTGGCACATGATCAACAGCCAATGATACTGAAGGAAGAAGTCCAAGGTGCATTGAAGGAATTGGCAAAGAACAAGACACCAGGAACTGATGGAATACAAATAGAAATCTTTCAACAAAGTGAAGTGACAGTCAAGGCACTCACTTATCTATGTCAAGAAATTTGCAAGGCATGACCATTACAAAAAGAGATGACTTAACAGAATGCAGAAGTCATCTAATATCACATGCAAGTGAAATTTTTGTAAAGATAATACAAAAACGACTGCAACCATACATTGACAGAGAACTTCCAGAAGTTCAAGCTGGATTTAGAAGAGGATGCGGAACAAGGGATATCATTGCTGACATCAGAGGGACCTTGGCTGAAAGTAGAGTATACCAGAAAGATGTTTACCTGTGCTTTATTGATACGCAAAGGCTTTTGATTTTATGGGTCATGACAAGCCATGGAAAACATTGCAAAGTATTAGTATTCCAGAACAATTAATTGTGCTCATGAGGAACCTGTACATAGACCAAGAGGCAGTTGTTTGAAGAGAACAAGGGAACACCAAATGGTTTAAAATTAGGAAAAGTACAGGGTTATATTCTTTCACCATACAATCTGTATCCTGAACAAATAATCTGAGAAGCTGGGTTTTATGAAGAAGAACATGGTATCAGGATTGGAGGAAGACTCATTAATAACCTGCGATATGCAGATGATGCAACTTTGTTTGCTGAAAGCAAAAAGGACTTGAAATACTGATGAAGATTAAAGACCACAGCCTTCAGTATGGGTTACACTTCAATGTAAAGAAAACAAAAATCTTTACCACTGGACCAATAAATAACATCC
>NW_006408615.1:3775901-3802897 GCF_000296735.1 Chrysochloris asiatica | reverse complement strand
TCAGAGAAAAAGAGGAAGACCCCTAAAGAGATGGATTGGCCAGGTGGCATCATTGACGGACTCAAGTGTGGCGGCGGTAGTGAGGTTGGCCCAGGATTAGACATTGTTTCGTTCTGCTGTGCATGGGGTCACAATGAGTGGGTTTTGTCTCGATGGCACCTGACAACAACAACAAAGATGGCATGGGACAATGTTTGGTTCTGTCTTTATGAGTCGGAATTGACTCGATGGCATCTAACAACAACAATAAACAACTATGGACTGCCAGAAGAACAAACAAATTTGTCTTGCCAGAAATGCAGCCAGAATGCTTCTTAAAAGTGAGGATTACCAGACTTTGCTCATGTACTTTGGACATATTGTCAGGAAGGAGTAGTTCTTGGAGAAGGACATCCTGTTTGGAAAAGTGGAGGGTCAGCTGAAAAGAGGTCAGCTCACTGAGCTGAATTGACACAGTGGCTGCAACAGTTGCATCAAACATCACAACGATTGTACTAATGACACAGGATCAGGCAGTGTTTTGTTGTGTTGTACATAGGGCTGCTGTGAATCAGCATCACCCCGATGGCATCTAACAACAAAAGCAATGCTTATGGAAGCAAACGGCCACATCTTTCTCTTGCAGAACAGCTGGTAGTCTGGAACCTCCAGTCTTTTGGTTATCAGCTGAGCATTTAACCAGTCTACCATTCGGGCTTCCTTACTACCTAAATCGTTGTTGTTCAGTAACGTCCAGTTAGTTTGGACTCATAGCAACCCTATACAGGGGTTCTGAGGCTTTAAATCTTTTCAGAAACAGGAAGTCTCACTTTCTTCTGCTGAGTAGATTGGGGGCCTGAACCGCCCACTTTTCATTTAGCAGTCCAATGCCTATCTTACAGCGCCACGCCAGGACTCCATCACCTAAGTAAGTATCCTTAAATAACATCATTTAGTTTTGCATGTTTTAAATATTTATGCAAGTGAAATGAAAGGTACATACTCTCGTGTTTGCCTTGCTTCATCAACATTACCTTTTAAAGATTATTCTATAATATTGTGTGCAGTTGTAATATGGTTGTTCTCTTTGCTGTATATCAAGATTGATTTCTCCATTTTGCTGTTGAAAGCCATTTGGGTGCTGATTCACCTGTGTACACATTTCTGTTGGGTAGATAGATACTTGTAAAGTATCCTAGGATGGTGAAAATTGTTAGTGTTCAGTTGCTCAGCCTAAACTTGGAGCTTTGAGTCTCTATACAGACACACTTGGGAAGAAAGTTCTGTGATCTGTTTTTTACAAACTAGTAGTTGAAAACCCTTAAGGAGCACAGTTTTACTCTGATACACATGGAATCCTCCTCAGTTAGAATCGACTTGATGGCAACTGGTTTTAGTAACGAATGTAAATAACACCTGACATGGCCACGCTCAAATTTCAGTCACTGTGGTTTCAATGTCAATTTCCCTGACTCTCAGCGTGAGTGAGTATATCTTCTCATGACCATTCATGTTTCCTTTTGTGTGACTTGTGTGACTTGCCAATTCTTTCTTGGGTTGTTGGTCTTCTTACTATTGATTTGTAGGTTTGGTTGGTTGGTTATTTGCTGTGGAGTCGGTTCTGACTCATAGCGACCCTGTAGAGGGTTTTCAAGGCTGTGAATCTTTAAGGGAGCAGAAAGCCTCATCTTTCTCTTGTGGAAGAGCTGGCAGTTTCGAACTGCTGACCTTGAGGTTAGCAGCCCAGCTCATAACCACTAAGCTACCAGAGCTCCTTATTGATTTGAAGGAGATCTTTATATATTCCAAATGTTGATACTTTGACAGTTATGCTAGTGGAAATACCATCTCTCTAGGCTGTGACTTACCTGTTTACTGCGTTTTACTGAACAAGACTCCCTTTATGATGGTTTAGACTTTTTTTTTTTTTTGTGTGTGTGTGTGTAGAAATCCATGTCTGCCTTGAGGTCATACAGATACCTTCCTGTATTTTCTTTTTATTAAAGATGTTTTCAGTTTGGTTTTTACCATAAAAGTTTTTGATTCAGTAGAAATGGATTTGCGTGTGTGACGTGAGGTAGGGATTGTGTTGGGTGATGCATGCTGGGTGCAGCAGCCCCTCCCAGACAATATAGATGACTCATTGTCCATGCCCACAGATAGTCATTGAAATGAGACTATACACATAAGATTTCTAGTCATCATTATATAGCCTGTTGAGAATGTACTCTAATGGAATAGTGGTATATGAAAAATTTACCCAAAACAAGATGGTAGAGTCAGGTATGGCTTATTAAAGGAGATTTTCTTTAACAACGGAATGTATTTATGCTGGAGTTTCAATATGACATGATTTGAGATGTACATCATGTTTGGTACAGGTGATGTCAGCGAAAAAGACGGAGCCCCTCAATGAGATAGATTGACTCAGTGGCTACAACAGTGGGCTCAAACACAGCAATGGTTGGGATGACTGTGAAGGACTAGGCCACATTTCCATCTGCTGTGCATGTGGTTGCTATGAATTGGAGCCAACTGGAAGGCAATTAACAAGAGCTTTTGACAACATGGTGGATCTTGTTCAGAGGAGTATAACTGGTCACCATCCCTGTTTTCACCAGGTGTCTCCAGTGAGGAATTGGTAGAGCTGAGAAGTGAGATGCATCACAAATAGCCCAACATGATGTTCCAGGAGGCTCTGATGAGGATGTGTCATTTGTCCTTGTGAAAACAACTGGTTTCTGCCATAAAATACCTTCAGCCCAGGACTCTGCAGAACTACTTTAGGCTTCAAATTTTACTTTTTTTTTTTTTCCTATGTCGATAATCATTTCAGCAACATTTACAGAATAATTCATTCCTTCCCTACTGATTTTGGTTTTGCCTTGCTGTGCACTCAGCTGATATTGATTGAATGTTGGGCATTGCACATGAAAAATTGAAACACGATTTTCAGCCTAGGGTCTTGTTATCTTCTTCTGGAGAAGGTTTACATTTGCTTCTTGCTAGAATCATGGGTACTCAATTTCCAGGATCATCATAATTCACTCTCAGTGGCTCATCACTTTTTGCCACTTGTTGGTATGGGCATAGAATAGGGACCTCGTCTGATTTTTAGTCATTGTGTTAATATCAGGGTTCTGCTAATATGTGGGTCAGCTTCTGTTCTCTGTACTCAGTTCCACTGGTTCATTCTCTTGTCCCTGTGCTAATACCACACTCTTTTCAGTGTTCTTGGCCTCTGTTGGGTTAAGTCCTCCACCTTGTTTTTTACTCAAATATTTTCTTAGACAGTTCTGGGCCTTTGCTCTTCCAAATGAACTTTAGAATGAGCTTATCAGATTCCACAAAGCACCCTGTTGGGAGTTTGATTGGAATTGTGTGCTAGGCATAGATTGACTTGGGATAAATGACACCCAGACTCTTTAAGTGAGCAGAGTAGACCACCCAATTTAATCAAGTCTTCACATATGTCCTGCATAGGAGATTTTCATTGCTACAATCATAGAAATCTTTATTGAACAACAATGGCAAAACATGAAGCTATAGTTTCTTAGCATATCCTCCATCTAGGTGTATATATTTCTGAATGTAGTCTTCCATCTCTCTAACCCTTCCCTGAAGTTTTCTGTGCTCTTTGATATACACCATATCAAAATGACAGTTTTGACATCCTTGAGGAATTCAAATTATGTTCCTTTAAAATATTCCTTGATTTTTTGAAACAAAAAGAATTCTGAAGGGGCAAGGTGGATGGGGTGAGGTTTCTCAGTGAAGTTCTCATAGGGTAGCTCTTGCTACTCTTCAAGAAGGAGCAGGTGTGTTGTCATCATGGTACCTGCTAGTCCTCTCACTGTCTCTGTAGTTTTGCATTCTTCAGGATGTTATATAGTTGGAATCATATAATATGCAGCCTTTCAGACTGGTTTCTTTTACTTAACAATACACATTCAAAGTTACTCCATGTTTTTCTGTGAGACTATGTTCCTTCTTCTAAGACTGAAAATATTAAAATATCAAGCTAGACCACACTCACAGCATTGTGATAAATGGAGAAAAGACTGAAGCTGTCAAAGATTTCATTTTACTTGGATCCATTGCTCGTGGAACCAACAGTCAAGAAATCCAATGATGTAGTGTATTGGTAAATCTGCTGTAAAAGACTTCTTTAAAGTGCTCATGAGCAAAGCTGTCATTTTGTGGACTAAGGTGCATCTGAACCACAGCATGGTAATTTCAATAGTCTCATATGCATTTAAAAGTTGGGCAATGAATAAGAAAGACTGGAAATAATTGGTGAATTGTGGGGTTGGTGAAAAAAAATTGAAAGTACCGTGGATCGCTAGAAGAACAAACAAATCGGTGGGGAAGAAGTACAGCCAGAATGCTCCTTGGAAGTGAGGAAACTTCATCTCCCATACTTTGGACATGTTGTCAGAAGGAACCAGTCCCTGGAGAAGGACTTCATGCTTGTTAAAGCAGAGGGTCAATGAAAAAGAGGAAGAGCCCAAATGGAATGCATTGGCAAAGTGTCGGCGACCATGGGCTTAAGCCTGACAGCAGTTGAGAGGTTGGTGCAAGACTTAGCAGTGTTTCCTTCTGTGCTGCTGAGGGTTATTATGTGTTGGAACCAACTCAACAACACCTAACCACCACCACAACAGGGATAACCCCATTGCCCCTGCGTTTTCTTCTGAGAATTTTAATCCAATGTGAGCTGTTTCTGTATTGGGTGTGAGTCATGGATCCGGTTATATTTTCTGCATGTGGAAATCCAATTTCCCCAGCACCATTTATTGAAGAGAATCTTTTTATTTTTTTTTTTCAGGAAATGGACTTAGTACCCTTATCAACAATCCATTGACATTAGATGTGTGGGACTCTCAATTCTATTCCTTTGGTCTATATGTCTATTGCTATGCCAGTACTAGTTGTTTTGATTACTATAGTTGTACATTGTTGTTGTTGTTAGATGTAGTCAAGTCCAACTCATTGCGACTCTGTGTACAGCAGAACGAAACGCTGCCTGGTACTGCACCACACACACATTTCCTGTAAGATTTGAGCTTATTGTTACAGCCCTTGCGTCACTCCATCTCATTAGAGGTCTTTCTCATTTTCACTGACCCTGCATAAACCCAAACCCCCAAAAATCACTGTCGTCAATTCAATTCCACTCTTCCTAGGGTTTCTATGGTAGATCTTTACAGGAGCAGACATCTGTTTCTCCTCTAGAGGAGCTGCTAAGCTTGAACTGCCAACCTTGCAGCTAGCAATTCAGCGCTTATCTTATCGCGCCACCCTGCATGCTGTTGCTGTTAAGTGACATCATGCTGATTCTGCTCATGGTGACCCTGCACAGGATTTCTGAGGAGCAGCTGGTGGGTTTGAACTGCTAACATTGTGGTTTGCAATCCAGTGCTGATCCTACAGCACCATACCAGGCGTTCCCTTCCCTGTAAAGTGTGCTTGAAAAACAAAAGTGTCAGTCCTCCCTGTTTGCTCTTCTTTCAGCATTGTCTTAGCTATTTGGGACCTCTTGCTACTCCATGTAAAGCTGAGGCTTGCTTCTTCTATTTCTGCAGAGAAAGGCTTTTAGATTGGGATTTCTTTATAGATGGCTTTGGGTACTATTAACTTCTTAACAATATTGTCTTTCAGTCCATGAACATGGAAGAGCTTTCCATTTTAAAGTCTTAAAATTTCTTTCAGCACTGTTTTGTAATTTTCATTGTATTAATTCTTCACATCCAGGGTTAGATTTACTCCTAGGTGTTTTATTCTTTTTGATGCTATTATAAATGGAATCATTCTTCTAATTTCCCTTTTAGACTTTTCATTGCTAGTGTATAGAAACTCATCTTATTTTTGTTTTTTGACCCTGAAACTTTGCTAAATTTTTCTATTAGCTCTAGGAGTTTTCTCTATATAGGATCATATCATCTGTGATTAGAAACAATTTTATTTCTCTTTTTCCAGTCTGGATATGTTTTATTATTTTATTTTTCTTGCCTTATTGCTCTTTCTAGGGCTTCTAATAGAATATTGATTGTTATTGTTGTTAAGTACCATGGAGTCGGTTCTGACTCATAGTGACCCTGTACAGGGTTTCCAAGGCTGTAAATCTTTATGGGAGCAGAAAGCCTCATATTTCTACCATGGAACATCTGGTAGTTTCGAACTTCTGACCTTGAGGTTAGCAGCCCGATTCGTAACCACTATGCTACCAGATTAAAAGTGGTGAAAGTGGGCACCATTGTGTTGTTCCTGAATTCAAGGGGAAAGCTTCAAGTCTTCCTCCATGCAGTATATCATATTGGCTGTTGCATTTTCACATATGCTCTAAATCATAGTGGGGAATTTCTTTTTTCTTCCAATCTTTTTTATGGTTTTCATCAAGAAATGGTCTTGGATTTGATCAAATACATTTCACGCATAGAGATTACCACTGTTTATTCTATTGATGTGTCGTATTATATTGATTGATTTTCTAATGTTGAACTATCCCGGTATTCCTGGACTAAATCACACTTACTCATGGTGTGTGGATTTTTTTAATACGCTCTTCGATTCTGTTTGCTAGCATTTTGTTGATGATTTTTACATCTATATTCATTAGAGATATTGGCCTGGAGTTTGTGTGTGTGTGTGTGTGTGTGTGTGTGTGTGTGTGATGTCTTTGACTTTGATATTAGGGTTATGATTGCTTTACAGAATGAATGAGGAAATATTCTTTTCTTCTCTATCTTTTGGAAGAATTTAAGCAATACTGATGTCAATTCTTCTTAAATAATAGGTAGATTTCCCCATTGAAACCATCTGGTTCCGGAATAGTTTTGTTGGGAGCGTTTTAGTCACTGATTTGATCTTTTCATTTGTTATGGTCTTTTGAGACTTTCTATTTGCCTCGACTCGTCTGTCAGGTTGTCGTACTGTGGTGGCTTGTGAGTTGCTATGACTCTGAAAGCTATGCCACTAGTATTTTAAGTACCAACAGGGTCACCCATGGTGGACAGGTTTCAGATGAGCTTCCAGACAAAGACAGACTAGAAAGAAAGAGTTATGAACTACTTCCAAATATTTACTCACTGAAAACCTTATGAATAGCAAAGAAACACTGTCAGATATAGTGCCGGAAAATGAGCCCCTCAGGTTGGAAGGCACTCAAAATGCGACTGGGAAAGAGCTGCCTCTTCAAAGTAGAGTTGACCGTGATGACGCGAATGGAGGAAAGCCTGTAGGAAAAAAACCCTGCAAGACTTTCATTTGATGATGGGGCACAATTCAAAATGAAGAGAAATAGCTATAAATGTCCATTGATAATTGGAAAATGGAATGCAGGAAATATGACTTTGGGAAAATTGAAAGTTGTCAAAAATGAAATGGAATGCATAAACATTGATATCTTAGGCATTAGTGAGCTGAAATGGACTGGTATTGACCATTTTGAATCTGACAACCACATGGTTTACTATGCAGGGAATGACAAATTGAAGAGGAATGGTGTTGCATTCATCTTCATAAAGAACGTATACAGAGCAGTCATGAGGTACAATGCTATAAGTGATAGGATAATGTCCATGCGCCTACAGGGAAGCCCAGTGAATACCACTGTTATTCAAATTTATGCACCAAACACTAAAGCCAGCGAGGATGAAATAGAAGAATTCTACCAACTTCTTCAATCTGAAATTGATCAAATATGCAATCAAGATGTATTGATCATTACTGGTTATTGGAATGCAAAGGTTGGGAGCAAAGAGGAAGGATCAACAGTTGGGAAATATGGCCTTGGTAATATAAACGATGCTGGAGAACGCATGATAGAATTCTGCAAAACCAATGATTTGTTAATTTCAAATACCTTCTTTAGACAGCATAAGACACGACTATACACATGGACCTCACCAGATGGAATACATATAAATCAAATAGACTAAATCTATGGAAACAGACAATGGAAAAACTCTATACCATAAGTGAAAACAAGGCCAGGGGCAGACTTGTGGAACAGACCATCAATTACTCATATGGAAATTCAAACTGAAGCTGAAGAAAATAAAAACAAGTCCATGAGAGCAAAGTATGACCTTGAATATATCCCACATGAATTTAAGATCATATGAAGAACAGATTTGATACATTGAATACTAAAGACCAAAGACCAGAAGAAGAGTTGTGGGATGACATGAAGGACAGCATACATGAAGAAAGCAAAAAGTCATTGAGAACAAGAAAAAAGGAAAAGATCAAAATGGATGTCAGAAGAGACACTGAAACTTGCTCACCAGCGTAGAGATGCTAAAGCAAATGGAAGAAATGAGGAGGTCCAAGAACTGAAAATTTCAAAGATCAGCTCGAGAAGATGAAGCCAAATATTACAACCAAATGTGCAAAGATCTGGAATCAGAAAACCAAAAAGGAAGAACACGCTCAGCATTTCTCAAGTTGGGGGAACTGAAGAAAAAATTCAAGCCTCGACTTTCGTTATTGAAAATTTCTCTGGGCAAATTATTGAATGATGCAGAAAACAGCAAAAGAAGATGGAAGGAATACACAGAGTCACTGTACCCAAAGGAAATGGTTAACGTTGAACTGTTTCAAGAGGTAGAATATGATCTAGAGCCAATGAATGATACTTAGGGAGGAAGTCCAAGGTGCATTGAAGGAATTGACAAAGAACAAGGCACCAGGAATTGATGGAATAAAAATTGAAATCTTTCAAGAAAGTGAGGCAGCACAGGAGGCACTCACTTATCTCTGCCAAGAAATTTGGAAGACAACTATCTGGCCAACTGATTGGAAGAGATCCATATTTGTGCCATTCCAAAGAGAGGTGACCCAACGGAATGCGGAAATCATCGGACAATCTCTTTGATATCCCATGAGAGTAAAGTTTTGCTAAAAGTAATACAGAAATGGCTACAATCATGCATTGATGAAGAACTTCCAGAAGTTCAAGCTGAATTCAGAAGAGGCTATGGAATGAGGGATATTATTGCTGATGTCTTATGGATCTTGGCTGAAAGCAGAGAATATAAAAGAGATGTTTGTTTACCTGTGCTTTATTGATTACCCAAAGGCTTTTGAATGTGTTCATCATGACAAGCTATGGACAACACTGTGAAGTATGAGTATCCCAGAACACTTTATTGTACTCGTGAGGAATCTGTACCAGGACCAAGAAGCAGTTGTTCAAACAAAACACGGGAACACTGAATGTTTTAAAATTAAGAAAAGTGTGTGACAAGGTTGTATTCTGTCACCATACTTATTCAACCTGTATGCTGAGCCAATGATCTAAGAATCTGGGTTATATGAAGAAACACATGGCATCAGGATTGGAGGAAGACTCGTTAACAACCTGCAATATGCAGATGATACAACCTTGCTTGCTGAAAGTGAAGAGGACTTGAAACATTTACTGATGAAAATCAAAGAGCACAGCCTTTGGTATGGATTACATCTCAATGTAAAAAGAACAAAAATCCTCACCACTGGACCAATAAACAACCTTCTTATCAACAGAGTAAAGATTGCAAGCGTCAACGAGTGGAAACAGCAGTTAAGAAATCAAACGACGTATTGCATTAGGCAAATCTGCTGCATAAGACCTTTTTAAAGTGTTGAAGAGCAAAGATGTCAGCTTGAGGCCTGAGGTGCGCCTGATCCAAGTCATGGTATTTTCAATCACCTCATATGCATGTCAAAGCTGGGCAGTGAATAAGGAAGACTGTAGAAGAATTGATGCTGTTGAGTTAAGGCTTTGGAGGAGAATATTGAAAGTGCCACAGGCTGCCAAAAGAACCAACAGATTTGTGTTGGAAGAAGTGCAGCCAGAGTGCTCCTTGGAGGCCAAGATGGCCAAACTTCGTCTCTCATACTTCAGACATATAGTCAGGAGGGAGCATTTGCTGGAGAAGGAGATCATGTTTGGTAAGGTGGAGGGTCAGAGAAGGAGAGGAAGACCCCAACGAGATGAACTGGCCAAGTGGCAGCATCGATGGACTCAAGCTTGGCAACAGTAGTGAGGTTGGCCTGGGATCGGGCAATGTTTCGTTGTGCTGTGCATAAGGTCGCTGTGGGTCGGTACTGACTCGATGGCACCTAACAACAGCATTCCCTCTTGAGTCAGCTTGGGTAGGTTGTGTGCTTCTAAGAATTTGTCCATTTCATCTACAGTATCCTGTTTGTTGCTATCTGGTTGATTTTAATATTCTGTCATAACTCTCTTTGTTTTTATTTTGTCAGTTGTAATGCCCCCTCTTTTAAATTTCAATTATTTGCAGTTTCCTCTTCTTTTCTTTGTTAGACTAGCTAAAGATTTGCCAATTTTACTGATCTTTTCAAAGAACCAGCTTTTGGTTTTATTGATTCTTAACTATTGTTCTTCTGTTTTAATTTTTGAATATTCTGATTTTTGTGATTTCCTTTTCCTGGTAAGTTTAGGTTTACTTTGCTTTTCCTTTCTAGTTCCCAGAGTTGCCAAGTTTGGCTGTTAACACGATTTTTCTTTGTCTTTAATGTAGGCATTTATTCTATAAATTTCCCTCTGTGCTACATCCATTTGACACTAGTAAATTACGTGGTTTCTCTTTTGATTTCTTGTTGAGTCATTGGTAATTTAATAAAGTCTTGTTTAATTTCCATATGTTTGTGTGTTTTCATATATATATATATGAAAACTGATGGGAACTGATGGGAAGAGATCCATATTTGTTCCCACTCCAAAGAGAGGTGACCCAACAGAATGTGGAAATCATTGGACAATATTATCAAAATTGCATGCAAGTAAAATTTCACTAAAGAAAATATAAAAATGGCTGCAACCATACATTTACCGAGAATTTTCAGAGGTTCAAGCAGGATTTAGAATATGCCATGGAATGTGTGATATCATTGCTAATGTCAGATGGATCTTAGCTGTAAGAAGAGAATACCTGAAGGATGTTTACCTATGCTTTGTTGACTATGCAAAGGCTTTCAATTGTGTGGATCATGACAAGCTATGGACTACATTTTGGAGAATGAGTATTCTGAAACACTTAATTGTGCTCATGAAGAACCTATACATAGACCAATTGACAGTTGTTTCAATAGAAAAAAGGAACACTGAACGGTTTAAAATTAGGAAAAGTGTGTGTGAGGGTTGTATTTCTTTCACTATACTTATTCAATCTGTATGCTGAGCACATAACCCGAGAAGCTGGATTATATGAAGAAATACATGGCATCAGGTTTGGAGGAATACTATCAACAACTAGTGATATGCAGATGATATACAATCTTGCTTGCTGAAAGCAAAGAGGATTTAAACTATTTACTGATGAAGATCAAAGACCACAGCCATCAGTATAGGTTGCACTTCAATGTAAAGAAAACAAAAATCCTCACCACTGGACCAATAAACAACATCCATACAAATGGAGAAAAGATTCAAGTCAAAGACTTCATTTTGCTTGTATTGACTATCAACACTCATGGAAGCAGCAGTCAAGAAATCAAATGACGTATTGCATTAGGCAAAACTGTTGCACAAGACCTCTTTAAAATGTTGAAGAGCTTGAGGACTAAGGTGCGCCTGACCCAAGTCATGGTATTTTCAATAACCTCATATGCATGTGAAAACTGGACAGTGAATAAGGAAGACTGTAGAAGAATTGATGCTTTTGAGTTATGGTGTGTTGGAGGAGAATATTGAAAGTACCATGACCTGACAAAAGAACAAACCAATCTGTATTGGATGAAGTGCAGCCAGAGAACTTCTTGGAAGCCAGGGTGGCCAAACTTCATCTCTTATACTTCAGACATGTCATCAGGAGAAAGCCGCCCCTGGAGTAGAACATCATGCTTGGTAAAGTAGTGAGTGGAGAAAAAGAGGAAGATCATTAACGAGATGGATTGGCACAGGGGCAGCAGCAGAGGACTCAAGTGTAGCAACAACTGTGAGGTCGGCACAAGACAGCACAATTTTTCATTCTGTTGTGATACAGTCACTATGAGTCAGTACAGACTTGTTCGATGGCATATGACAATAACAACAACAACCATCAAATAGTGTTGCTTTAAAAAAATGTTTTTTTTTTTTTTCGTTTGAGGAATAAAAAGAAACTTGAAGTGGCTAAATCAGGGATATAGGGTAGATGGAGTAAGGTTTCCCAACTAAACCTCATAGGTGATTCCTTTCTACCTTCAAAGAATAAGCAGGTGACTTGTGATGGGGAAAAAGATTTCCAAAGTGCAACTTTCCTGGCCTTTCCTAACTGTGTTGGTTAGTTTTCAATTTTCTTAAAAACTTCACAATAAGCTCCTGTTGCTTCTTTGTGTTTTGTAGAAAACCTATAAGATTACTCCTTTGTGGTCCCTGAAAACAGTCACCATGCCTTTCTGAGTCAAAAATCTCTGCTTTGAAGTCTTATTTGAGATCTTTTTCATCTTCCTTAAAATGTATGACCCATTTAAAAGCTGTTATTTTATAGGGTCGCTATGGGTCGGACCCGACTCGATGGCATTTAACAACAACAACAACAACAACATTTTATGTGGAGGAGCATTCCTGTAAAGTTACTGCAAAGCTTCCAGGATCGGGGAAGCTGTCCACTTGAGTTTCTTTAAAAATTTGATATTAGTCCTAACCTCAGAATCCTTTTTTGTTTTTTCTTTTCAGAGCACAAGAAGTATTAAGGCACCTTAATGAGATGAAGACAAGTGTATTACTGAGAACTTGTCTTCAGCCATTGATTGACTGAAGAGACATGCTTAAACACATTTTGTTTGGAATAAATCCAGGCGTGTATGAACTGGAAACGAGTTCTGGTGACACCATAGAATAAGCTCATTGCAAGGATGGAGGTTAAAACCCAGCAGCCACTTCACAGGAGAAATAGGAGATTGTTTGTTCCTGTGAAGATTTACAGACTTGGAAACCCAGTATCGGATCACTATGCATCAGAACTGATTTGATAGCTGTGAGTGAATATGAACTGGAATCCTAGGAACAATACTTTTGACTTACTCTTGTATTCAACTAGGAAGTATCCACTTAATGAAAAACAAAACAATAAAAAATAGAGGCTGAAGAAAGATGAGAACGTATAAAGAAAATTTAAAAAAAATTATAGAGATAAATCAAACATATCAATATTAAGTATGAATGGATTAAATAACCCAACTGCAATGCAGAAATTGTTTGGTTGGATTTAAAAATTACAAATGTATGCTGTCTTCATGGGACACATTTCAGATTCAAGATATAAATAGGAAAGTAATAGGACAAAAAAGAAATATATTCAAAGAAAATCCAAAGACAGCTTGAGTAGCTATATAATAACAGATAAATTAGACTTTGTTGCAAAGAAAAATGTTACTAGATATAAGAAGAGCATTTCATGATGATACAGTGTGAATCTTTAAGGAAGATACAACAATTATAAACATATGCTCCAAACAACAGAGCACAGAGGTACCTGAAGCAAAAATGGATCCAACTGAAGGGAGAAATAAACAATTCAACCATAGTAGTTTCAGATTTCAATACCTTACTTTCAAGAATGGGCAGAAGAATTGTTGATGATAGGGAAAAAACACCAGAAATTAAAGGTCCATTCTAAATATGGATTTCTGAGAGGATCTGCTAATCTTGTTTATTCTACTTGAGTTTGCTGAGCTTCTTGAATGTAAGATCAACATTTTCATGAGAATTGGAAAAAATTTCAACCAGTATTTCTTAAAATTTTGTGTGTGCTCATTTCGTTCCTTTTTCTCTGGCATTCCTACTATGTGTATATTGATGTGATCAATGATGTTGCACGTTTCTGAGTTCATTTCTCCCCCACTTGTTTTTTCCTTTTGTCCTTTCGATTCCAGCATGTTATTGTTAGGTGCCATTGAGTTGGTTTGGACTCATGGTGACCTTGTTGTTGTTAACTGCCATCGAGTCGGTTCTGACACACAGCAACCCTGTATAGGGTTTCCAAGGAGCTTGAACCTCTGACCTTGAGGTTCAAACCTACCTTAAAGTCCAGCACATCAATCCACAACACTACACCAGGACTCTATAGTGACCTTATTATAATAGAATTAAACATTGTTCCACCCTGCATTATCCTCACAACTCCTGCAAATGTTTGCACCCTTTGTTTCATCACTGTATCAATCCATCTCATTCAGGGTCTTCATTTTGCTGACATTTTACTTCACCAAGCATGATGCTCTTCTCCAGGGAGTGGTCCTTCTGGCAACATATCTAAAGTAAGTTAGAGGAAGTCTCATCATGCTTGCTTCTAAGCAGTGTAACACCTGTTGTTCTATCTTTAGATTTACAGATTCTTTCTTTTGACAGTTCAAATCACTGTTGAGTGTCTCCAGTAGTTTTTAAATTTTGTTATTGCATCTTTCAAATACAAAATTTCCTTTGGGTTTTTAAAATAACTCTTATCTCTTTACTGATATTCTCTGATGAAATGCTGTCCTTACACTTCTCCTTTTCTTCAGGCACAGTTTCACTTACTTCTCTGAAAACATCTAAAAGAGCTGATTTGAAGTATTTATCTGCTGTGGCCAGCTCCTTCAGAAACAAAACTATCGCTTGCTTTTCACCTATGTATGGGTCACTTCATTGTTTCTTATCGTGGATCATAAATTGTCTTGTTGGAAATTACGCATTTCAGATACTAGAACAGTGTTGGATATTGATACCTTCTGCTCCCTGGAGATGGTTCTTGTCATTTGTTTATTTGTTGACTTGTTTAGTGATTTGACTGGGTTAATTCTGTGTAGTCTAATTCCCTCACAGTGTGCAGTTCAGACACGTCTGTTCATATTTCCTTCTTTGTTATTATCTTTTAGCTTGGCTACCTAACAGTTACCCTGGGATGGCATAGCCATTTACTGATCAAAGCTAGTACTTAATCCCCCCTAGCCTGTGTATTTTTAGATTTTTATCATTGGGTGTCTATGTGCTTAGATGCTACTGTCACATGTCAGTGAGTTTCTTTTTTTCCTCCATGTCAGTTGCTGGGAGGTTCCCTCACCAACCATCCTGAGAGGGCACAACCTTGGCTATGCACACAGTATTGCGGACTTGCGGTGATGTCTGTGATTTTATTTTGAAGGCTGGTTTCTGAGGCATTGCCTCAGGTTGTTGTTGTTGTTGTTGTTAAGTGCTGTGGAGTATGTTCCGATTTATAGTGACCCTGAGAGCAGCTGGTAGGTTTGAACCGCTGATCCCGTGGTTAGCAGTTCAGTGCTGATCCTACAGCGCCACACCAGGGCTCAGATTAGAGTACTGTATTGTCCAGTAGGGGCTTGGTCAGAATGTCTTACTCCTTTGTGTGAGGGAGGCTTCTTCCTTGTGCTACTGGGTCTGTGTATGGTGTGGGGAATGCCTTTAAGTCTGCCCCTTGGCCTGCTCTGACTTTCTGAATGGGTGCATGTAGCCTTCCCCAACCCCCAGAGTTGACTGTGATCCCAAAAGGACTCTTAATGTCTCTCTCATTTAAGCATCTGGAGACTGCCATCTTCTTTGTATTATGGAGCTATCAGCCTCTTAATTGCTCTCTACCTAGCACTCAGTTGTTTCTGTCAAGGCGGTAAGGCTTGCCTCACAGGAAGTTTGTTCCCTCAGGCAGAGCTGGGGTGCTTTTCCTTTTCATGGTCTGTATGTGTCCCTGGGTTACTGTATCAGAACTGCAAGCAATGATAACGTTTTTCTGGAGTACTTACTGGGAAGAGGTGGAAGTCCCTAGTAAGATTTTTGTTTCACTCCTCCCATAATGCTAAAAACATTGAGACCCCTATAGCCCTTGCCCTAGCTCATGTGTTGGGTTGAAAAGCCACATTAGGAGACGTAAGCTAAGAAGAGTTACTGCCTTGTTCCGTGTCCTGCTTATAAAGCATTAGTGTCACTAAGAAAGAATTGTGACAGTCTCCATATTCACACTTCTGGAATTTCAACTCTGAAATTCCATAGTCTGCCCCGGGGAAGAGGAAAGCTCTAAGAAGACAGAAATCCCAAGCTCTCCTCAAAGGATTTATGTTTATTGAAACCAGTCTAAAGGGGGAACAACTGAAATGTTGGTCAGCTGCTGGTTGGAGAAATGAAATGCAATGTAACCACACAACGGAATATGATTTGACAAAAAAGGCAACAACTCACACGGTCCATGGGGGAGTGACAGATAATGGGTGTGCAGTTTCTTTTTGTTAAAAATGATAGTAGTCATGGTTGTACGATTCTGTGATTGGGCTTGTTGTCATTGTTTGTGCACCATTGAGTCCATTCTGACTCATAGTGACTTATAGTGGCTCTGTAGCACTGTAGCACTGGACTGCTAACCATAAGGTTGGTGGTTTAAACCCACCAAGTCACTTTGTGGGAGAAAGAGGAGGTTTCTGCTTCCCTAAAGATTTGGTGTGGTGCTGTAGGATATGCATTGGACTGTGAACCAAAAGGTCGGTGGTTCAAAATCATCAGCTGCTCCTTGGAAACTCGACAGCACTTAATGACGACAACCAAGATTTATAGTCACTATGAGTTGGAATGAAGTCAATGGCAGTGAGGTTATTTAAGCTGAGGCCCTCCTATTGTTGTTGTCAGATGCTGTAGAGTTGGTTCTGACTCACAGTGAGTCAGAACATCCAGAACAGTCCAGTCCTGGACCATCCTCACAACGGTTGTTTATTTGAGCCCATTGCTGCTGTCAATGTATCAATCCATCCCGTTGGTGGTCTTCTTCTTTTTCATTGACACTCAACTTTACCAAACATGATGTACTTCTCCAGGGACTGGTCCCTCCTGATAAAATGCCTGGAAAGCTAGAGACAGAGTCTTGCCATCTTCTCTTTTAAAGCATCCTGGCTGTACTTCCAAAGCAGATTTTTTTTTCTTGTCAGTCCATGGTATTTTCAATGTTCTTCACCAACACCATAATTCAAATGCAGTGGTTCTTTTCTTTTATGTCCTTCCTTACTCATTGTCTGATTTTCTCACACATATGAGGTGATTGGAAATACCATGGCTTGGGTCAGGAGCACCTTACAGTGTATTCTTTCTACCTTCTTCTTGATGCTTCTTGTAGCATTCAGAATTTAGTCCATAGAATCCCTCATTATTTCAACTCAAAGTTTAAATTTTTTCTTCTGTTCTCTTAGATTGAGAAATACTTAGCAAGTTCTTCCCTTTTGGTTTTCTAACTGCAGGTCTTTGCACATTTCATGACAGTATATGACTTTGTCTTCTTGAGCTGCCGTTTGAAATTCTCTGTACAGAACTTTTATTTCATCATTTTATCTGGTTGTTTTAGCTTCTCTACATTCAACAGTAAGTTTCAGGGTCTCTTTTGGCATCAATTTTGGTCTTTCATTTCCCTTCTTTTTAATGACCTGTGCTTTCTTCCTGTACGATGTTCTTGATTTCATCCCACAGCTCTTCTGGTGTTTGGTCATTAGTGTCTAATGCATCCAATCTATTCTTGAGATGCTTTCTAAATTCACATGGGACATAACTGACTCGGTGGCACTTAACAACAACGAAAGTATTCAAGGTCATATTTTGGCTCCATTCTTTTTGGTCATATTTTGAATTTGTTTAAACTGTCTTAAGCTTTAGCCTGAGCTTACATATTAATAATTTACAGTCTGTTCCACAGTAGGTTCCTGGCCTTGTTTTTGGCTAATTATATTGAGCTTTATCCACCAACTGTATCTTCCCACAGATGTAGTCAATTTAATTCTGTGTATTCCTTCTGATGAGATGCATGTATAGGGTTGTTATTAAGTGCCATCAAGTCAGTTCTGATCCATAGTGACCCTGCATAGGATTTCCGAGGAGCAGCTGGTGAGCTTGAACCGCTGACCTTGCAGTTCACACCAACTTTGCAGTCCAGCGCATTAACCCACAGCGCCACACCAGGCGTGTGTATAATCACCTTTTATGTTGCTTAAAAAGGATATTCGCAACAAATAAGTTACTGGTTTTGCAAAATTCTATCATGCGATCTCTAGCATCAGTTCTATCAGCAAGTCCTTATTTTCCAACTACTGATCCTTCCCTTTGGTTTTCAAATTTTGCATTCCAATTTCCAATAATTATCAGTACATCTTAATTGCATGTTTGATCAATTTCAAACTGAAAAAGTTGGTAAAATTCTTCAATTTCATCATAATTGGCATTAGTGGCTGGTGAGTAAATTTGAATAATATTTGTATTAGCTGAGTCTTCCTTGTAGGTGTATGGATATTATCCTATCACAGACAGCATTGTACTTCAAGATAAATCTTGAAATTTTCTTTTTGACCATGAATGCAAAGTTATTCTTTTTCATTTTATTGTTCCTGGCGTAGTAAACCATGTGATTATTCAATTCAAAATGACCTATACCAGTCCATTTCAGCTCACTAATGCCTTGCTGTTGTTAAGTGCCGTCAAGTCAGTTCCGACCCATAATGAGCCTGCATAGGGCTTCCAAGGAGTGACTGGTGAGCTTGAACTGCTGACCTTGCCGTTCAAACGGCTTTGTAGTCTGGCACATTAATCCACAATGCCACACCAGAACTCCTTGTGCCTAAGATATCAATATTTATGAGTTCCATTTTATTTTTGACAACTTCCAATTTTCCTAGATTCGTACTCGGTGCATCGCACGTTCCAATTATTAATGGATGTTTGTAGCTGTTTCTCTCCATTTTGAGTTGTGCCCCATCAGCAAATGAAGGTCTTGAAAGCTTTGCTCTGTCCACCTCATGAAGGTCAGTTCTAGTCTGAGGAGGCAGCTCTTCTCCAGCCATGTTCTGAGTGCATTCCAACCTGAAGGGCTCATCTTCTGGCACTATATCTGACAGTGTTCTGTGGCTATTCACAATGTTTTCATTTCCAGGCACTATGTCAGATAATGCTTTGCAATCTTTTATACAAGATAAAGTAGGAGCAGCATCGGTGAGAAGCAGTTTTCTTGTCTGGTTGCTGATTTCATGAAGTGAAATATTTACTGTAGTTTCCTAATAAATGGTCTGATCAAGGTAAAGATGGTTTCTTATATTCTTTGCTAAGCATTTTCTGTCTGAATGAGCACTGAATTTTATTCTGCTACTTTTGTGTAATGATGTATTATACGATATAATGTTATATCACACAATATATGTATAAATTCTTCCATGATCTTCTTTATTCATTGGCCTACTTTCACATGCATATGAGCTTATTGAAAATACCATGTTTGGATCAGGGGCACCTTAGACCTCAAACTCACGTCTTTGCTCTTCAACACTTTAAAAAGGTCTTGTGCAACAGATTTGCCTAGTGCAATATGTTTTTTGATTTCCTGACTGCTGCTCCCATGAGTGTTGATGGTTGATCCAAGCAAAATGAAATCTTTGACAAGTTGAATCTTTTCTGCATTTATCATGATGTCATTTATTGATATAGTAGAGAAGATTTTTATCTTCTTTCCATTGAGGTGAAATCCGAAGTGAAGGCTGTGGTCTTTGATCTTCATCAGTATTTCAAGTCCTCTTTGTTTTCAGTAAGCACAGTTGTATCATCTGTGTATTTCAGGTTGTAAATGAGTCTTTCTCCAACCCTGATACCATGTTCTTCTTCATATAATCCAGTTTTTCAGATGATGTGCTCAGCATACAGTTTGAATAAATATGGTGAAAAAATACAACCCCTGGTCACACCGGTTGATGACTGACTTTAAATGAAGTGGCTTTTGCAGTTTGCTAAAGGTTTCAAACAGTCTTGATCAGATTAAGGAATTTACCTTTGCTTGATTGTTTCTTTATCTATCTGTTCACCTGATGATTTTCCAGTTTTTGACTCCTACAAATATTTATGTTCAGGTTTTTATCTGACTGTAACAAGTTTTCATTTCTTTTGGTCCAAGGAATGAGATTGCAAGATATTTTCTTCATGTAATGATAAACTTTGTAACTGCCAAGCTCTCTTCCATAGTGATTACCATTTTGCATTACCACCAACGATGTATGAGCACTCTAGTTGCTCTGCATTCTAGTGAGCTCTTGCTATTGTTGTTTTTGTTGGTTGGTTGGTTCTGTTTTTGTTTAAGTTTTGACAATTATAGGTTTGTTCCAACCCATCAGCTGCTCCTCGGAAACCCTGTACAGGGTCACTGTGAGTCAGAACTGATTCAATGGCACTTCAAAACTCAACAACAAAGGTGGGGTAAGGAGTCCTGGTATGGTGCTGTAGGATAAACACTGGACCACAAGGTTGTTTGAACCACAAGATCGATGATTGAAACTCACCAGCTGTTCCTTAGAAACCCTACACAGGATTGCTACGAGTTGGAATCGACTTGACATCACTTAACAACAACAACAGCACTGAACTACTAATCACAAGGTCAGCAGTTCAAACCCACCAGTGGGTAAGGTGGAGATAGATGAAGCTTTCTGTTCCCGTGAAGATTTACAATTTCAAAAACCCCATATGGGGTCGCTAGGAGTTAGAATTGACTTGATGGCAGTGACTTTTGAGTGATGAATCATGACAGCTCTGAGTGCAGTGGGTTTGATTTTTATGGCTGATGTTGTTATTGGGTGCTGTTGAGTTAGTTCCCACCCATCGCGACCCTATGCACAGCAGAACGAAACACTTCCAGGTCCTCTCATTCTCACAGTCACTGCTATGCTTGAGTCCATTGCTGCTGCCACTGTGCCATCCCATCACGGTGGGAGTCTCCATCTTTTTCACTGTCTCTCCACGTTACAAAACATGATGTCTTTCTACAGGGTCTGGTTCCTCACGATAAAATGTACAGAGTATGAGAGACAAAGGCTGGCCATCTTGGTTTCTAACAATCATTCTGCTTTGTATTTCTTCCAATACAGATTTATTTGTTCTTCTGGAAGTCTATGAAATCTTTAGTATTCCTTTCCAACACCATAATTCAAATGCATCAATTCTTCTAAGGGTTTCCTCATTCATTGTCCAACTTTCACATGCATATGAGGTTATTGAAAATACCATGGCTTGGGTCAGGTGTTCCTTAGTCCTCAAACTGACATCTGTGCTCTTGAACACTTTAAAGAGGTCTTGTGCTGCAGATTTATTGACTGCTGCTTCCATGGTATTGATAGTAAATCCAAGCAAAATGAAGTCTTTGACAACTTCAATCTTTTTGCCATTTCTCATGATGCTATTTATTGATACAGTGGTGAGGACTTTTGTTTTCTTTACCCTGAGGTGCAACCCATACTGAAGGCTGTGGTCTTTGATCTTCATCACTAAGAATTTTAAGTCCTCTTCCCATTCAGCAAGCAAGATTGTATCATCTGCGTATCGCAGGTTATTAATGAGTCTTCCTCCAGTCCTGATACCACATTCTTCTTCATGTGATCCAGTTTCCCTGATTAATTGCTCAGCATGCAGATTGAATAAATATGGTGAAATAACTCAACCCTGGCACACATCTTTCCTGATTTTAGACCATTCAGTGTCCCCTTGTTCTGTTTGAACAACTGCCTCTTGGTTTGTGTACAGGTTCCTTGTGAGCACAATTAAGTGTTCCAGAATACTCTTCTCTACAAAGTTGTCCTTAGCTTCTTATGACCCACACAAATTGTCATCTTAATTAATGACTTTTTGCATTCTTTCTGTATAAACAGTTGTCATCTCATAACTCTTTTGGTTTTCGTTCATTAGTGTCTTATGAACCAAATTTGTTCTTGAAATCTTTAAAATCAGGTGGGATATGTTCAAGGTCATATTTTGGCTCTTGTGGATTTATTTACATTTTCTTCAACTTCAGTCTGTTCCACAGTCTGCCTCTGGCCTTGTTTTGGTTAAGATGTGAACTTTTCCACTAAGTCTTTCCACAGATGCAGTCAATTTGATATCTGTGTATTCTGTCTGGTGAAGTCCATGTATTTTTATGTTGTTTTAAAAAGGTGTGTGCAATGAAGAAGTTAAATTATTGGTCTTGCAAAATTCTATCATGTGATATCCAGCATCATTTCTATACCAAGGCCATATTTTTCAACTACTGATCATTTCTCATGTTTACAACCTTTGCATTCTTATTACCAGTAAATATCAATACATCTTGATTACATGTTTGATCCATTTCAGACTGAAGAAATTGGTAGAATTGATCAATTTCATCACTACTAATTCTAGTGGGTGGTGCATAAACTTGAATAATAGTGGTACCAACTGTTTTTCTTGTGGGCGTATAGATATTATCCTATCACAGACAGCATTATACTTCATGATAGATGTTGAAATGTTCTTTTAGATGATGAATGCAACACCATTCCTCTTTAATTTGTCATTCCTGGCATACTAAATAAACCATGTGACTGTCAGATTCAAAATGGCCAATACTAGTGTATTTCAGCTCACTAATACCTAAGATTTCAATGCTTGTACATTTCTTTTCATTTTTTTACAACTTCCAATTTTTCTAGATTCATACTTCGTACATTCCGTGTTCCAATTATTAATGGATGTTTATAGCTGTTTCACCTTATTTTGAGTTGTTCCCCTCAGCAAATGAAGGTCCTGAGGGCTTTACTCCATTCGTGTCATCATGGCTAACTCTATTTTGAGGAGGAAGCTCCTCCCCAGTTGTATTTTGAGTGCCTTCCAACCTGAGTGGCTCATCTTCAGACACTGTATCTGACAGTACTCTAGTTTGATTCATCATGTTTCAATACTGACTATTCTGGAGCTGACAGTGTTCCTCTGTTATTCATAAGATTTTCAGTGACTGTATATTTGGAAGTAGTCTGTCTCTCCTTCTTCCTAGCGTGTTGTAGTTTGGAAGCTCCTCAGAAACCTATCCACCATGGGTGATCTTACTGACATTCAAAATAACCAGTGGCATAGCTTCCAGCATTATAGAAACACACAAGCCACCACAGAACAACAAACTGACAGACGAGTGGTTGTTGCCAATTTGGATGCCTTTAATTTTCCTTTCTTTCCTTATAGCTGTGGCTAAAACTTACAATACAATATTGAATAGGAATGGCGATAAATGATAAATGAAACTTTCCCATTCCTGCAGAGCAAGAACACCTTTCAGTTTCTCTCCATTGAGTAATGTTGACTGTTGGATGGGGAGGCATTTGCACAGAAATGGTAGATACAGTCATTAAAATAGAGAAAGTGCAGAGAGAAAAGAAACTGGGAGACAGAAACTAGAGTCATGGAGACAGTTGATAAGCAGGAAGAAAGAAGGAAGGCGAGAGGAAGGGAGAGATCAAGGAAAGACAGGAAGGAGGGAGGGAGGAGGGGAGGAAGAAGGAAGAGAGGAAGGAATATCAGAGAAGAGTCCTGGGGTGGCGCTGTGGGTTAATGCGCTGGACTGCAAAGTCGGTTTGAACCACAAGGTCCATGGTTTGAGTTCACCAGTCACTCCTCGGAAACCCTATGAAGGGTCAGTATAGGTCTGAACCCACTCGATGGCACTTAACAACAACAACAACAAAGAGGAAAAACCAGGTAATATAATATTATAGAAGAAAAGGAAGACGGGGGCTAAAGATAGGAGCCCTGTTGATAGTGTTAGAGCAATAAACCCACCTTATCTGCCTTTTTAAAAATTTAAAATTGCTTTCTGGGGGGGGCGGGGCATGCCCTACTGTTACAAATGACTTCCTTAATTCTCTCACACAGCCACTAGCCAGATCCTGTGACATCCACCGACATAGCAGGAAAAGACCCCTGGAGTCTAGTCCAAGTTCTGTCTCAGATAAATTTCTTACCCTCCCTGCATCTCCATAAAGTCCTCGACAAAATGATGGGTCAAGGGCAATTGCACTAAGATATGTATTCAAGATGCTCCCTGCAGTATTCCTTGTTGTAGAAAAAAATTGGAAACATCCCAAATGTCCAACAATAAGGGATTGGTTACATAAATTATGATGTGTTCACATAACATATCACTATACAAACATTTAAAAATATGATGTAGAAATAATTTATTGACAGAGAGAGACTGATAATTTACCCAAGCTTCAAAAGCAGATTATAAAGCATGACTGCTCTTTTAAGGTCTATTTATGTATGTTGTTGTTGTTGTTAAGTGCCATGGAGTTGGATCCGACTCATAGCGACCCTGTAGGGGGTTTCAGTCTTCTGTCAGTTTGTTGTATTGCCGTGACCTGTGTGTTGCTATGATGCTGAATGTTATGCCACCGGTTATTTTGAATGCCAGTAAGGGCACCCATGGTGGATAGGTTTCTGATGAGCTTCCAGACTATGACACAGTAGGACGAAAGCGAGACAGACTACTTCAGGGAGCAGCTGGTGAGTATGAACTGCCGACCTTGTAGTTCAAACAGATATTGCAGTCCAATGCATTAACCCACAAAGCAACACTTGTTGTTGTTGCTGTAAGGTGCCATTGAGTCAACACCGACTCATAGTGACCTTTTGCACTGCAGAACAAACACTGCCCAATCCCGGACCAAGCTCACTACTGTTGCCATGCTTGAGCCCATTGATGCCCAGCCTGAGGGGCTCGTTTTCTGGCACTATATCTGACAGTGTTTCTCTGCTATTCATAAGGTTTTCAGTGACTAAACATTAGGAAGTAGTTCGTCACTCCTTCTTCCTAGTCTGTCTTCATTTGGAAGCTCATCTGAAACCTGTCCACCATGGGGGACCCTGCTGGTATTTAAAATTCCTATGGCATAGCTTTCAGAATCACTGCAACTCACAAGCCACCACAGTAGGGCAAACTGACAGACAAGTGGTGGCAATGCCACACTAGGACTCCTATATGTGTATATACATTTAAAAAGGACCACTGGTGGCATAGTGGGTTATGAGTTGGGCTGCTAACCTCAGGGTTGGCGGTTCGAATATACTGGCTGCTCCTAGGAAGCAAGATTAGGCTTTCTGCTCCCGTAAAGATTTATAGTCTTGGAAGCCCTATACAGGTTCGCCCTGAGTTGAAAGTTATTCCATGGCACACTACATCAGGACCGCTCTTAATTATATTGAATTTCCCTTCAGTTTTTACATTGTTGAGTGTTTTTATGAGGAATAGATACTGGATTTTGTCAGATGCCTTTTCTGCATTAATTGATAGGATCATGTTTCTAATCTTCATTTTTTTTTTTTTTCCTTCTGGTGACTGCAGGCTTAATTTGCTGGTGTTTTTTTCTAATTCTTTGAGATTTGTTTTGTTTATATGTTGATTTTAGTTCTTCTTTTTGGATTTGTGCATTTATTGCTATAAATTGTCCTCTAAGCACTGCTTTTGCTGTGTCTCAAAGGTTTTAGTATGTTGTGTTTTCGTTCTTATTTGATTCAAGGATTTTTTTTTAATTTAATTTTTTATTTGTTCTATTGTCCAGTAGCTTTTAAGCAGGGTGTTATTCAATTTTCATGTATGTGATTATATTTCCTTTTTTTTTTTTGAATGCTTATTTCTAAATATATAGCATTGTGATCTGAAAACATGTTTTGTAATATTTCAATGTTTTATAATTACTGAAATTACTGCTTTGTGGTCTATTCTGGACAATGTTCCAGGTGTACTAGAAAAGAATGTGTATTGGTCTGTTTTGGATTAGTTTCTCTGTATAAATCTATAAAGTAAATACGGTTGGTTGTGTTGTTTAGTTCTTTTGTATCTTTGTTGAGTTTGTTTCTACTTGTTCTGTCCTTCATCGAAAGTGCTGTATTAAAATCTCCTACTACTAACAGCTATTATTGTAGAATTGTCTATTTCTTTCTTCAATTCTATTAGAGTTTGAATTACATATTTTGAGGCTTTTTTACTGGGAGCATAGATATTTATTATGGTTATGTCCTCCTGTTCAATTGACTCTATAATCATGAGATAATGTCTTTCTTTGTCTCATGCTGGCTTGGGCCTTAAATTCTATTTTACCAGAGATTAATTAATATTGCTACACCTGCTTGTTTTTGATTGACATTAGCTTGATATATTTTTTCCATCCTTTGTGTTTTTAATCTGTTTTTGTCTTTGTGAATAAGTTGTGTTGGTTGTAGCCAGCATATTGAAGGATTCGGTGTTCTTATCTATTCAGCTCTTTTCTGTCTCTTAACTGGCTCATTTAATCCATTGACATCCCATGTAATTATTGATTGATAGGTATGAATTGATTATAGTGTCAGTGTACTGTGTGTTTGTTTTTTTTGTGTGGTGCTGCTGCTTCCTTTGTTCCATATATTTTTCTGTGCTGAGTTCCTTTTGTTTATGCATGTTCTTGTCAATTTCTTCACTGTTGTTGTTTTAATGTTTACAAAATCTTCAAGGTTTTCCCTTGTCTTCATTTTATGTTAAGATATATTAATTATCTTGAAGTTACCCTATAATTTATCAGTTTCTTCCCCAATTAAAAAAGTCTGTTTAATCTTGAAATCTACTTGACTTCCTCACCATTTGGAATTTCTGTACTTTACTTTCTCCTCTTTTTGCTTTGTAGTTCTCTTTATTATAAATTGATATCTCTGAATCCCTATTTTCAGTCTTATAGGTCTTGTTTAACTTTGAATATTTTTTATATCTGGATTAAATTCTGGGTAATGTTGCCATGTATATCAGTCTTTGGTTGTTTCTCATTCCAAAGAGCTCTCTTTAGTATGTTTTGGTAAAGTTGGTCTAGTTTTTATAAATTCCTTTAATTTTTGTTTATCTGGAAATGTTCGATTTCACCATTGTATTTCAGGGACAGTATTGCTGGATATATGATTCTTGGTTGGCAATTATTTTCTTTCAGAGTTATGTATATGTCTTTCTATTGCCTTTTTTTTTTTTTTTTAAGTTTTTATTGTGAATTGAGTGACATGGGAGAACATTGGTTTTTCACTCATCCTATCATATTTCATTTCATTGCAATGATTACAGTTCCCTCCATGCATCATCTTTCAACAATATTTGCTTTTATTCCCTCTGGGTTTTTTTGTTTGTTTGTTTATTTGTTTTTGTTTTTGGATGTACATAAAAAACACTCAGAAATATATAACCATTTAAATAACCAAAGGGCACATACTGCAAGCCTGCCTCCTGGCTGCC
>NW_006408615.1:3765454-3775281 GCF_000296735.1 Chrysochloris asiatica | reverse complement strand
GGGTTCACTCAGCTTCTCAAATGCTTATATTCTACTCTTTCATAATGTTAAGGAAATTTTCTTCCAACAGTTCTCCAACTACCTTTTCTGTGCTTTTTATTGTTCCTGTTCTGGAATTCAGATCTCCTGTAAGTTGTTCCTCTTCATAATTTCCCACATGAACCTCTAATTTAGGTTCCGATTGATTTAAATCTAGTCCTTTCCCCTTTCAATATATTGTTCATTTTGGAAATCTTAGTATTAATCCTCTGGATTTCTATTTGCAGGCTTTGTGTTGTTTCTAATTCTAGTCTTACTTTGTTTAGTTGTTGCTGTAGTGCTTTCTTGAATTCTTCCTTGTTTTCCTCAGTCCTTTGAAGGTACCTAAATATCACTCTCTTGAGTTTTTTTTTCAGCTAGTTCCAATGCGTTTTTTTCCTAAAAAATGTTTTCTACCTCTGCCTCTTGGTCTTTTGTGTGAGTCACTCTGTCTTGTTTCTTTGTGTGAATAGAAATGGTGCCTTTGTGCACCATTCTCTGTTTTCTGTTTGTGTAGTTTAGTTCTGGATGGATTTAGCTGATATTGGTTGTTGTTGATTTGGTGTATAGCAGCTGGTAATGGCTCTTATCCAGTGGACGGGATTGTAATGCATATGATTGTTGCTGGGCTGTATGGACACGGCTGCTATCTCCTATTGGGTGGGGCAAAAAGAGAAAACACACACAATAGAGAAGGAAAACAAATACAAACCAGCATGACAGTGAAGAATGGAAATAGTAAAGAAAAAAAAAAGGCAGGAAACAACTACAAAAAGAATACAAATGCAGAAGAGAGAAAAGAGGGAGAAGAAAATAAGGTAATACAAAAGAAAAAGAGCAAGAAAAAGAGCTTTATCTATATGAGTCACCAGTATATTTCTGCAATTCCAATATGTTTTCTTGTCTCTGAAGCTGCTCATAAAAGCTCAAGATGGCTGCATTGTGTTTGGTCAGCGGTCACAGATCAGCCGTCTCTCCTTTTTATTTTTGCTGCATCGGCTCAGCTCTCTCTCTCAGTAAGCATTCAATCTACTTTTCTATCCCTTCATCTGAAACTTAGAGTTCCAGGACTATCATCTGCATCTGTTTCATGTGGTTTTCCATATCTTTGTTGAAGAGGGTCTGTATAGCCTTTTTTCCTAGTCTGCCATCTTGCTGCCTTTCGCCACATCTGTCTTTTATATAATGTTTCTCTTTGATTTTGACTTCTTGTTTTTTATTTCTCTGTCCACCACCCCCCCGCAGATATTCTTGTTATTACATATTAGCTAGAATTTTAAACAATTCTGTGTAATTAAAAAAAATTATAATTTTACTCCATTAAGGGAATCCATTTGAATTTATTGTGATTACTGATAAGTTTTGATGTATGCCTAGCATATTATTCTATGGTTTTTTGCTTGTCATACTTGTCTTTTTACTTTCTTAAAATTCTCTTCAGTGGGGTTAATAGTGCTGTTTTACATGGTTTTTTATCTATTGGTTTGGAGGTTATATGTTATATTTCTAATATTTTTGTAGTTTTCTTCACATTTCAAAAAAATAATTACAATGGGACTTCAAAGAGTTTGTGGGACGATTCCTTTATCTTTTAATTCCAGTTTTACAGAAATGTTTTGAGGCCCCTTCATATTTAACTTGACTTTTTTTCTTTTCTAGTGAATTCAAAGTACTTCAGTATAGGGATCTCTTTTTTCATGTCAGATCATCCATGAACTCTTGAAAAATCACAAGTGTCATGTAAATGTATTAGCCAGAAGTTTATTTCCTGTTATTTGAAAAGGGGAAAAATTTATGATGCATTACACATGAGTCCCAAACTCTCAACCAATTTCCTAGAATGCATCTAAAACACAGAAAAAAAAAATGTCCATATAAAACTAAGAACCTATCATATTAGGACATAAAAGGTTTAAATACCACTTGCAGTCACCCACATTTATTATAGTTGTTAACAAACCACTGCTCTGTAGGCAGTAAGACACCCACTCATGTGCTGTTTCATACACATTATGTTTGCCACACAGCACGGCAAATAACACACAGAAATGAATATATTTGCTACAAAAGTGCAGACTAAAATTTATAATCAAGCTCAAGGCAAATTCCTGTAATGAACTCTTGCTCCCCAAGTGAGGTGCAACTTGTAGCTCATAGCCATGTCACAAAATGGGTGCAAATGTAGAGAACAATCACCGAGTGTCCTGGCTATGGAAGGGGATGAGCAGAGAATACAGGTGAGAAAAGGGAGTTCTGGGAAACTGTCAGACTCAAAAGATCTCTGACAGACTCTATTATTTGGGGTTTCTGTGGAAACTCTTGAGGAGATATACTTGATAAATCTCCAGAAGAGTTGGTCAACACTTGTGGATAAGACAATTGTCAAACGCAGCTTTGCTTCTTATCTTGATGTTTTATTCAATGCATTTTCTTACCTGGGGCTGTGGCAGACATGCCACCATTTATCTGACCATTTAGTGGACAGGGTATTTGCATGTTGCTGTGATGCTAGAAGCTACACTACTGATATTTAATATACTTACCATAGGGTCACACATGTGATCAGGGTTCACTGGAGCAAAGCCTGGTGTCCTACTTTCAAAAATTAGCCCAAGAAAACAATGGATCAAAACAGACTATTAGCTGATGAAGTGCTGACAGATGAGCCCCAAGCTAGGAAGTCACGCAGTGACTGTGACAGTGGTGTGGCTCCAGACATATTTTGTTTTGTTGTGCATGGGGCACCATCAATCAAAGCCAACTTGATGGCAACTTACAAAGCCAACACATGGCAACACTGGAGTATTCTTTCCCTCCTTTTAAAACTTCTCACCATGTTTCAGTGCCACCACTTGACCACCTTGAAGTAATGGATCTTTGAGGGTAACAACATTCAAGGTACACGTTCCTGTGCTTTACCTGATGGGTGTTTTCAAAACCATTACATGCGATTCTGACATTTGGCCAAATGTATTTGACATATAACTTGAGAGCTTCTGTCTATTGTTTTGTTTCACATAATGAATTGAATTCTGGGGCATAGATATAAATGCTTTCCCACATAACTCAACTATTTAAGTTCCATGAAAGAGCACATTAAACCCTAGAACTATTCTATTGGGAAAGTAACATGGGGTAAAGTTTTCTATGTGGGGTGTTCATATTTTATGTTTCCCTTCATATTACGTAGACTCCAACAAGCATTAGCCACTCATGAGCCCTTTGCTATCCACTTTCTGTTGCTGTTTTCTAGAGTTTAATTTTCTTTAAAAAAACAAACACAAAATTGGCTGCAATGATTTCATAAGCCAAAATCTAATTTAGCGTATTGTTCAGCATATCATCAATTTCTAAGCTTACTCTTACTTTTTGTATACCATGAGTTCTCTCTGGGTGTATTTTTCTTCTTGAAACAATCTTTTCATCATCCTTATAGTAAGAGTCTGTGGTGGCAAACTCTTTAGTACTTACAAGCATTTTCATTTTGTATTTTTCCAGAGTATTGTTTGTCTTGTATAAATATAGATTCCTATTTTTTCCATTAGCATTTTAAAGATGTTGTTTCATTTTGTGTGTTATCTCTATTGTTGATAAATCTACTTTCAGTCTAATTTGTGATCCTTTATAGGAATCTCTAAAGGATCTGAAAGCTTTTAACATTTTCCCTTAGCCTGATTATGTGACACTTCACTATCATTTATCCACACGAGGGCTTTTCTTCGTTTATCCTACTCCATTCTTGTCATGCAGCTTTGATCTGATGGATTCTCTTTCTCTTTAAGTCAGGGGGAAAATCAGCTATTAGCTCTCAAATTTTCCTGGAATTTCTATTAGGTGCATACTCAACCATCTAAGAGGCTATTAATGGAAGGAAGGGTCATGTTTGCTATGGATCCCCCTCTCTCTATTTGTTCTCACTCCAGATGCTTCCAAGACCAAGTCTGCAAGATGCCAACTGGTTGAGGACATTTAGAATTCTTCTCAACCAGTCATACAAGTATTTTCCTTTTATATACCTAATAGAAATTCCAGGAAACTATGAGCAAGTAATACCTGAAGAGCTAATAGCCAATTCCTCTCACCCTAGAATTAAAGAGAAACAGTATATATATATATACACACACACATAAGGTCAGACCTATAGCACCGAGCTCAGAATCCAGAGGGCAGATGGGTGCATGCATCAGCAGAAAGAGGAGAAATAGCAGATGTGTATATGAAGAATAGGACTAAAACTGCAGATGTGCTTTGGGATTTTCCTGGCTTTGACCCAGGCCCCTTCCCAAAGTCCTATTCATGCTTCTGCCCAGAGTCATGCAAGACACTCAAGAGTTCTCATAACCCGTTCTTACTTCTTGTTTATGCCAATCTACACTTGCTGCTGTTACTTGCAAACAAATGGTTTTAATTAATACCATAAATAAGGCAGCCAGTGGTGTGCCTGTCAGATGATCAGAGCTCAACAAATATCCCCCTACTTTCTCTGTGCCCATACACTGAAATCAGAACCATTCACAATGTAATCTGCCCTTGGGGCTTCGGAACCCATGCTGTGCCCTACTGAGCTTCTGGAAAAGCTGGATTCTTATGGGAGCAGGTCCTGAGGTTCTTGCAAAAGGGGGGCATGAGTGAGCAGAGAGGGGTGAGTGGGTTTGCTCATCAATCCATCCACATGAGTCACCAGCCACTTGGTGGATTCCCTTCTCCTTGACCTACCATCTTCTAGGGTCATTCTATTCTGCAGCACCAGCCTGGCCTCCTTGTGCTCCAGCCTCACCAGCAGAATCAGCACCCAGACCCTCTACTTGCAGCCCCCTGAGACTCTGCCTGCCTCCTCTGAAGCAACAGCCTGTTAGCTGAGATGAAACCCGCAGAATTTATGCTCCTCAATTCCCAGTGACATTATTTTAATCACCTCTGATTTATCACTAACCCAATATGCATTGTCATTTGTAAGTAATTACAGAAAATATTGTCATCTCAGGGTTATTACATCAGTAGCACAACACCACAGAAAGAGGGCCTCTGCCTTCAGTTAACTCAATAATGTAAGTCAATACCTACTGATTTTTTAGAATGGAAATGTGAGGTCCTCAAAGCCCGATTACTTCAGGTGGGCCATAAATTCTTCTTTGTTCAAGAACATGGGACCCAGGTAGGCAGCCTGCTCCATGCCACATTTATGAGAACTCACACCTTCCTGCAGGTCCTCTTCTGTTGGGGTGCCAGTCACTGTGCATTCGGTTAGCCACAGCCTCTGCCCAAGGTGAATGGAACCAGCTTTCTCCCAGGTGGTCTTCATCAAACATCTCAGTTATGTAGTACATCCTGTCCAACTCTGCAATGAGGGGACTGAGGAAAGCAGATGTGTTTTCTGTGCAGAAAAGACTTCAAGTCTTGTCTGAGAACCTAAATCACGTGTTCCCTTGTGCTCCTTGTTGCCTGAGTGGCCTTGTGTGGTGTAGTGAATTCTCTAGTGTCTCTTATAGCCATAGTCTGTAACTTCCACCAAACAACATTTCTGCTCCACTGGATCTGGGTAAGAGAAAATAGAAGAAGATACAGATAGGATGACATGATTCAGCTATGGATGTTAGCAGAGGTTCTTGTAATTGTGAAAACCCAAGACTCTAGTATGAGTATAAAATGAGTGATCTCAGAGGCAGGAAGAGGGATTTCACTACTATCGAACAAGAGCTAGGACTGGAGCATGTCCTTTGGACCCCAAGATCCCTGTGCACTGAACCTTCTGGACCCAGGGACAGACACCTGTGGCACAACATGAATGGCAGAGGAGCAACATCAGAACCAAGAACCAGAGCACAAGACATAGCAGTGGATTTGCCAGTCCACAGAGCAAGTAAAGCTGAAGGACTTTGGGTAGGAGGCTTGCTTGTAGAATGGGGTGCCTCCAGGTACTTAAGTGGGGAACCAGGTTTGTTGACCCATGGAGCTAGAGCTGAGTGCCTTTAGGCTAAGGCATACGGTGAGGTGGTGTGTCCTGTGGACAATTATCAGCAGCTGAGTGGAACAACTGTTCTCTTGAGCATTTCTGACCCAAAATTGAAACTTGTTAACTTCCCTAATAAACCCCATAATTGTGAGTATTGTTTATGAGTTCTGTGTAGTCATCGCAATGGATTATGGAACCCTGTGGAATAGACAGGTTGCAGGAGGAGTGTTTGCTGCCATATTCCTGGAATAGACCAAATCTCTCTGAGCCTCAGTATACCTTTCATAGAACAAGATGTGTATCTGGCCCAAATACGTCATTTTGGAGCTGGTCAAGGTGATCAGTTGGGTTGGTGGGTATGAAAGTGATTATAGGTTGCAGAGTGCTAGACAAAGGAGTCCTTGGGTGACACAAACAGTTAAACTGCTCTGTGTTTTTGGGCCTGTTCTCTGTGTGAACGTCAGTTTTTCCTCTTCCTGTCTCCTCTTCTCCGTGGTTTCTGAGCCCAGTGGTAGAAGACTTGCTTATGGGCCAGTCCCACATTCTTGAGGAAAGGTCAGGATCCCACCCCGGGTTCACTCAGGACAGTGTCATCTTTTACAAAATGACAGTCAAGGGTCCTCATGAATTGGCACATCCACATATGCTACTGCACTCTACTACCCAGAGCCAGTAGGATAATTTCTTTATGGGTGTTTCCAGTGAGGACAAGAAAGTTCACTACTTTGTCCAAAGTCAGGCAAGTTGTACTCCAGCAGCATCTGAACCGAAGAATGCTGGATCCCAGGAACACACTCTGTCTCTACCAGCTTGCCATTGGCTGCCATATTGAACCAGGTGGAAGAAATGACAAGAGAAAGGGCCAGAGGCTGGCAGGCTGGTGCAGAAGGCCAGAGCTGATGTTGGAAAGGTGACATTCATGGAACATTTGGCTCCCAGCTCGGTTAGTTCTGAATGACCCTTTTTTTGGCTGGTCAGTCAGAAGAGAGAGTCAAGATGCTTGGCACAAGAGCTAGAATGGGATGGAAGTTGGGGAAAGAGATGAACGTTCATTGTGCCTGAAGAGGAAAATCAGGTGGAAAATGAAAGATAAGGATCCCCATAGCAAGATGACAAAACTCAGTAAATAGGGAATTTGTTATTTTTTGAACCAAAGAACCCAGCTGGGCTTGCTCTGTCTGTTTTACTGACTAAGCTGCCCATAACTTGGCCATATAAATGTTCCCAGGACTCATACTTCTCACTCCAGATGGTTCCAAGACTAATCATTGCAATGGATTGTGATGCCAAGTTGAGAACGCTTAGAAATCCTCTCAATCTTTCAGACTAACATTTTCCATTTTCCTCCACAACACTGTTGTTGTTCATGCCATTGAGTCAGCCCCAGACTCATGGGGCCCCCAGAAGGAATTTCTGCCCAGTCCTGTACCATCCCTATTGTACTCCAACAGATTTTCTGGCTTTTGGAAGCAGACCTCCAGACTTTCTTCCTTATGCATGTAGTCCTTCCTACTCCATCCTAGTCCATCTTAGAGCAGTGGGGGTCTTCTACAAAGGAGACCCAGATTCAGTTTCTGGCTACTGTAGCTGCTACCTGGCTGTGACTGGAGGCTTGTATGTTACTATGATTCTTAACAGATTTCCATGAAACATCCAGACTAAATCCACAACATTGAGTGCCTGAAAAACTTCTGGAGGTGTCATGCAACTCTTTCTCATCATAGTCCTGCATCTCCATCAGTATTACCAGAAAGGAGCAAATCTCAAAAGGGCTAATACCTTTCAGAATGTATCTTTTTTTTTTCTCTCTCTTTCTAAAGAACCTCAGAATTTTTCCTCCAGTGTTCATGTTGTCTAAACTACCTGGTAGGTTTAAATGATTGTGATTTTGAATTGAACTAGTTGGTTTTAGCAATAACTATGCTTCATATGGAGAACTCAAATAGTCTGGCAGTAAGTAAGACAGGACTTCCAAAAGTTCCTGGAAAAATGGAATGAAAAGACCCATGAACTTTTTGAAGTGCTCGCATGTAACTGTTTAGCTGTTGCTATCTAATGGGCTCTGACTCTTGGATGCCCTCTGTGGTATGAGTAGAACTGTGATGCAGAGGGTTTTCAATGACTGGGTTTTCTGAAGCAGATAGCCAGGACTTTCTTCCATAGCACCTCTGAGTGGATTCAAACCTCCAACCTTCTGGTTAGTAGCCATATTACTTGTTTGCATGTTCTAAAAGAGAGTTTAACTAAGAGGACACAATCTTTGGTACTGAAAATAAAATAATTCTCACACTTCTACATACAAGTATATTTGGACTTCAAAAGACTCAGGTCTAAGTTATAACTCTGCCTCATACTTGGTGATCATTGGTGAATGACTTCATCTCTCTTCATCTTTGTTTTCAAATTGAAAAAGGAATGATCAGATGTACATCAGAGGATTGGAATAAAGTAAAACTATCCTGTAAAAGAGCTATGTGCTTTTGTAAGTGCTCTATAAATGTATTCTCCTTATTAACAGTATTAATAATAATGATTAGCATTCATGCCTCTCTCAAGCATTCATTTGAAACCTACTGTGTGCAAATTCCCTGGTCTCG
This sequence comes from Chrysochloris asiatica, assembly GCF_000296735.1. Taxonomy (NCBI): domain Eukaryota; kingdom Metazoa; phylum Chordata; class Mammalia; order Afrosoricida; family Chrysochloridae; genus Chrysochloris; species Chrysochloris asiatica. The sequence goes on along the minus strand of NW_006408615.1, from coordinate 3,766,713 downwards.
ATGCTGGGAAAAGGAATTGGGCTCATATTGTCTACTTACAATATTTATTGTGTTTTTCTTGCAGGCTTATTCTCAAGGAAACAAAATCACTATTCAGTACCTGGGACATTACAATAATGCATTTTAATGAAAACTTAATTAATTTGAAATGATTGCTTCATTCTAAGTAGAAGGAAAGAAAAATCATTAAGAATTGGCAAGTGGAAGAGAAAAATGCTTTCATATAAGTGTAAAGGAGAGACATAACGAGGCAATGAATAGTTCTAAAATAAGAAAACATAAAACTGGAGTTTGTGAAGTTATGTCCTTAATTTGGAGGGCTGTTTCAACTTGTTCGCCAGTAGAAAAAAACAAAACAAAACAAAAAAACAAGTACTGCAAATAAATGGGGAAATAAATGTAGGGTTTTTAAAGCACTGTTTTCCAGTGTGGCTTAACCACAGGAGTTCATTTGAGACTTCAAGTGTTTATTTGTTTGTTTAGATTATTTCAGTTTTTGTGGGAAAACGCAACTCTTAGGACTAGAAGTGCAACTAAATGAAAAACAAAAAGCTAAACAAAACCCGACAATCAAGCACATTGCTGCCCAGCCAATTTCAACTCAAGCACGTATTACAGTGCTGCAATGTTTACAAGAGCAGATTGCCTGGCATTTATTCTGTGACACCACTGGGTGGGTTTGAACCTCACACCTTTAGATTCACAGTTGAGTATAAGCCATTTGTGCTACCCAGGAACCTTGAACTGAGTCGCTGTACCCTAGTATACATTCCTTCTAGTACACCTCTGTAGTCATGTCACATCATTGCTTAGGCAACCTCAGGGTCTGTTACCTCTGAGTCCAGGCTGAGTGGAAGAGAGGCACCTCTTGATGAGGAGACAGAAGCAGACCTTGGAGTGGCAGAAGCTGAACTCAAGTACTGGCTCTGTTATCTGAAGCCCTCTTACCCTGGATGGGTCTCAATGCAACGTCAGTCCCAGATCCCCCATCTCTAAAATGGCAGCAGCAATGAACTCAGGCATAGCAACAATTGTGAGGATGGCACAGGGCCTGGCAGTGTTTCATTATGTTGTGCATGTGGTTGCTGTGCAGCTGAACCGACTCGATGGCACCTAACAGCAACCACAAAGTTGGAGAACTCCATTCAGCAGAACGAAACACTGTCCAGTCCTGGGCCAACCCCATAATTGTTGCCATGCCTGAGCCAATTGATGCTGCCACTTTACCAATCCATCTCGCTGGGGGTCTTCCTCTTTTT
>NW_006408615.1:3752245-3757149 GCF_000296735.1 Chrysochloris asiatica | reverse complement strand
TGCTGATGACCGGGGGCAGGCTTTTAGGGTATATACCCTTTGGTTGTTTGATGATACATGGAGGGGATTATAATCATGGCACTGAAACGATATACGATAGGATGAATGTAAAGCTAATGTTCTCCCATGTAAACTAGCACATAATTCACAATAAAAAAAATTTTAAAAACCCCAAAAACACTCATGCCCAAAGACCATCTTCCCGACATTTCATCGGGCACATATGCAAAGAGTTGCTGCTGTGGTCAGTCTCACTCAAACACACAATGGTCATGTAGCTGTCACAGGACTGGACAGCGTATATAAACTCGCCATACATTGGAGCCAATTTCATGGCAGCTAGTAAACCGACTCGACGGCACTTAACAACAACAACAACAACAACTAGCTGTTAGATAGATTGGTATTCAGGTAGATTCATAGATAGCAGCCCTCCTATAAGAATGGGATCATTTAATCATTTAAAAACACAGGTTAATAAATTTAATTCTACTTGAGTTCAGCAGAAGAAAAATTGATGTAAAATTGAAGGACTTGCTGAATTTTGGATAATTATTTTAACCACAAGTGATATGACTTCCTGATTTCTCTAAGAATACGAGAATAAATCACAAAACCCATTGAAGTCATGGCATCATTATATTTTATAAACGCATTTTCCAGTTTTAGACAGTGAGGATGCACTCCTCGCTAGGACAAACACAGTGATTGCAGCTTGTAGTCTTTCAGGATTGAGTGCTTACATTATTTTTACTTTGTCAGAGTTTATGCTTAATCTGAGTTCTACATTAATACAGATTCGGAGCTCAGTTATTCCTGTATTTTCTTATTTATATTAAAGTGAAGCCTTCAAAATGTTTACTTATTTATTTTTTAATTTTTTATTATAAATTGGGTGAAGGTTTAGAGAGTAGATCCGTTTTACATTCAACACTTCCTACACATTTTGTTTCATCTCATCGATTGTAATCTCCACCACGAACATCACTTATCCCAATTCTTCCCTGTGTTGACTCTTCCTATTCCTCTGTCTTTCCTAACCTTTTAGAACTTTGTCTCTGGGTCATTGTTGCCCTTTGGACAATAATTGGCTGATGATTCTAGGTTGTGCATACCATCTTAGTGCTATTGTCTCCCTGTGAACCTGTCTATCGTGTGGTTGAACACTGAGCCACTGGGGTGAGTTCCGTTCCAGACTGTATTTATATTGGGGTGACTCCTATATTCATAGTTTCTTTTCTTCACATCTTGGAGGGTATATTTCGCTCATGTGGCTGCAAAATTTAGACATTTCAGGGTCTCTCAGAATGTCAGGTGTGCTTGATGCTGTGAGACAGCTCACCTGCTACCTTTCTCAGCTGCACTAAGGTGGTGTACTCCCTGGGGAGTCTCTGTATGATGGTGCAAACAATTAAGCACCTGGCTACTAACCAGAAGGCTGCAGGTTCAGATACACTTAGAGGTGCCTTGGGTGCAATGGTTGGCAGTCTACATGTGAAAGGATATATGGAGATCAGCTCTAGCCTGACACACAGGGGGTTTTTGTGACTTGGAGTCAATCTGACAGGCACTGATGTTGGTTTTGGTTCCTTTCCAAGGGGTTTTATAGCCTGAGGGCTTTGGGGTGCTGGAGAAATGGTGGCTGGGCCTGGAAGTCTTTGGGTTCCAACTCTTCTCCAAGGCTTCAGCTCCTTGACCCAGGGTGTTGCCTGTTTGCCCCAGGTCCCCGTGTAGTCAGTCCACGCCTCTGGCCTTAATGCTGCTTTGTGTGTGTGTGGGGGGGGGGCGGGGGAGGATCGGGGCCAGGTTTTGGGCTCTGTGTGTGTGACTCAAACAGCTTTACTGTCACCATTCAATAGTCCTGGCCCTGCTGATAAATAAAGCACAGGCCCCACCGATGATCACATGAAACTTGGCTCCAAACTCCCACTCCTAATCCAGGGCCTCTTTACTCAGCTCATCCTTGGGGGGCAGGCTGATTTCTCTTGTGTCTTTGGGATGGTGTGAAAACTGAGGATGAATCGGTATGAGATGCTCTTTCCACCTTAAATGGGGTAGATCTCAAATTTCATCTCAGGACAGCACTGAGCTGATGCTTCCACACTTGCAGATGGGTCTCTGTCTCAGGAGGGTTCTTATGGGGCTGAAAGGCATGGGAATGGGGAGGCACAGATGAGAGGATACCTGAGGGCTGGTGCTTATCCTGTTGGGGCTGCTGCCGCCATCAAGGTTAGTTAGCAGTGTCCTGCTTACCCTGACACAAGGAGAAAGTCTGCAGAGGCTGCTCCCTGCTGCCTTCTCCTACTGTTGTCTTGTCTTAGCTTAGATGTTACTTTCTGGACTCTGGCCATCCCATCCCCTCTCTGGCCTTGCTCCAGCTGGACCCACAGGGAAAGGTGGGGATACTCTATCACATGTGTGTCCTGACTTCCCTGATGCTTCCCAGACCCAGACAGGGGGAGCCCAGGGTGACCCTCCATTGCTACCCAGCAAGGCCTGGCTTTTTGGATGGGATGGTGACCAGCCAGGCCTCTATCACAGTCTTAGGACCAGAAGAGGAACTTATCCTTGTTTTGGATGATTTTTACTCTGTGTCTCTAACCAGCTGCCCATAAAATAATGAAAAGCAAAGTGTTCTCATTAAGGAGGAGTTTATTTGGATTGCAAATGTCAGACTGCTAATTGTGCCTTTGCTGCAAAGCTTTAGTATTCCTGGTGGGGGAGGGGTGGAGGTGATTAACTCTCCCCCTTGAGTCAGGGGCTGAGGGAGAGGTCTGGCCTGGTGCCCCCATGGCCGGCCTTTCACATGGAGCACACAGAGCTGTCTGTTATCACAGGAAATAGGCTTCTGGGTGAGTAGGGATGGGAACAGGGGCTAGAAATGAGGCTGGGATCTCCTCATGCAGGTTCCACATAGCCTACCATCAGCACCTCTTTGTGGGGTGAATGGTAGAACCCCATTGTCTCTTGCAGCGCGAGGAAGCACAGGGGATGCTTCTGAAGGTGTCCCAGTCTTAGAGGTCTGAGTTCGAATCCTCGTTCTACACACACTCACTGTATGATTTTAAACAAACCATAAGTCAGCAGCCATCTCACCAACCCTGAGTCATGGTGACCCCATGTGTGTCGGAGCAGAGCTGTACAGCTTTCTCAATGGTTGTGATTGTTCCATGGAGCCCTGGTCACTCAATGGGTTAAGTGTTTGACTGCTAAACAGAAGACTGGTGGTTCAAACCCTCTAGTCACCCAAAGGCAGAAAGAAATGGCAGAGAATTTACTACCTTGACAACAGCCAAGGTAAGTGTGGGGACTGCAACTACACTCTGGTCCAAAATATTTTAGGGGGTCCACTTGGTCAAGGACTTCTAGTAGGGTGCTGTAGGATCAGTACTGGGCATCAAACCACAAGGTCGGCAGTGCAAACCCACCAGTCGCTCCTCAGAAACCCTATTACAGGGTCGCTATGGGTCAGAACCGACTCAATGGCACTTAATAACAATAACATCAACCTGGTTAAAACAAAACCCAAAAACCCACCACCAACAAAACCCCACTGTCATAAAGTCAGTTCGACTCCTAGAGGAGAGTAGAACTCCTCTATAGGGTTTCCAAGTCCGTAAATCTTTAAGGAAGCAGACTGCCTCATCATTCTCCCAAGCAGTGGCTGGTGAGTTTGGACCAATGACCTTCAGTTAGCACCTGATCACTCAATGACTGTGCCACCCAAGAGCCTCATTAGGTCAAAACTCCCTTAACACTAATGTTATCACTTCCCATCCAGGTGGCTCTGACTCACGGTGGCCCCACGTACGACAGAATAAAATGGTGCCTGGCACTACTCCATTTTGTGGCCACTGTGTAGTTTGAAGTTCTTTGAATTGGTTTGAACAGGTTGAGTCCCTGCTGCAGGTGTAGTCCAGGATGGGTCAGAATTTTAAAAACATGAGTGTCTAGAACAATAACCCCACCACGTGTCTGTCAGTTTGTCATACTGTGGTGATTTGTATGGTGCTGTGATTCGGGAAGTTATACCACCAGTATTTTAAATACCAGCAAGGTAACCCATAGTTTCAGCTGAGCTTCCAGACCAAGACAGACTAGGAAGAAGGAGAGACAGACTACTTTTGAATATTTAGTCACTGGAAACCTTAGGATAGCAGCGAAACACTGTCAGCACCAGAATATTGAATACTGAAACATGATGATGAACACCAGAATATTGTCAGATATAATGCTGGAAGATGAGCCCCTCAGATTGGAAGGCACTCAAAATGTGACTGAAAAAGAGATGCCCTTCAAATTAGAGTTGACCATGATGACAAAATGGAATAAAGCTTTCAGGACATTCATTTGCTGATGGAGCACAATTCGAAATGAAGAGACATTGCTGTAAATATCCATCAATAATTAGAAGATGGAATGTGTGAAGTATGAATCTAGGAAAATTGCAAGTTGTTAAAAATGAAATGGAACACATAAACATCTATATCCTAGGCATTAGTGGACTGAAATGGACTGGTATTGGCCATTTTGAATCTGACAATCACATGGTATACTATGCTGGAGTGACAAATTGAAGAGGAAAGGTATTGCATTCATCATCAAAAAGAACATTTCAAGATCTGTCTTGAAGTATAGTGCTGTCAATGATAGGATAATATCCACGTGCCTACAATGGAGAAAAGATTGAAGTAGTCAAGGACTTCATTCTTCTTGGATCAACTATCAACACTCACAGAAGCAGCAGTCAAGAAATCAGATGACATATCGCATTGGGCAAATCTGTTGCACAGGAACTTTTTAAAGTACTGAAGAGCAGAGATGTCAGCTTGAGGACTAAGGTGCACCTGACCCAAGCCATGGTATTTTCAATAACCTCATATGGATGCGAAAGCTGGACAGTG
>NW_006408615.1:3748922-3752145 GCF_000296735.1 Chrysochloris asiatica | reverse complement strand
CTTGGGCCACTCTATAGTCCATGTTCTATATGTGATCTCCACCTTGTTTGAATGACTAGATGAACACATCAATGAACAAATGATTCTTGAGGATCATGTGATTGAACCCATATCTCTCTCTTCTGACCCAATCCTCCAATGCCCTTCAAATAGCTACCATTTACCTCTCTTCTCTTGGGTCCAGTGGTATGCTGGTCAATGTTGAACTTTTTTTTTTTTTTTTTTTTTTTGTAAATTCTACATGGAATTTACAAAAAACACACAACAAACTTGGATTTATGGTGTTCGCCAATTTTCATGGTATAAATACTTCTACCATGGCTGATTTCAAGCTACCAATGTGATGTCATTGAATGTTGAGTTGGGAAGAGTTACATAGACTTGGTTCTGGTGAGCTGGTGGTATACTCTTGTGTCAGCACATAACTGGTTGGTGTTCTTCCAAGAAGACAATGAAAGAGAACAGACTCCCTCCTCATGACTGGCTAGATGTGGGGTTGGATCAGATAATATTAGTCAGCATTCGTTGTGTGCTTCTTGTGATCTGGCCCTGTGTTTGGGGCTTTACACATATAGATGTCTCATCTAATTATCAACACTGTCCTGGAGTTCCATCCCTTGGTGTTGATGGTTACATAACGCCTCCCCCCAAGGTCACATAGCCAGAGGTGGGTTTGAATGAGTTGATTCCATGTCCCCAGCTTGCAGGCAATAAGCTACCACCAATTTCAGCCTTGCTGCTGTCTGCTCCAGATAGTTTTTCCAGCTTGCAGAAAGAATGCCTTGAAACATCAAGTGAATCCATTTGCATTTGCTCCCTTTATTTTGTGTTCATTTATCAAATTTCCAGATGATTATTGTGCATCGAAGAGAAGCATCTTTGATGCACCTGGACCATTAACCAACATACTTGTTGACTTGTTCTCTGATGGTGGTTTTCATTGCTGTCAACATGCACATGTTTAGGCTATTTGCTTTTTTCTTTCTGTTTCTTCTTTGGATTGGTCCCGTTAATAGGGTAGAGAACAGACTTCTGGGTCTTCTCTAAAAAAAACCGAGTTTACAATAGCTTTTCTGTGATTAGGGGAAGACGTAGCCTTAAGTAGAGAGAGCTATTTGGAGCAGAGAGGTTTTTAATTAGGATGACATTCTGTGTGGAGTGGCAGAGCGCTCCCCAGTAGCAGAAGCCAGAACCACTTTCTATTGGAAGGGTACTGACATACGAGCCCTCCAAGCTGACTTTTCAAGGAATTAAGTGGGCATCCCAACTGGCAGAGGTATGAAGCATTTGTCCAGTTGAGCACAGTACAAAGTGGCTTGGAACATAAATGATTATCTGGAGAACAGGGCACAGGGACTGCCAAACTGTGATTTGTCCTTGTCAGAGGCAACAGAATCTATGAAGGCTCTGACTCTCTGGGTGCTCACCTTGGTCCGACAGCCTGTCTCCAAGGAGATCATGACTTTAGACAGCTGAAGCTGGTTTTCAATAAACTCAGAATATAGGGTCGGGGCAATACAGATCTGCAGAGGCATCACTTGAGGTAAAACCAGCTATCAAGTGGACACCATAATGTAGCTGAACAAACATTTTCAATAAGCAGAGGCTTCATTTTTAAATAATGATACTTACCCGTTATTTAAAAAAAAAAAGACAATATCTAAAGAAGAAAGCAATAAATGACCTAAACTCCTACCACTCAGAAATAAAGAGTGCTGTTGTTAAATAACCAGCAGCCCCAAAGGTAGAGGCATTTTGTCATGATCATGGATTCTGCAGGAGTTGGGACTGAGGATCCTGTGTCCCTTTTCCATGAAACTTGAGTCTTGGTTGTTATCGTTGTTGTTGTTAAAGTGCCATCAAATAGATTCTGACCCCTAGCGACTCTGTATGGGGTTTCTGAGGAGCAGCTGGTGAGCTTAAACCACCGACCTTGCAGTTCAAATGGCTTTGAAGTCTGGCACATTAACCCACAGTGCCACATCAGTGGTGGGGCAGTGGCAGTGGAGGGCTTGGGGTCTTCCAGAAGCACCATTACTTATGTGGGTTGGTTAAATCAAATTTTGAGATTGGCCAGGATTATCAACTAGAGCATGTCTACATGTGGCCTCTCCACATGGTCTGGGCTCTCTCATCGTGAGGCCCAGACTCTCAGATGGAACACCCCAAAAGGTAGAATCCAAGAGACCAAGACAGAAGCTGCAAGACTTCTCAGACCCACCAAAGGTATAACACAAGGTCATTTCAGCTGTATTCTATTGCTACAAGAGAATCACTACAGCCAGCCCATATTCAAAGGGGGTGGCAGAGGATGGAGAGCAGACTTGAATGAGATGGAAGACCATATTTGCAAACTATGCTTACGCCTGAAGGTAAGGTAGATTACAGGATAAAATAGACTGCACTTAATGGAGGGAAAAGTTAATGGAATATAAGGTGACCTCAAAGAAAATGAATACTTCACAACATACCAAGAAAATGAAAATCCAAAAAGAACATGGAAACATTAAAATTATGAGGAAAGAACACAAAAACCATGAACTCAGCACAGGAAGACATGGAGAACAAAGAAAGCAGCAGCACAATGACAACAAAAAAACAAATACAATGGCAACAATTAATCAATACCTATCGATAATTACACTGAATGTAAACGGGTTCAATGCACCAGTTAAGAGATGGACGGTGGCAGAATGGATAAGAAAACAAGATCCTTCAATCTGCTGTCTGCAAGAGACACATCTTACACACAGAGACAAAAACAGATTAAAAGTCAAAGGATGGAAAAGTAAATACCAAGCTAATTCCAATAACAAACGAACAGGAGTGGCTGTATTAATCTGTGATAAAATAAACTTTAAGGCAAAAATCAGCATAATAGATAAAGATAGACATTATCTCAGATTAAAGGGACAATTGAACAAGATTACATAACCATAATAAATATCTATGCTCCCAGTGAAAGACCTCCAAAATATATAAAGCAAACTCTAATAGATTTGAAGAAAGAAATAGATGAATCTACAATAATAGTGGGCACTTTTAATACACCGTTTTCAAAAATGGATAGAACAACCAGAAAGATACTTGACAAAGACACAGAAGAACTAAACAACACAATCAGCCAACTGGACCTCATAGATGTGTACAGAGCATTCAACCCAACAACAGCATAATACACATTCTTTTCAAGTGCATGTGGAACATTATCCAGAATAGACCA
>NW_006408615.1:3746115-3748407 GCF_000296735.1 Chrysochloris asiatica | reverse complement strand
CTTCGTCTCTCATACTTTGGACATGTTGTCCGGAGGAAACAGTCGCTGGAGAAGATTGTCATGCTGGGTAAGATGGAGGGTCAGAGAAAGAGAGGAAGACCCCCAATGAGATGGATAGGCCAGGTAGCATCATTGATGGCGTCAACTGTGGCAGGCAGCGGTAGTGAGGTTGGTCCAGGATCAGACATTGTTTCGTTCTGCTGTGCATGGGGTCGCTATGTGTCGGTTCTGACTCATTGGCACCTGACAACAACAACAACAACAATACCACTATTATTCAAATTTATGTACCAACCATTAAAGCCAGTGATGATGAAACTGAATCATGTTACCAATTTCTTAAAAATGAAATCGATCAAACATGCAATCAAGATGTATTGATAATTGATGGTGATTGGAATACAAAGGTTGGAAACAAAGAGAAGGATCTGTAGCTGGAAAATATGGCCTGGATGATAGAAATGATGCTGGAGAATACATGATATAAATTTACAAGACCAATGACTTCATTGTGAATACCTTTTTTAAACAACATAAAATACGACTATACACATGGACCTCACCAGATAGAATATACATAAGTCAAATTGACTACATCTATGGAAAGAGACAGTGAAAAAATTCTGTGTCATCAGCCAAAACAAGGCCAGGGACCTACCAGGGAACAGATCATTAATTACTCAGATGCAAATTCAGGTTGAACCTGAAGAAAATTAAAACAAGTTTACGAAAGCCAAAATATGACCTTGAACATATTCCACCTGAATTTAGAGATCACATAAATAATAGGTTTGATGAATTAAACTCTAATGATCAAAGACCAGAAACTTGTGGGATGACATCAAGTGCATCATACAGGAAGAGAGCAAAAGATCATTAAGAAGACAAGAAAGAAGAAAAAGACCTTAGTGAATGTCATAAGAGACACCGAAACTTGATCTCCAGAGTAGAGATGGTAAAGCAAATGGAAGAAATTAGGTGGTAAAAGAGCTGAACAAAAAACTTCAAAGATCAGCTCAAGAAGCTTAAGCCAAATATTATAATGATATGTGTGAAGACGTGAAGTTAGAAAATCAAAAGGGAAGAACACGCTCAGCATTTCTCAAGCTGAGGGAACGGAAGAAAAATTCAAGACTCAACTTGCAATATTGAACAATTCTAGGCCAAAATTGGGTCCTGATGTGGCGTTGCAGGATAAATGCGCTTGAATGCAAGGTCAGCTGTTCAAACCAAGCAGCCACTCCTCGGAAACTCTATACAGGATCTCTGTGAGTTGGAACTGATTCAACGGCACTTAACAAAAAATAATGGGCAAAATATTGAGTGATGCAGAAACCATTAAAAGATGGGAGGAATACACAGTCTCTGTACCCCCCAAAATAGTCGATGTTCAACCATTTCAAGAGGTAGCATAGGATCATGAGCCAAAGGTACAGAAGGGAGAAGTCCAAGGTGCATTGAAGGCACTGGCAAAGAACACGGCTCCAGGAACTGATGGAATACAAATTGAAATATTTCAGCAAACTGATGAAACATTAGAGACACTCACTCATGTATGCCAAGAAATTTGGAAGACAGCTACCCAGACAATTGATTGGACGAGATCCTTATTTGTGCCCATTCCAAAGAGTGGTGACCAATGGAATGTGGAAAGCATTCAACAATATCACATGCAAGTTAAATTTTGCTAAATACATTTCAAAAATGGCTGCAACAGTATATTGACAGGAAACTGCTAGAGGTTCAAGACGGATTCAGAGGAGGACATTGAATGAGGGCTACCATTGCTGACATCAGATGGATGTTGGATGAAAACAGAGAATGCCAGAAATATGTTTACCTGTAGTTTATTGACTCTGCAAAGTTTTTTTGATTATATGGATCATGACAATTGATGGACAACAATGTAGAGAATGAGTATTCAGAACACTTGATTGTGTTCATTAGGAACTTATACATAGAACAAGAGGGAACTGAATAGTTTAAAATTAGGAAAAGTATGTGCCGGGGTTGTATGGCTTCATCATACTTATCCAATCTGTATGCTGTGTAAATACTTTGAGAAGCTGGGTTATATGAAGAAGGACCTGACATAGGAGGAAGACTCATTAACAACCTGTGATGTGCAGATGATACCACATTGCTGCTGAAAGTGAAGAAGACTTAAAATATATACTGATAAAGATCAAAGTCCACAGCCTTCAGTCTGAGTTGCACCTCAATGTACAGAAAACAAAAATCCTCACCACTGGACCAATAAATAACATCAAGATAAAGGGAGAAAAGATTGAA
>NW_006408615.1:3745185-3746015 GCF_000296735.1 Chrysochloris asiatica | reverse complement strand
GAAGTAAAACTCTCTCTATTAGCAGATGATATGATCCTATACATAAGAAACCCCAAAGACTCAATAGAAAAGCTACTAGACCTCTTTGGATGATTCAGCAATGTGGCAGGGTATAAGATCAACATACAAGTATCAGTTGGAGTCCTCTATACCAAAAACAACAGTGCTGAAAAAGACATTAGGAAAGCAATACCATTTACAATAGCTGCCCAAAGGATGAAATATCTAGGAATAAACGTAAGCAGAGAAACAAAGGACTTATACAAAGAAAACTACAAAGCACTACTACAAGAAACCAAAAGAGACCTACAAAAATGGAAGAATGTACCATGCTCCTGGATAGGAAGACTTAACATTGTGAAAATGTCAATACTGCCTAAAGCATTTTATGCATATAATGCAATCCCAGTCCAGATTCAAATGACATTCTTCAAAGAGATGGAAAAAAAACTATTACAAAGTTTATATGGAAAGGAAAGAGACCCAGGATAAGCAAAGCACTGCTCAAGAAGAAGAAGGTTGGAAAGTTCTCACTCCCTGATTTCAAAATTTATTGAATGTCTACAGTGGTCAAAACTGTTTGGTACTGGTATAATGAAAGATACATTGATCAATGGAACAGAATTGAGAATCCAGAATTTAACCCATCACATACAGCCAACTGATTTTTGACAAACTGCGTAAATATATCGTATGGGGAGGGGATAGTCTCTTCAACAGATGGTGCTGGCAGAACTGGAAATCGATATGCAAAAGATTGAAACAAGACCTTTACCTCACACCTTACACAAAAAACAACTCAGCATGCATTAGAGACCTAAATGTGAATC
>NW_006408615.1:3742008-3744578 GCF_000296735.1 Chrysochloris asiatica | reverse complement strand
AGTTGGATAGTGAATAAGGAAGGGTACAGAAGAATTGATGCATTTGAGCTATGGTGTTGGAGGAGAATATTCAAAGTACCATGGACTGCCAGAAGAGCAAACAAATCTGTGTTGGAAGAGGTACAGCCAGCATGCTCCTTAGAAGCCAGGCTGGCCAGACTTTGTCTCTCATACGTCAGACATATTATGATAAGGGACTAGTCCGTGGAGAAGGACATCGTGCTTGGTAAAGTGAAATGTCAGTGAAAAACAGGAAGATCCCTAATGAGATGGTTTGGCACAGTGGTAGCAGCAGTAGATTCAAGTGTAGCAAGGATTGTGAGGTTGGTGCAGGACCACGCCATGTGTCGTTCCGGTGTGTATAAGGTCACTGGGACAACTAACAACACAACAACAGAACCATCACAGGAATGGGAGAAATTTAGAGTAGAAGCTCTGGAACGGGAGACTGAGGCCCTTCAGCAGCCTGGTTTAGGAGACTGTCTCATTACCAGGACTGTGGAGAGTTACCCAAAGTGGCATGGTTGGCCGCCATTTTGAGCTGGGCACTGTTATTTCTGATTCTTCCAGGCAAGAGATTTAGTTATTAATCAACATGTATGCTGCCCTTGTTTTCTTAGAGGCAGGTTAAGTTTCTTGCAGGTTTCCTTGTTTTGATTATCATTACAGACACATACATTTTGCATATCCCCCTCCATTTGGGTTTTGCTTTGTGGGCCATTACTGAAATGGGAAGAACCAGACTGAAGCCCTGGTATATTGAGTGCCTTCTAACCCTGAGGACTCATCGTCCAGCACTATATCAAATACTGTGTTGTGTTCCCCAAGGTTTTCAGTGGCTGATTTTCACGAGTACCTCTTCCACACGTGTCTTAGGTGGCAAGTTCTCTGTGCTCCCGTTGTTGTTGGGAAATTGGTGGCATAGCTTCGAACAGTACAGCAGAACTCAACCCACCACAGAAGACAAGCTGGAAGATGGGTTGATAATAAGACTAAAGGATGTTTTTGCCTTTTTCACTGTACTGTATTTATACCGGCACCTAAAGGCATTGGTAGGTAAAACTGTATCAAGAACATGTCAAGGTGATGCCCCAAACTCCAGTTAGTGTCACCGCTTCCACACAGGGATAGCCTTGATGAAGCAATTGAAATAGTTAATGTTATTCAATTTCAGCCTTTAAGTACAAGTCTTTTTAATATTCCGTGAGATGCAGTGGGGAGTTCCTTGTACATTTTTGCATCTTACACAAGTCCTGGGATGTTTGAGTTACAAACGGACATAGCTACAGTTTGTAATGGAACGTCATCTTTTACTTGAGAGGATGACAGGCAGATGAGAGGGATCAAATGTGGCTGTTTGGCAGGCATTTCCTCAGAAAGGAATGAAGTGAGCCTGGCACTTCAAAGAAGAGAATGGACAACAGCCATTGCCAATGATGCCCTCCAATGAAAATTCGAGTGCAGTCACATTGGTGTCTACCACCATGAGCTCATGTCAGCATCCCATAACTTAGAGACATTCCTAAAAAGACAGGTGGTGATCTTAGTTAATGTAATGCTTGGTATTGAATACTTACTTGTATGTTAACAATTGGAAGGTCTCTATAAGTTTCAGGGAAGCCATCATTTGAAAATGACAAATTCATGATGTTATAAAACCATTCCTGGTTACAAGATCCATTCAAAGTTCAAGAGAGAACAGTGGATTTGAATGTAACAAAGTATGGGAAATTAATTGTCACAGTTTCAGATTCTATGTTGTAAATAACCTTTTAGAAACTTTAGCCCTTTAGACTTGGGTACAGTATCAAAAGAAGATGGCCACAGTGATCTGAAAAGGCTTTGGGAAGGACCCCCCTCATCCCATCCTGGTATCAGTTTGAGTCTGGATTGTTTTACGGGGCCAAAGCTTCCACCAAAACTTCATTCTGCCTCATATTGTGAGAACACATGCAGATCTGAGACTCCAGCTACTTGTTTCTAATCAGCTATTAAGAAAAAACCTGCCACTATGTAGACAAATGCCTACTGTTTTCATTTTTAAAAAAATACATCTTATTTGTCACAAAAATATACTATTTGGGGTAACATGCCATGAGTTTACTGTTGTTATTTTTAAATGCATGAATAACTACATATTGGCAAATCCCTCAATTAAAAACTTTAATGTGATACATATTGCTAGCTATAATTCACATATACAAAAGTTTTTGGCTGCTCAGGATTGCTTTCCAGAATGTGAAGGAAATCTGGAAGCCAAGAAAATGGTGAGAACTCTGGTAGCGTAGTGGTTACAAATCGGGCTGCGAACCACAAAGTCAGCAGTTCGAAACTACCAGCTGTTCTGTGGGAGAAAGATGAGGCTTTCTGCTCCCGTAAAGATTTACAGTCTCGGAAACCCTGTACAGGATCGCTATGGGTTGGAATTAAGGAGCTCTGGTAGCGTAGTGGTTACAAATCGGACTGCGAACCACAAAGTCAGCAGTTCGAAACTACCAGCTGTTCTGTGGGAGAAAGATGAGGCGTTCTGCTCCCGTAAAGATTTACAGCCTCGGAAACCCTGTACAGGG
>NW_006408615.1:3732047-3741410 GCF_000296735.1 Chrysochloris asiatica | reverse complement strand
GTGATGTACCCAGAAACACTCAGGAATATATAATAATATAAACAACCAAAGGGCACATTCTGCAAGCCTGCCTCCTGGCCACCAGCACACAGCCTTTCTCTTTTCATGAGTCTAGAGTCCTCAGCTGCTCTCTCTCTCCATGTCCTCATCTCTGCCTCCATCTCTGGTGTCACTGCTGCTCTGGATAGGGTTCTGCATTCCACTCATGCTCTTCTTTCTTGATGGTACTACAAGGTCCTCTGTATAGAGAGGGGATAGCATTAATCTTTGAGGACTCCTTCCATCTCAGTTGGTATTTTGAGCTACTATATCCACAAGTATAGGTCAAGTTCACCAAATTGTAGCAATTTACACTTGTTTCCTTTATTTAAAAAAAAAATAAATTATCTTTCTCTAGCCTAGTTCGGATCATCAAGCCATCGAGGCTAGGTCTCAAATGGGTACTATCTACAAGTTTGGGCATTCTTGTGCGTCTCCCCTCACTTCATATCAGTTGGATGCTTCACTCTTAGCTCTAGTCCTCTGTGGCTAGGTCCTTGTCCATGAGCTCAAGTGTCCCCAGGTCTCACCACACTTTCGACCAACCAGCCCTTCCTTTTCTCTCTTCCATTTTCAGGATGACGGGAGTCTATGGAACGTGGTCAAACTCAGCTCACATCTTCATTGCTGCCTTTCCCCCTCTTCCACTCACCAGTAGACCAACGTGGTTGCCAGCAAGCGTAGATGCCTGTTCTTGTGTTCCCTTTGAGTTTCAGTCTTAGATAGGGGTTTGTTATGAAGGTACTTGATTGCTTGCCTTGATGGCTCCCTGGTGAACAACTTGCTTGTTCTTGTAGTAGCCAATCAGACCGCCATTTTTGTTTCTGATTTTTTCCTGCTGGTCTTTCCTTCAAGATGTATCTTCGGTTCCTCTAGCTGTTCCAGGCTGGCCTGCTAGGACAATTATCTTTTACCATGGATACTTGGTGTGGCGCTATAGGATAACCATAAACTTGGTGGCTCAAACCCACCAACTGCTCCTCAGAAATCTTATACAGGGTTGCTGTGAGTTGGAACTAACTCAACGACATTTAATAACAACAGTCTTTTATCATGGAGTCTTGGTGTGGTCCTGTAGGATAAGCACTGGCCTGCTAACCACAAGGTTGGTGGTTCAAGCCCACTAATTGCACCTCAGAAATCTTATACAGAATTGCTGTGAGTCAGAACAGACTTGACAGCTCTTAACAGCAACAACGGCATCTCTTCCAACTTTTCACCATACTTACTCTGTCTGTTGAGAAAATAATCCAACAAGCTGGACTAGATGAAGAAGATTGCAGCATTAGGGTTGGAGGAAGACTCTGGAATAGTCTTCGCTATGCAGATGACACAATGTACCTCCTGCGAGTGGAGAGGATTGAAGCATTTACTGATGAAGTGCAATGTTGATTACACTGCAACATAAAGAAAGCAAAGATCCTCACAACTGTACCAATAAGCCTCATCAGGATACACGGAGAAAAGACTGAAGAAGGTGTCAAGGATTTCATTTTACTTGGATCCACAATCAGTGCCCACGGAAGCCTTAGTTAAGAATCAAATGACATATTGCTTTAGGAAAATCTACAAAAGACCTCTTGGAAGTGTTAAAACGCAAAAATGTCACTTTGAGGATGTACTAAGGTATAATGTAATTTCTTCAGATACGTGCAAAATCTGGACCATGAATATGGAAGACCAGAGAAGAATGGATACCTTTGAATTTTGGTGCTGATGAAGAATATGAAATTGTCATGAATGTTAAATTGCCAGGAGAACAAACACATCTGCGTTGGAAGAAGTACAGCCAGAATGCTCATTAGAAGCCAGGATGGTGAAACTTCATCTCATGTACTTTGGACACGTTTCCAAGGAGCAACTGGTGGCCTTGAGCCACCAACCTTGCAGTTAGCAGTCCAGTGCTTATCCAACAGTGCCACACTACGAATCCTGGTTAAATAGAGGGTAAATGGAAAAGAGGAATATCTTCACTAAGATGGGTTGACACAGTAGCTGCAACAAAGGATTCAAACATACGAGGGGGACTTCAAAAAGTTTGTGGAAAACTGGAACTAAAAGATAATGGAATTTGTCATGAACTTTTTGAAGTTCCCTCACAGGAAGGGTTGTGAGGATGGTGCTAAACGGATGGTGTTTTCTGCTATACATCGGGTCATCATGAGTCGGAACTGGCACAACTTCTTTTGCAGCCTGGTGTGGTGCTGTGGGTTAATGCACTGGACTGCAAAGTCAGTTGAACTCCAAGGTGGGTGGTTGAAGTGCACCAGCTGCTCCTTGTAAACCCTCTACAGGGTCATTATGGCTTGGAACCCATTCTATGGCACTCACCAACAACACCAAAGGCATACTCCATTGGCCCCACCCTGGAAGTCCCTGTAGGACCTGGGGTCTTGTCTGGCCTCCTTTCCTGATAGTCTGGTCCTCCCTGCAACTTGGGTCTAACGGTTCAGATGATGTTCAGAGTAGCTGCCCCCACTCTCCTCCTAGAGCCCGTAAAGGCCCACAGGACCTGGGAAAGGCTTTGTCCTCCATTCAACCCCTGCCTGCCCTTGTTCTGGAGAGACTGAACAAGAATGACCTGCTCTGGCCCCACTCGGGAAGATTCTGAGCTAGGCGGTGTTGGCTGCAACTGGCCGACTGAGTTTGTGTTTTGATTCATGAAGTTGTTGGGTTGACACTGTTGTGCAGCCACAGTGACAGCCTCATGCCACCCTCTCTTGTCCAGAACAGGACAGCCACGCCCAGTGAGGACAGGGCCTGGCCAAACTTGAACACCTAGTGACTCAGGCAGATGGGGAGGACTCAGTTCCCTGGCACTGCTCGGAGAAGGAAGAGGACAGACTCCTGGTGAGTTTGGAATGTAAGTACAGGGAGCAGGGGGTGAGGGCATTGAGGGCAGTGGAGGAGTGAGTAACCTAAGGGCAGGTGTGGGTAGAAGGGCTGCAGCCTCTTCCAGACAGGGCTCGGCATAAGCAGAAGCTTTCAGGAGACTTTGGTGGTCAAGGTCACTCAGGGAGTGGCCAGAGCTGCAGGGGAGGGAAGCAGTTGCTGGCCAGGACTGTGTAAGCAGGTTAGGACCAGGATCTTGGATTATTCTATAATTCCTCCAGGTTTACAGAGTGGGCACCTGCTCTGTGTCAGCTCCTGCACTGGGTAGTAGAAGGGAGAGAAAAGGAAGAAGGAGGGGAGAGGAGGAAGAGAAGACGATGACGGGAGAGAGAAAGAGATACAGAGAGATCAGACAGAGCTGAGGGTAAGTTCAAACAGCTAAAACAATGAAACAGGGATAGAGGAAACCTATTGGCTCAGTAGTTAAAGCACCCCGCCACTAACTGAAATGTTGGTAGTTTGAACCCACTAGCTGCTCTGCAGGAGAAAAATGTGGCTGTCTGCTGCCCCCTAAAAGATTTTGTTGTTGTTGTTAGATGCCATTGAGTCAGTACCGACTCATTGCCACTCTGTGCACAACATAATGAAACACTGCCTGGTCCTGGGCTAACCTTACAATTGTTGCCATGCTTGAGCCCATCGATGCTGACACTTTGCCAATCCATCTTGCTGTGGGGCCTTCCTCTTTTTCTCTGACCCAACACTTTACCAAACATGATATCCTTCTCCAGTGGCTGGTCCCTCCTGACAATATGTCCAATGTATGGGAGATGAAGTCTGGCCATCCTGGCCTCCAAGGAGCACTTCTTCCAACACAGATCTGTTGGTTCTTTTGGCAGTCCATGGCACTTTCAATATTCTCCTCCAACACCATAACTCAAAAGAATCAATTCTTCTATGGTCTTCCTTATTCACTGTCCAACTTTCGCATGCATATGAGGTTATTGAAATACCATGGCTTAGGTCAGGCGCATCTTAGTCCTCAAGCTAACAACTTTGCTCTTCAACACTTTTAAAAGGTCTTGTACAGGATATGCTTGTTCCCATGGTGATGAAACGTAATATACACATAGTTAGCTCTGTGATGAGCAGCTACAAGCAGTCAATCAATTGAAGAGATGCTTCCTTGGGGTTGTGACCTGCTTCCAATATAATGGCTATGTGGAAGGGGTTCTGTCTCTGTTCTGTTGGGGACCTAGAAGTCTACAATTGTCAGATAATATATTTCTCTTTAGATCTATACATACATATGTTTCACTGGTTTTGCTTTTGCCTAAGACATATGGTGGAGTCCTGGTGTGATGCTGTCAGTTAATGCGCTGGCCTGCAAGGTCACTTTGAATTGCAAGGTCGGTGGTTCAAGCTCACCAGCCACTTCTTGGAAACGCTATACAGGGTTGCTATAGGTAGGCACCAATTGGACAACACTTAGTAACAATAGTAAGACTAGATGGTACCAACAGTGTGGGGTCCCACAGAAGCGAAATCATAAGGATGAGTTTTCTAAATTTGTTCTCAAGTTCGACTAATTTTAAAGGCACTAATATAGGGTGGGGAGTCCTGGCGTGGCCCTGTGGACTAATGCGTCAGACTGCAAAGTTGTTTGAACTGCAAGGTCAGTGGTTCAAGCTCACCAGCTGCTCCTTTGAAGCCCTATACAGGGTCACTATGGGTCAGAATCGACTTGATGGCACTTAACAACAACACATAGAGGGTGGAGGCATGTCTAACCTCCACTTCATAGGAATCGGCCTTGGGCTGATTTTGAGTTTGGCCCTTTTTCCCTCTGGTGGAGTCAGAGAGAGTCAGACATGGTGTCCACATGGTTTAAGCAGTTGACACTGTGAGTCGGATTCTTTGCAATGGCTATGAAGTGGTGAGCTTTTGTGGGAAAAAGAATGACGGGGTGTGGGATAAAATATTTCAGCTGTCGGGAGAACAGCAGCTTCTGTAGTTGTGGGAGTCAATGATATACTGGTTAGAAAGCATGGCTGATACTGGGTCTGGGTCTATGGGAATCCACTTGCCAGAGGCCCAAGGCCATATGCATATGAATGGGGTTAGTCTAAAGGAGAAGAAAAGATTGAACTTGAGTGTTTTAAAAGGTTTATGTGTTTGACTGCCTTGTGGATATTAGTTTCTCCTGCCTATTACTGTAAAATAGATAGGCATATGTGATAGGAATATTTGGAATTATGATTACAAAGAGCCTTAAGCCGATATATGATTGGTGGTAGTTATGTACTGTGGAGTCAGTTCCGACTCATAGCGACCCTGTGCAGGATTTCTTAGGCTGTAGATCTTTACAGGAGCCTCATTTTTCTCCCATGGAACAGCTGGTAGTTTCGAACTGCTGACCCTGTGGTTTGCAGCCCGATTCATAACCATTACGCTACCAGAGCTCCTTTATATATGATTAGATTTTCTAAAAGGAGAGTTAGAATTTGCCTAAAAAAAAACAGGCTTTTTGATTTAAGCCTTAGTAGAGTATGGGGCTTTGGTAGCGTAGTGGTTATGAATTGGGCTGTGAACCTCAAGGTCAGCAGTTCGAAACTACCAGCTGTTCCGTGGGAGAAAGATGAGGCTTTCTGCTCCCGTAAAGATTTACAGCCTCAGAAAGCTTGTACAGAGTCACTATGAGTCGGAACTGACTCCATGGCACGCAACAACAACAAAGAGCATGGGGCTTTAGTTGGAATCCTGAATCCCACCCAGACCCTTCAGAGTTGGGGCATTTGTGTTTGAAAAGACCTGCAGACCAGCTCAGATGTGCTGAGAGAACTGGAAATTTAAGTAGAGATAAAAAGCAGACAGATTGAAGTTTTGAGTTTTGGAGGCATCAAGGTGAGGAAAGTCAGCCCATCAGAGAAAATCCCCTTCTAGGACTGCAAGTTAAAGGGAACCAGAGAGG
The DNA here is from genome assembly GCF_000296735.1 of Chrysochloris asiatica. Lineage (NCBI taxonomy): Eukaryota > Metazoa > Chordata > Mammalia > Afrosoricida > Chrysochloridae > Chrysochloris > Chrysochloris asiatica. The sequence goes on along the minus strand of NW_006408615.1, from coordinate 3,735,568 downwards.
TGTGTGCTCCCTGGTGACCACCTGGGTCAGTCTGTGAGTGAAATTGGGGGAGATGCAGCAATGAAGACACTGGCTGAGTTTGGACATGGTCTTTTGGCATCCATTAACCTTGAGATAAGGAGCTCTGGTAGCATGGTGGTGGTTGGTGGTTATGTGCCATGGAGTCGGTTCCTACTCATAGTAACTCTGTATGGAGTTTCTGAGTTGGCACTGACATGGCAACACACAACTAGCATCATAGTTAAACTGCTACATGCGGTTCCTATTGGGCAGACCCAATTTCCCAAGACTCTGATTCGCTGCATAACTTAAATCTCCAACACCTGGAGGTGCAGGGTTTTCAATGGACGATTTTTTAGTGCTTTTCTTCCGAAGAACTTCTGTTTGGGCTTGGGCTTCCCAATCTGATTCTCCGATTTCTCCTCTTCCAAATGGCAGTCCCAATGCTGTCTGCTTTGCTGTGTTATCAGAAGCATTGTTGGTTTTGAGTGTCATGGAGTTGATTTCCAACATGCTGTAGGTTACGTGCTAGATTGCTAACCACAAGGTCAGCTGTTCAAATCCACCAACTGCTCTGTGGAAGGAAGACAAAGCTTTCTGATCTTGTAAAGATTTCCAGCCTTGGAAACACTCTACAGGGTTGCTGTGAGTTGGAACCAGCTCGATGACACACGATCACCATCCCCACCACCCACAGTGACTCCTGTGACACAGCAGAACTTTCCCGGAGGCTTTCCTAAGCTGGAATCTTTATAGAAGCAGATCACCAGATCTTTCCTTCCATAGAGCTGCCAGGTGGATTTGAACCTCCAAAGCTCTTCCAGCCTTTTGGTGAGCAGCTGACAGCTTAATCATTGCACTACTTGATGGCTCTGCTGAAATATTAAATTAGATCATTTTGCTAAGGTGGCTGGACCAAAGAAGAACTTTTCAGTTCAGTTTGTGATTCTGACTGAGGAGAACAGGCCAGTGTGGAATTGAGAGAGGAAGAGGCAGCGGAGACTGAGAAGGCCTAGAGTTTGCCCTGCACAATGTCCGATGTCCCTTCAAGCACGTGGCGAGGCTCAGAATGGTCAGGACACTCCCCTGAGCTAGCCCAGCTATTAGCTGGAAGTGGAGGATTCAAACTCAGCCTCCCTGGACCCCACATGCAGCTTTTCTGGGTTGCTAGACTGAAGGAGAGGAAGTTCTTTTTACTTTCTATGGGATGTATAGAATCAATGCTGTCTTCAGTGGCACCCCTCCCACCAGATAGACTCTGGGGACCTTTGTCTATGAAATGGAATCCCTCCACATTTATTTGCAGGTGCCAGAGGATGATCAAGAGACCTGGTGGCACTTCAAGATAAGCACTGGACTGCTAAGCACGAGCCACTGCTCAGAAGAGAGATGAAGCTTTCTGTTCATCTGTTCTTAAAGACTTATAACTGCAGAAGCCCTATACAGGGTCGCTATGAGTCAGAACCAACTTGGTGGCCATGGGTGGAATTATGTGGCCCAGAGGGTGATGCAATTAACCCCTGGAGAGCCCTGTGAGGCAGCTAGGATAGTGCTAGACTGCAAAGTCAGTTTGAACCACAAGGTTGATGGTTCAAACCCACCCGCTGCTCCTCAGAAACCCTATACAGGATCACTATGAGTTAGCATCAACTTGATGGCACTTAACAAGTGGGCCCTGCCCAGGGAAGAGGGCTGGTTGTAGCTCTTCCCTGAAGATGCCTGCAACCTTCACCCAGGGCGAAATCCAGGGATCAACACTCCAGGCCCGGGCTTGGCCCAACGGGAAGAATTTTAGACACCTGAATCCCTGTTCTAGCAACTATATCCCAATGTTCCCAAAATAGCCATGACCACCCCTTGTGGAGAGCATCAGCCAGCTGAGTCGGAAGGGAGGGCATGGCCAGGTTCAGCCAACGGCTGGCTGGCAAATGCCCTGCTGTCCTGGAGCCCACTGTCCTCGTCTCCCTGTAAGGGCCCAGGGTGCTTCTCAGGGTTTGTGACCCTTTTGTGAAATATTAAAACTAAAGACCATATGGAGGGGTTCTACCATGGAAGGTCTTTTGATGATGAAGGTCTTTTGATGATGGTGGGCAGGAAAGCCGGGCTTCCTGCATCCACTTACTGTAGGAAGACCAGGCAGCGCCCGGCTTCAGAAGGGTGACCTTTTTCTCCCTGCTCCCTGTCCCTCCTGTCATCCCTGAGCAGACTCTCAGACAAGCCTCAGCGCTCAGTTTCAGGCCCACCTCCTTCCTGAGAAAGAGCCTCCACCAGTGATCCCTCTGCTGTGTCAATATCCACAGTTCACCAGAGTCAGCACCCATTCCTGCCACCCAAGGCCACCGTGTTGGACAGAGTAGAACTGCCCCATAGGGTCTCTGGGATTGTCATCAGGCTACCGTTGACACTGCGATGAAAACTCCATCAGGTGTGTATTATAGTCACAGTTTAACGAGAAAGAAAGTCCCAAGGAGTCCTGGTGTGGCGCTGCAGGAAAAACACCCGATCACAAGGTCAGTTTAAACTGCAAGGTCGTCAGTTCAAACCCATCAGCCACTCTTTAGAAACCCTATACAGAGACACTCTGAGTCAGAACCAACTCGACGGCACTTAACAACAAAGTTCTGCTTAAAAGGGTCTAAAACCAAACCTGTTACCATCAAGTGGATTCCAACTCATAGAGAGTTTATGGGACAGGCTGACAACCATGCTCACAACCACCACCAACCACCAAAGGGTTCCTGAGGCTGGACCCTTCACAGGACCACATCTTAAATACATCATGGGCTTGCAGATGAACAAATCTGTTTTGGAAGAAGGGTAGTTAGGACGTTCCTTAGAAGTGAGGGTAGTGATTCTTTGTTTCATGTACTTTGTCGGAGTCCTGGTGTGGTTGTTGTGAAGTGCTGCCGAGTCAACTGCAACCTATAGTGACCCTTTATGGGGTTTCTGAGGAACAGCTGGTGAGCTTGAACTGCCGACCTTGCAGTTCAAACAGATTTGCAGTCTGATACATTAACCCACAGCACCACACCAGGACTCCTACAATGCTCTGGACTATAAAGTAGGTTTGAACCACAGGGTCGGTGATTTAAGCTCACCAGCTGCTCCTCGGAAGCCTTATAAGGGTGGCTAGGGATTGAAATCAATTCGACAGCACTTAACAACAACAACAACAACAACACAGTCACCCCGGTACACTGCGGGGACAAGCATGTTCCTTAATCTGAAGAATCTTCCATTCCAGTTGAAATTTTGAGCAACTGCATCCATAAGCAAAAGTCCAGTCTGTCAGATTGTAGCAATTGACACTTGTTCAGAGTCCTGGTGCGGCGCTGTGGGTTAATGTGCCAGACTGCAAAGCCATTTGAACTGCAAGGTTGGTGGTTCAAGCTCAACAGCCCATGGTACTTTCAATATTCTCTCCAACACCATAACTCAAAAACATCAATTCTTCTAAGGTCTTCCTTATTCACTGTCCAGCGTTTGCATGCATATGAGGTTGTTGAAAATACCATGGCCTG
>NW_006408615.1:3725289-3730092 GCF_000296735.1 Chrysochloris asiatica | reverse complement strand
ATTTCTAATTTTCCTAGATTCATACTTCATACATTCCATGTTCCGATTATTAATGGATGTTTACAACTCTCTTCATTTGAAGTTGTGCCCCATCAGTCAATGATGGTTCCGTGGGCTTTTCTCCCATGGGCTTTACTCCATTGGTGTTATCACGGTCAGCTCTACTTTGAGGAGGCAGCTCTTCCCCAGTCACATTTAGGGTGCCTTCCAAACTGAGGGGCTCATTTTCCGGCACTATATCTGACAGTGTTTCTCTGCTATTCATAAGGGACTAAATATTCGGAAGTAGTTCGTCACTTCTTCTTCCTAGTCTGTCTTTGACTGGAAGCTCATCTGAAACCTGTCCACCGTGGGGGACCCTGCTGTTATTTAAAATACTGGTGGCATAGCTTCCAGAATCACAGCAACTCACAGGCCACCACAGTATGACAAACTGACAGATGAGTGATTGTTTCTAAGGCTGTCAATCTTTATAGTCACATCTTTCTCCCACAAAGCGATGGGTAGATTCTAACTTGTGGTTAGCAGCCCAGTTTGTAACCCACTAAGCTACAAGAGCTTCTTAGTTTAGCTGTAAGTTTAAATAAATGAACACACAGCTAAACAGTCAGGTTTTCATGGGCACCAATCACATTCTATGGAGTCCTGGTGTTTGTGGCGCTGTGAGCTAATGAGTCAGACTGCAAAGCTGTTTGAACTGCAAGGTCGGTGGTTCAAGCTCACCAGCTGCTCTTTGGAAACCCTATACAGGGTCACTATGGGTCAGAATCGACTCGACGGCACTTAACAACAACAACAAATCTCATTCTAACACCACAGTTTCACCTGGACCGCACTTCTCTGGATCGGTACCTTTCATGAACTGCAAGCTTGCTGTTGCTAAATGCTATCATGTCAGTTTCTGACTCATAGCAATGCCGTATCGAATTTCCAAGGAGTGGCTGGTGAGTTTGAACTGCTGACCTCGAAGGCCTCCCAAACACCTTCAGATATGGTAGATGAGATGAAGAACTCGAGTCCTCCACACCATCTCCTCCCCACGCCCACACAAGGGCTCTGTCGCCATCCCTCAGGCCTTCCGGCTCTTCACTCTCTGAGTGCCCATTGGATATCTGCACCCCAATTCCAGTCTGTCTCCTATCTTTTCTTCTAAAAAGCTAGATAGTATTCTAGACTTTGTGGGACCAAATAGTCTCTGGCGCATTTCCTTCTGCTTGTTGTCATTGTGTGTGTGTGTGTTTTTTTTAACCACACTATAAACATACAGAAGGAGCTCTGGTAGTGTAGTGGTTACGAGTTGGGTTGCTAACCTTAAGGTCAGCTGTGCAAAACTACCAGCTGTTCCATGGGAGAAAGATGAGGTTTTCTGTTCCCGTAAAGCTCTGCAGCATCGCAAACCCTATGCAGGGTCACTATGAGTCGGAACCGACTCCACAGCACACCACCATCACCACTGTAAACATATAGAGTGGGGATGTGATGGTACAATTCTCACCTCTGGTGTTGGAGACCCGGGTTGGATTCCTGGCCAGATGTGCCTCACACACACTGACAGCATACTCTGATGTGGAATAAGTTGCATTGGAGCTTCCAGATAAATAGGGACCAGGAAGAAAGACCTGGAGATCTGCATCTGACAAATGAGCCAATAAAAACCTTATGGATCCACAACCAATCATGAGGCTGGAGCAAGACCAGGCAGTGTTTCTCTCTGTTGTGCATGGGGTCAGCATGAACCAGTGGCTGACTTGTTTGCAGCTAATACCAATAACAGAAGACCATCTTTAGTTTACACATTACATACACATTACATAGGCTGTGGCTGGAGCTTGCTGACGGTGTTGATGACCACCACCCTTCTCTATGGCTCCCAACTGGGGCTTTCTCTCCAGCCACACAACCTGTTCAGTGTTCATCTGATCAAGGTCTCAGGACCCTCTGTTTTTCCCAGATTCACAGATCACCAGCCCCTCCCAGGATCTCAGCATCACCTGGATGGGCCCTCCGGCCCCTCTGCCCGCAGTGCTGGACTTGGTTATATTTTTTATGTTTGTAAGAGATATGTCCGCCGGTTCATTCATCGCTGCCTCTCGTTGCCTATGATGCTGGTAAGCACTGAGCTTACAGTGCTTCAATGGCAGGCTGTGCCCCGGGGCGCACTGCCAAGGATGGAAACTTCCCGGAAGCTGACTGCACGCAGTGATGGCCCCTTTCCACTGTACCCCCTGCAGCCTCGACTCCGCTCTGTTTTCTTGGCCTTTTTCCTCCCACCAAAGGTACCGGATGCACAAGCCACCTGTGAGCGAATATGAGGATGCTGTACTTGGCATTGGCAAGGTTCCTGGATTCCAGGTGGCCACACTCCCGTGGTCTTCTTTCAATTATCTTTTGCCAGCAGATCTCAAGAACCATCTGCCCCACGGAGTCCTCCTCTCTGTTTATTTCCTCCTGTGATGCTCTCAGCTGTCCTTCCGCTGGGGGCGCTATGCCCAGACACTAATGGGAGGGCCAGTTACTGGATAACGGGCTCCCAGGTAGCCCACCTGGCCTGACGTCATAGCCAAAGCAAGACTTGGCAGCCAGAGCCGAGGTTGGAGCTTGCTTTTTCCTCACTGAATGAGCCCCCTGGGTGAGCCACTCACCTTTTTGAACTTCTCTCATAAAGCTAGGGTGCCTTCCAGTCAGCTCTTACTCATAGTGGCCCTGTGCACAACAGAGCCAAACGCTCTCTGGTCCTGCACTAACCTCACAATCTTTACTACAGTTGAACCCATTATTGCTGCCAATCCATCTCGCTGGGCGTCTCCCTCTTTTTGCTTCCCCTCCACTTTACCGAGATTAATGTTCTCCAGAGACTGGTCCCTTCTGATAATATGTCCAAAGTATGAGAGAGTCTGGCCATTCTGACTTCTAAGGAGTATTCTGGTTGTACTTCTTCTAACACAGATATGTTTGTTCTTCTAGTAGTCCTTGGGACTTTTAATGCTCTTCTCCAACACCATGGCTCAAATGCATCAGTTCTTCTAGGATCTTCCTTATTCAGTGTCCAGCTTTTGCATGCATATAAGGTTATTGAAAATACCATAGCTTGGGTCAGGCACACCTAGTCCTTAAACTGACATTTTTGCTCTTGAACATTTTAAAGAGGTCTTGTGCAGCACATTTACCTAATGCAATACATCATTTGATTTCTTGACTGTTGCTTCCATGAGTTTTAATAGTGGATTCAAGCAAAATGAAGTCTTTGACAGCTTCAATCTTTTCTTCATTTATGATGATGTTGTTTACTGGTCCAGTGTTATTCTTGACATTAAGGTGCAACCCATAGCAAAGGTTGTATCTTTGACCTTCATCAATAAGCATTATAAAGTGGGGATCATTATAACATCTACTTGGGGAGGGGGGTTGTATGAATTACACAATTCTGTATGCCCTGTCCCTCAATCAGCCTTTGGCATATACTTAACTTCCTTTCTGCTCTCAATTTTCCCATACTCCATCTGAAATTCTGCATGTGATTGGTCCTGCCTCCACCAGCTAGAATGGGTCCCAGTCCACCCAGTACAGGTCTGGACTGTGCTTGATGCCAGGCCTGGTGCTGGGTTCTAGAAGGTTCTCAGAGGACAGGACACAAAGCCCGCCACCTAGGAGCTCCCAGATGGCCAACACTGGCCTTAGCTTGCTATCTGAGTCCTCTACTGCTGCTGAAGCAGAAATGCCGCAGGCGTGGCTTTAACAGAAATGGATCTTCTCACAGCATGTTGTTGTTGTTAAGTGTCCTTAAGTTGGTTCCGACTCATCACGTCCCTGTCTAGTGTTTCCAAGGAGTGGCTGGAGAGTTTGAACTGCTCATCTTGCAATTCAAACGGATCTTGCATTCCAGTGCCGAGGCAAAAGTCCAAATTCAGAAGTCCAAGTTCTTTAGAATGTTCTGTCGTTTGGTTCTGAGGGAAGGTTCTTGTTTCTTTCCAGCTTCTTGGTGATCGTCTTGTGGCATGATACCATCTTTCCCCATCTGTGTTTTCTTGCTTCTGTGCCTAATCTGTTCATTGTATGTCTTTAACGTGACTGATGTAAGGTACAGCCTATACTGATGTGGACTCCTAGGGCAGTGCTGTAGGGTCAGCACTGGACTGGGAATCACAAGGTCACGAGTTCAAACCCACCAGCTGCTCCTTAGAAACTCTATACAGGGTCCGTAGTGGTTATGAATCAGGCTGCGAACCACAAGCTCAGCAGTTCGAAATTACCAGCTGTTATGCAGGAGAAAGATGAGGCTTTCTGCTCCCGTAAAGATTTACAGCCTCGCAAACCCTGTACAGGGTCGCTATGAGTTAGAACCGACTTCATGGCACATAACAACAACATGAGTTGGAATGCTCTTGACAGCATTCAACAACAGTAACAACATACTGATGTGGTTTCATTAACACAACAAAGACATCCTTAATGGAACTGCTTTTGTTATGTGTCCTGGAGCCTTTTCAGACTCATAGTGACTCTTTGTAGGGTTTCCAAGGAGTGACTGATGGGTTTGACTTGTGGTTAGCAGTTCAGTGTTTATCTGACAGCTCCACACCAGGACTCCCAATGGGATTACATTTATAAATATTGTCATAGTTGTTGTTAGGTGCTCTAGAATCAATTTCAGCTTATAGCAACGCCATGTAACAGATCAGAACTCCCCCATCGGGTTTCCTAGTTGTAATCTTTACAGGAGCAGATCTCCAGGTCCCTTCTCTCATGGAGTGGCTGGTGGGTTAGGATCTCATCCACCTATCTGTCCACCTGCCCAACCACCCA
>NW_006408615.1:3702567-3725115 GCF_000296735.1 Chrysochloris asiatica | reverse complement strand
CACCCATCCATCCATCCATCCATCCATCCATCCATCCATCTATCCATCCACCCATCCATCCATCCATCCATCCATCCACCCATCCATCCATCCATCCATCCATCCACCCATCCATCCATCCACCCATCCATCCAATAGTAACCTCCCCTATCCTCTTTGTATCAGCCTTAGTTCTGACCCAGGGGTCACAGAAAAGAATCAGAAATGAGCCCAGAGCCTGCAGAAACCCACATGTGTACGAGTGACATCCCAGCTGCTGTCACCTCTAGCCCCTGTGAGCTGTCCCAGCAAGTCCTGGGGCCAAATGAGGTTTCTATTTGCTGGTAGAGCACTCGGGAGTTTTGGATTTTGCTCAAGCAATGTTGAGCACTTGAATTTGAGATTCTGGGGCAGCACTGGGCATTCAGGTTCCAGTAAGCACCTCCTCATTCCCACCGCCTGGCTCTCTGTGGTTATCCTAGTCAACAGATGGGCTTTGTGATGTGGCTTGCTTGTTCTGACTGGGTATCGTACACTGGCCCTCACTTGTGAAATCCCTGCTTTTCCTGACTGGATCTCATCCTATGAGTGAGTCTTCACCCTACTCTGAACACCACTTACTCAGCCTTTCACTTGACTATGGCCATATCCTGTCACCATTTCATCCTCAAGTATGGGTAAAGGTGGATTCTAGCTGGGGATTTTTGGTTTCCCCTCCTTCATGGCTATTCTAACCAACTCTAATCTCTACTGTCTACTTGAGTGGCTTTGGCCAATGGCCTAATCCTGGATTTGTTTCTTTACATGTTAACTTCTGGATGATGACATTCACCTAGTGCTTGTTGTTAAGTGTTGTCAAGTTGGTTCTGACTCAGAGAGAACCTGTATAGGGTTTCCAAGGAGCGGTTGGTGGGTTTGAACCACCAACTTTGTGATTAGCAGTTCAGTGCTTAGCGTATAGCACCACACTAGTACTGTTGCTGCTGTTAAATGCCATCAAGTTGGTTCCAACTCATAGCGACCCTGTATAGGGTTTCTGCGAAGTAGCTGGTAGGTTGGAACTGCTGACCTTGTAGTCAGTAGTCCAGTGCTTATTCTACAGCACCTCACCAGGACTCCATAGCATATTGTCAATTACGATAGAACTAAAAGATTGTAAGAAAAATGAAAAGAAAATCAGGGCTAGATATGTAAAAGCTAGTACCAGGTTGTCTGTTGTCTTTTTTTTTTAAGGACCCTTGGTCCGGTGCTATGATTAGCTGTTGGGCTGTTCAAATCCATCAACCTTTCCATATAATAAAGATGAGGCAGTCTGCTTCCGTAAAGATTTACAGCCTTGGAAACCCCATGGGGCAGCTCTACTCTGTCCTATCGGGTTGCGCTGAGTAGTAATTGACTCTTTGGCAGTGGGCTGTGTGACCGTTTTTATTATTACTAGGTATTTATAAAGGGTCGCTATGGGTCGGAACCGACTCGACTGCACTTAACAACAACAACAACAACATTCATAAAGGCAGTAGTAGTATTTGCTTTCTCCCTGGCTTTGTCGTCCTGGGCCCCAGCTGTGTGCCTGGGTTGACGTACCGATTTCTAGTTGCTTGTTTTAGGAGATAACAGACTCATGAATTGCTCAAGACTCAGGGTACAATGTTGGGGGTGATCAGGGGGTTATACCAGCACCAAGAGAAGGTCACACTTTCTTAAGTGACCTCAAATGAGAGCAACTCTATTCATGTTTAAGAATCATGAGTCTGCTTAGAACTTTGCGAAGAGAAAAGTACTTGAAATGGAAACAGCTGCGAGATCACCTTGAGTCACTGATGGAGAGGAGATGGTTCATACTCCCAACCAGAGAGTTTCTAGGTCTGTCTGCTCTCGGGGGTTTCTGGAGAGTTCCACAGTCAGAATGCTCAGAGTCATGCTCCCTCTCCATGCAGTCCTCAGTCCACGGATGGCCCAGGCTGTCTGGTGACTCAGAGTGGCTCTTGTCACCACCATTGTAGTTAGGAGTGCTCTCATGTGACAGCCTTTGTTCAGTAAGCATACTTGAGCACAATGTGGTCAGTACTCGATCAACATCGAGCTTGTCTTTCCCCTCTCATCATCAGCTTTTCCCTATGTTGCTGGTATCTCCAGTGGCCTCTTTCATGTCATCGTTCCCCTATTGTTGGGGGCATGGACTGCTGGTGGTGGTCCTGAGTGTGGTCCTCCACCAAGTCCTGATCTCCCTGTGCTTCTATCACACAAGTTACTGGGAAGCTCTTCCAGGACAAAGACGTATCCTAGCTGAGCGCCAGCTCATTGTCAGTACTGGTCTGACTCTAGCACCAATCACACTGCAGCAGACACCTTCATTCATGAAACTGCTCACTCTCCTTTCCCTCTAGTCCTCAACCCTTCTGGCTTGGATGAAGGCTGTCACAATCATCTCTTTGTTGTTCATTTTCATCCAGTTGTCTCCAATCCATGGTGACCATTGCCCAGTCCTATCCCATCATCAATCCAATTTATGGGGGAGGGGTTCCCTTGTTTTCATTGACCCTCAACTTGAACAAACAGGACATCCTTTTAATTATCCAGCTTTTACATGCCTATGAAGTGATTTTAGACCATGACCTTTCAGGTGTACCTTAGTTATCCAAAGGAGCCCCGACAGCGCTATTGGTTAGGTGCTAGGCTGATAACCACAAGGTTGGTAGTTCAAACCCCCCAGGTGTTTCTTGGGATAAAGATGAGGCTGCTTCCGTAGAGATTTATAGTTGGAAACCCTATTTTGGGTTGTTATGAGTCAGAATCAACTCGATGGCAGTGGTTTTAGTGTTTTGGGAGGGTTTTAGTCATAAAAATAACATCTTTGCTTTTCAACAGTTTAAAGCTGTCTTTTACAGCAGATTCGCCCAATGCATTATGTGATTTGATTTCTTGACTACTGCCTCCATAGAAGTTGATTATTTTTCTAAGTAGAATGAAAACCATAGCAATGTCAGCACTGATGATTGTTGACAGTTTCTATGGAGAAGAAGTTGAAGTTGTCAAGTAATTAAACATCATCTAAACAAAGAGTTCTGGTGTGGCACTGTGGGCTAATGCGTCAGACTGCAAAGTCCTTTAAACTGTAAGGTCGGTGGTTCAAGCTCTCCAGCTGCTCCTTGGAAACCCTATACAGGTTTGCTATGGGTCAGAATCGACTCGAGGCACTTCACACACACACACACACACACACACACATACACACACAGTTAATTTTGCAGTTTGGTTTGTAACAGCCTCAGCTGAGCTTGACTGCCTTAACCCTCAGCTTCCCTAAACATCTTTAATGGAGTGGGCTGGAGGGGGAGGGGAAGTAATTACATTTCTCTTACCTGGTGTGGCTCACTGCCTCCCTTTGTTGTTGTGACATGCTGTCAAGTGGGTTCCTACTCATAGCAACCCTAGATAGGGTTTCCAAGGAGCTGAACTGCCGACCATGTGGTTTACAGTCCAGTGCTGATCCCACAGAGCCACGCCAGTAGTCCCCTCCCTTCTTTAGCCCCATCCTAATGGCCTGTTGTGACCTGGACCTAGGAGCCATGTTCCACAATCACTTGTCATCCGGAAGTCCTGAGTTCTGGCAGTTCTTGCCACGATTCTGGATGGAACAGAGCCTCTGCTGGCCTTTGCTTTGTGTAAAGCAGGGAAATGTTCACTCTGATTGTGCATTGTCTCTGTGAGCCTTGATTCTTAACGCTGATGGAGATGACACATCTCACTACAGAGTGGCTGTGAGGAGCAAACTAGATCATATCTACCTCTCTCCCACAAATACTGTAAGAACAGAAATGTGTTGCCACATAGTTCTGGAAGAACAGAGTCCAAATTAGGCTAGCTACCTAATCGATTTCTTTGGAAGGTGACAGGAAGAACTTGCTCTTTCCTTCCTCACAGCTTCTGGTGGCCCCAGGTGTTCATTGACTTGCAGTTGTGTTCCCTCACACTCCTCCCCTTTGTCTCCACATCTCTGCATCACTACTCTTCCTGTTTCTATGTCTCTATGACAACAACCATATAGAATTAGGACATAAACTACTCTAGTAGGTGTTCCTGTTAACCTAACTGACAATGTCTTCCAAGACCCTATTTCCAAACAGGGTCACACCCACTTGCATTGTGAGTTGAGGCTTCAGCATAATACCTTTGAAGGGAACACAATTCAACCCCTAACATTAGCCAATAAAGGAGCCTGCAAACATGAGAAAGATGGATCCGCCCAAGTGACCACTGTTACATCTGTGAAAACCATTGTTTTGTGATATGTATCACATATATTTTCATGGTTTCTAGTTAATATGGCAAACTAAATTAATGTGGAATGCCCCTTCTTGCTTCAAACTTGCAGAAGTGATGGATAAACTATAACAAAATGTAAATTTCTTATTGCTGTTGTTAAGTGCCATCAGGTTGGTTGTGACTCATAGCAACTTTGTGTAAAACTTCTGAGACTGCAAATCTTGACAGGACTGGAAAGCCTTATCTCTCTCTCACAGAGTCACTGGTGGGTTCGAATTGCCAACATTGTGGTTCGCAGTCCGGTACTTATCCTACAGAGCCACTGCACTCCCCAAATTCATTGTAGAACTTAAAATGATGGAAGGAAAGGGCACAGATACAAGGAAGACAATGAGCTCAGCAGAGATTGGGGAATGGGAGTTTAAAGACCATGTTAGAGGTGAAGTGGGGCTTGGGCCCCAGGAGAACTGGAGTTGAATTCCCATCATAAAGCTATGGTCTCAAGAAGACGGTGGGCTCCTGGGTTTGCAATGCTAAGCCCATGATGCCAGAAATCCATGTTTCCAGAGCAGAAACCTTGAGGGGAGAAAACCAAGAACTCGTTGCCATCCAGCTGATTCTGACTTGTAGTGATTCCGTAGAACAGAACAGAACAGAACAGAACAGAACAGAACAGAACTGCCCACAGGGCTTCCAAGACTGTAAGTCTTTGTGGAAGCAAACTGCCAAGCAGCAGACGGGCTTGAACTGCCATCAAGCATTCGTTTAGTAGCCCAACACCTAACCTACTGTGTGTTAGGGTTTGGTGGGGAAGTTACAGTGTAAACACATTTACGGCAGCTCACAATCACTCAGCTGCAATAGACACAAAGACCAAACTGCTGTACAGCGGGGGCACCAGCACTCAGGAAACTCAGGACCCCCACAGAAAACAATTCACACTGAAAATGAGCTAAGAGTAAAAATTGCAGAGGATACACATCACAAAAGTATAGTTAATAGAGCTATCTAGAGGAGATGTTAAAAATAAGTTTGCTTAAAATTTTCCAAGAGACAGAGGATGAAAGCACACAGGCAAAGGAAGGCATGAGGGAGGAAACACACATGTAATTAAAAAAAAAAAAGAAGAACCAGAAATGTAAAATATAGTTATTGAAAGAAAAAAGAAATTTTGTAAACCTCAGTCTCCATTACCAAGGCAGTTGTCTTAAGCTCATACAAGGCTTGCTGTTTTGAGTCTTAGGAACCATCATCAGGATGTAAAAGATAGGCTAAAACTCCCACCTGGCACCATATTGTAAATTTATGATCTATTGGGAGAGTTAGGCTTCAGAAAATGAAAGAAACTCGTGAGCACTTACTTATCTGTGTATGACAAAGTCCTTCAGAAGCATTATTTTATTTCGTTCTAACAATAGTCCTTGCCAGGAGGCTTGCTTTGCCCCTCGTTACAGAGAAGGTGAGGAACCGTACACAACCGCATCACTATGGTGATTCAATGTTGTCCATTACCATGGACTGGACTCTGATGCACGGTGACCTCCTGCACTAGGGAGCTTCAGAATGCGCAACATTCCATGATCTGTTCATCCCATTTCCCAGGAATGTTTCCAAGCCCCCTTGTGTACCAGAATGAGACGTCGCTCAGTCCGCCATCAGCATCGTGTTTATGGTTGCAGTTATGTGTCAATCACGCTAATTTACCAAACATAGTTTCCTTTCATAGTCTTTCTTGGTGCGATGGCCAATGCAAACGAGTTAGAGTTTCATCACTGTCTTTTCTCAGATGTGCCCTGAGAGTATTTCTTTTACTATTTGATTGATTGATTCCTGTAGTAATCAGTGCATGATTCAGTATCTATGTCACCATTGTAGTTCTAATGCATCTATTCTTCCTCTGCTTCCCTTTTCCATTGTCCAATGTTTGGTAATTGTTGAAGTTGAACTTCAAACTTGGTTCTGCTAGTTTCATTGTCTGATTGCATAATCATTCAATGATGGGCTCTTGAGAAAGACACATGAGAGCCAATTTTCTTAATTAAATTGTCAACATTAAACTGCTATTAAGAGATCTGAGGAGGCCATGCTTCATTATCCTAACTCACTACGGCTCCGCTACCTGTGCTCTCGATAATGGCTACTGTGGTACCCTTCCCATTTCCAAGGTGATACTAATGGTTAATGTGCTTACCTGACTGGCCAAGTTCACCCAGAGGCACCTAAGAAGAAATACCTGGCAATCTGCTTCTAAAAAACAGCCATTGAAAACTCTATGGAGCACAGTTCTACTCTGATGCAATGAATCCAGTAACTCAACTGGATTTTGTTGACTTAATTGTTCTTTTCTCTCTTTCCAATAATTCAAAATTAGATTTTAAAACACACACATAAAGATACAAAGAAGACATATCAGACTTCAAATATTTCATTCTTAGTACATATTTATCGGAAAGATATTTTTTTCAGACATGCTATTAAAAGGATACTTTTAACACTTTTCTTAACATGTCTCAAAGTAGACCTCATCTCCACCACCGGGGGGATGGTGGAGTAAGAGAAGGATAGAATTTACCAGCGCATACAAACATGCTAGAAAACATGCTGATGTTTAAATCATGTGGGGAGTTAAGTAATTGAACATGAGGCAAATTGCTGATTTTCGGTCAAGTGTGGTGATTTTAGGCATAACGGTAGGTCCTTGAGTTAGCCATGCTAGATGATTTATTTTAAAAAGAAAAGATGTCATTTGGAGTACAGCAGATGGTAGGGTGGTAAGGATATTCAAATAATTTGGGTGAGGAGTGTTTGAACAATCTAGAGTGGGAAGAAACAAACTGGAGACCTCTGCCATTTGCTTAGGATGTTGTTGTTATTAAGTACCATTGAGTATGCTCCGACTCATAGTGACCCTACATAGGATTTCCAAGAAACATCTGGTGAATTTGAACCTCCAACCTTGTGGTTCAAACCAACCTTATGGTTGAGTGTGTACTAAGACAATTGTAAAATTTTTGGTTGTTGTTGTCGTGAAGTGCCATTAAGTCAGTTCCAACTCAAAGTGACCCTGTATAGGGTTTCCCAGGAGCGGCTGGTGAGCTTGAACTGCTGACCCTATGGTTCAAAATGACCTGGCAATCCATTAGCTCTCCCATTACAGGCATGACCTAAGCCCCACCCCTTGAATTTAGGCTTGACAAGAGGTTATGGCAGAAGTGACACTGTGCCAATGAAGTTTTAAGAGTTTTATAACTTTCATTTCTTGTCTCTGAACTATTATCTTTTGTAGACAAGCCGCCATGATGTGAGGAAGTCCAATCAACAACGTGAAAAGGCCCATGTAGAGGGGAACAAAGAACCAGCTGAGCATATGAATGAGCAGCCTGGGCATCCTTTATTGTCTATGGAGTCACTCAGGGTGAAAAGTCAGCATATTTTCAGAGGACAATTTAACCCATTACTGAAAGCAGTATTGGGAAATTCCGAAGTGCTAGAACTCTTGAGAGAGAACTCTTTGAAGTGAGAAAAGATGAAACCATCAGCCCCGGAAACCCCTATGCATGGTCGCTCTGAGTCAGAACTGACTCCACGGCACACCACCACCACCCCACCCTTGAAGGTACTGGCACCTCTTAGGAGCTAGTGTTCTAATGTCGACATTAAGTCTTGGGTCAAGACCAGGGGACCTAGGACAATAAAAGGGAAGTAAGCTTGGCTGTCTGCAAGAAAGGCTGAAAGCTTTAACCAATTCATGACAAGAAGCAGAAAATTCTGCCGTTCGGTTTGGAGAAGCAGAAGAGAAGCAAGCTCTAGTGTCAGATAGTTTCCCTCAAGTGGGCAAATGGTGAGACCTCCTCAAGCCCAGCCTGGTTTTTTTTAAAGTTTTTATTGTGAATTATGTGGGTTTACATGGGAGAACATCAGGATTGGAGGAAGACTCATTAACAACCTGTGATATGCAGATGATACAACCTTGATCGCTGAAAGTGAAGAGGACTTGAAACATTTACTGATGAAGATCAAAGAGCACAGCCTTCGGTATGGATTACATCTCAATGTCAAGAAAACAAAAATCCTCATCACTGGACCAATAAACACCATTCTTATCAATGGAGAAAAGATTGAAGTTGTCAAGGACTTCATTCTTCTTGGATCAACTATCAACACTCGTGGAAGCAGCAGTCAAGAGATCAGACGACGTATTGCACTGGGCAAATCTGCTGCACAGGAACTTTTTAAAGTATTGAAGAGCAGAGATGTCAGCTTGAGGACTAGGGTGCGCCTGACCCAGGCCATAGTATTTTCAATAACCTCATGGACAGTGAATACGGAAGATCATAGAAGAATTGATGCCTTTGAGTTGTGGTGTTGGAGGAGAATACTAAAAGTGCCATGGACTGCCAAAAGAACCAATAGATCTGTTTTGGAAGAAGTGCAGCCAGAGTGCTCCTTGGAGACCAGGATGGCTAAGCTCCATCTCTCATACTTTGGACATATTGTCAGGAGGGAACAGTCACTGGAGAAGGATGTCATGCTGGATAACATGGAGGGTCAGAGAAAAAGAGGAAGACCCCCAGCGAGATGATTGGCCAGGTGGCATCATTGATGGCATCAAGTATGGCAGCGGTAGTGAGGTTGGCCCAGGATCGGACATTGTTTCGTTCTGCTGTGCATGGGGTTGCTATGAGTCGGTTCCGACTCGATGGCACCTGACAACAACAACAACATGGGAAAACATCAGTTTTACATTTATCCTATCATATTTCATTTCATTGCAATGATTATGAACCACCTCCATGCATCATGAAATAACAAAAGTATACACCCTGCAGGCCCAACCCCCACCCCCGGCCTCCAGCACACAGCCCCTCTCCCTCCTTGAGTCCAGTGTCCCCAGCCACTCCATGTCTCCACGTCATCATCTCTGTCTCCATCCCTGGAGTCACTGCCTCTCTGGGTAGGGTAACATTCTCACTTGATGGTCCCAGGGACCTCCACTCCTGAAGCCCAGCCTGTTTTTAAGCCTAAATTTATACAATATTGTAGTACAGAAATCAAACAACATATTGCACTAACCAATTCTTCTGCAAACGACCTCTTTAAAGTGTAAAGAAGTAAAGATATCACTTTGAGGACCAAGGTGTCCCTGACTCAAGTCAAAACATTTTAAGTTGTTTCATATGCATGTGAAAGCTTGACAATAAGTAAGGAAGAACGAAGAGGAATTGATGCATTTGAATTATGGACTGCCAAAGGAACAAACAAATCTGTCTTGGAAGAAGTGCAGCCAGAATGTTCGTTGGAAGCAATAGTGAGACTTTTCTCATAGACTTTGGACAGGAGGGAGCAGTCTCTGGAGAAGAGCATCATGCTTGGCAAAACAGAGTCACATGAACAAGAGGAAGACCCCCAACGAGATTAAATGAAACAGTGGCTGCAGCAATGGGCTCATATGTGACAATTGTGAGGATGGCACAAACCAGGTAGTATTTCATTCATAAAGTTGTGATTATTCAGAAATAACTGGATGGCCTCTAACAATGACAACAGTATAGAGGGCCTGAAGAATGGCATCGGTGTCAAAACTGATGTAGGACCAGTGGACCAGCTAAGAACTTGTAAAAATATGTCCAGTGGAAACTTGGTTACATTCCAGAGAACCAGAAAGACTATGTCAGAGAATGTTTGTGGAAGATGAGCTTCTAATGAAAAGGACAAAGCAAATGAAGATCCACAGTGATGGGGAGCAGTCAGCAGACAATAAATTGGAGAGTAAACTTCTGAGGAACCAGAGCTAATGGAACATCTTAACTGGACTTAACATGGCAAGAGAAAACAGTCAAAGAAACAAGTTGCTGTTGAGTCAGAGCTGACTCTTGGTGACCCCACATACCACAGAATGAGCATCATCTGGTCTTGCACCATCTTCATCATCAGTGGTCTGAGTCCACTGTTGATACCACTGCATATTCTGAGTGCTTTCCAACTTAAGGGGTGCATCTCCCAGTGGTATATTACACAATATTATCTTGTGATCCATAGGGTTCCTGTCAGCTCATTTTTGGAAATAGATCATCAGGCCTTTTGTCCCTACTCAGTCTTAGTCTTGAAGCTCAGCTGAGACCTGTCCACCATGGATGGCCTAGCTCATGTTTGAAATAGCAGTGACATTGCTTTTAACATCACAGCAACACACAGGTCACTACAGTAGCACAAACTGACATATGAGTGGTAGAAAGAGAGATGGTGGTGATGGTGGTGGTGGTGTGCCGTGGATTTGGTTCTGACTCATAGCGACCATGCATAGGGTTTCCGAGGCTGTAAATCTTTATGAGAGCAGAGAGCCTCATCTTTCTCCCACAGAACAGCTGGTAGTTTCGAACTGCTAACCTTGATTTTAGCAGCCCAACTCGTAACTACTACTTTATAAAATAAGAAGGCATCATTAAAAAGAAAAGGACATGTTAATTAAAGAAAAAAGTTGAAATTAATGGAGTTGAAAAATCCAGTCAAGTAATAATCATTTCACTACCTCCCAGTCACTATTTTACATGAGAGACTATATCCCCCTGAGACAGAAATGAAGAGTTGGGATGATATGAGCTCACTAGACCAGAATGTAGCTCAGAGAAGGAAACGTGGGGTCCCATCACAACTAGCTGCTGCTCATAGATTCTTTGTTTCTGTACTTTCGTGAAACCACAGACTCAAGGTTTCTACATAATTGAAAGCCCTTGCTGTCTCTTTGTGGTTGTTACTTATGTGGGGTTACTGGAACTCATGGTGACATTATGCATGACAGGGTGCTTGGTCCTGCGCCATCTTCATGCATTGACATGAGTGAGTTTATGGTTGCAGCTCTGTGTCCATCCATCTTCCTAAGGATTTCTCTTGTTTGCACAGGTCCTCTGCTTTACCAAGCATCATGTCCTTTCCTAGTCATTGGTCTTCCCCAATGACTGCCAAAGTAAAGGAGAGGAAGTCTCTTTACTCTCAATGATATGCCCCTGTTCTGACTTTCCATGTCCTTTGTGTTTCTGGGTTGAGTTCTGCTTTATTCCTTCAAATCTTCTTTTCTAAGATTTATTCTACATTTTTGTTTGGAGTAGGGAAAGTGCCTTTAGTTCATTTAACTTGTTGTTGTTTTTTTTTTTTGTCACATATCCATAGTATAAATACTCTAGGGTGAAAATGTGGTGTGGCACTGTGGGAGATGTGCAAAACTGCAAGGTTGGTTTGAACCACAAGGCTGGTGGTTCAAACTCACCAGTTACTCCTCAGAAACCTTATATTGAGTTGCTAAGAGTTGGAATGGCACTTAACAACAACAACTGAATCAGGACCAGCTCAATGACACTTAACAGCAGTAATGACAACCACATGGAGTCCTAGTGTGACACTGTAGGATAAGCACTGGACTGATATTTCCAAGGTTGGTGTTCATGGAAACGCTAGACAGGGTTGCTATGAGTTGGAACTGAATCGACGACACTTAACAACCACATGTAGTCATGTACATTTAAATTAAAATTAAGTAGACTGAAATGAAATAAAAATTCATTTATTCAATTGCACTAGTCACATTTTAAGTGCTCAGTAGCCGCACGTGGCTAGTGGTTTCTGGGCTGTGCAATGCAGATACAGAGCATGTCCCTCACTGCAGAAATTCTATTAAACTCTGCAGCTCTAGCCTCTGCAACAAGGTTCAACAAGGAAACTCTTGGGGAGGAAGATTTGAGTTCAGTATAAAAGTACTTTCATAGGGTCAGGACTTTGTATCACAAGCATGGCAGATGATGCCTTGCTGGGGGTGGAGTGGGGTTTGGAGGGGTAGGAGGCAGTTCTAGATAGTTTATGAGGTTCTTTCTAGAAAGCACTATGTCTGGTAAAAACCAGCATAAATTCAATCCTCCGAATATGGAGATTGATTCTTACATTTCACTTCTCTATGCACCTCACCAGCTATCCCCAGGGTATCCTGTCTCTGACCTTAGTCACTGGGATCTAGATCAGATCTCATAATTTAAAAGAACACTGTCCTTCAGATTGCCAAACAGGCAAATGCCAGTTTCAAGTTTGCAGAGTCTATATGATACCCTAATCTTCTGACTTGCTGGATACAAATTTGAGGCAATTTTCACACTAACCCTTTATGAAGTCAGTTACAGGCTGGACAATTCACAAGATACCCTTATCTATTGGCCTGCTGGCTTTGAGAATTTGCTGAAGTGACTCACAGAATTTATGGAGAGCACACTATATTTAAGGTATGGTTAGGTATTCATCTGCTAATTGAACTGTTGGGGGTTTAAACCTTCCCAGTTGTTCTGTGGGAGGAAGACCTTGTGATCAGCTTCTGTAACTACGACAGCCATGGATACTTTATAGGCAGGTTTTCTTTATTCTGACACATGGGGTCACTGGGCTGAAAACAAATGGACAGCACCTCACAAAAACAACATGCTATACTTGTGATTATAGATTTATTACAGCCAATAAAGATACAAAGGAAGAGACACATTGGGCAAAGTCTGGAAACATTCCCAACTCAGAGCTTCTATGGAACAAGGGACACGCTATTCTACCAAGAGCAGGCATTCTTATCAACCAGGAAGCTCTCGGAAACTCCATGTTCTAGGCTTCTGATCACCGATGGTACTTGAGAGACTAAATCTTGCCGCCTGACAGTAATTGACATCAGTCACCCAGGTGAGTCATTTCTGGTCTGGCCAGCCCCCACTGGCCACTACAAATCCTTAGGTGTGGCCAGATGAAGGCGCTTCAGTTACTCCAAGGGTCATTTCTCTGGAGTCCAGGAAAATGCTACCTTACCTGGGTGGGTCCTTTTCCCCACATACTATCATTTTGAGACTAAAGGCTTCTTCTTTAGGAAGGTGAGTCCATATATGCTCTTGGTAGGTCACTCTAGTTCTTCACCGAGGGTTGAGGATGGGGCAGGGAGACAGCAGAGGAAGGAGTGAGCATTTTCTGGGGTCTCCCCTTGTCCTGGAGTCTGAGACAGTCTGTATCTGTGAGATCTGGGCATTGAAGTCTTAGCGAGTTGTTTCCAGATGTTGCGGAATTACACCATAGCCCACAGCACCAGATTGCAACAACATGGATTCACTTATATGCACACAGTTTTTGACATGAGCTGCATTTCAAAATGAAGCCAAAATTGGGATCAACATCTTTTGGAAATGAAGCTCAGAACAGAGAAGATACAAACTGTTTAAACAGGATCAGAAACAGTTGAATGGAGAAGTTTGCCATTGCAAAATGAGTGAAATGGAGCATCTTCTAAGGATTGTCCCCTAGCCAGGCATTGGCAATGAATGAGAAACTCCTCTAGGTGGCAGAGGTAGCAGAGCAAGATAGGGACACATATGTCCTGACTTGATGATGCTGGAAAACGCAGTCCTTGATTCCCATGAGAAGCCTGGGAGATCAGTCAATGCTACAAGCAGGGGGAGCTCAGATGATTAGGTTCTCAGTTTATGTCACCCAAATTCCTGCTGAAATGCCAAAGTAATGCTCAATGGCCACATTCGTTTAAGGTAGACTCACAATATTACACGGAGCGCTGAGGACCACAGGATAGATCTGGAGAAGCAAGGGGCACAGAGAGTGCAAGACAGCACCAATGACTGCACTTAATGGACCCACTGAGCCAGATTATTCCAGATGACTCCATCCATACACTACCTGTATTAAGAGATGTTTAGTACCTGTTATGCATTGAATTGTGTTCTCCCAAAGGATGCATTGAAGTCCTACTTGTGAATGTGACCTTGTTTGGAAATTGGGTCATTGAAGATGTTATCAGTTAACAGAAAGCCATACTGGAGTAGGGTGTGTTCTAATCCCATGTGAGTGGTGTCCTTACACAAGAGAAGAAAAGACAAAGATTGACACATACAGAGGAAGGACCGCGACATGAAGAAGCATCTATAAGACCTGAGGTACCAGAAAGTGAGAGAGGCAAAGAAAGTTCTTCTTCCTGAGCTTCAGGGAGACCATGGTCCTGCTGCCACCTTGTATTTGGACATCTAGTCTCTAGAAATGTGTCAGCCAATACATTTCTGTTCCTAGAAGTTACCCAGTTTGTGATATGTTGTAATGGCAGCCCAGCCACCAATACAGGACCTAATGGCTGTCATTGTAGGACCACAGTCTAGTAAGAAAATCATGAAAACAGAGAGAATGGCTAAAATCATTTTTGAAAATGTTGCGATTGAAGGATGACATGGATTTTGTGAGGACATAGGAAAACCTTCTTAGAAGAGCTAATACTGAGTTGGGGGTGGAAGTGATAAAGGGGAACTTTCAAAGTTGTGGGGGTTTCTCAGGACAGAATCCTGGGTGTCAGTCAGCCTTGGGCCATCTCCTACCCTCTCAGGCCTGTTGTCACTTTCTGAAGGAAACACATGTGGCAGTGTGCTTCCTTAAAGGTGTCAACCTTGGAAACCTTTTGGAGTCGTTCTAATCTATGCTATAGGGTCACATGAGTCAGAACCGATTTACATTAGTGGGTGTAATGCGCAGCCCTTACTCTCTTCTGTCCTGTTTTTAATTGTTTCCTTTCTCATTGGTCTACAACGATGCCTCATCCTCAGAATTCTCAAGGGTCTCCTTACCACTGACCTCCTTTAAATGACCACCAAACCTGCTACAGGCTGCTTCCAGCTCATCTGCCCAGCAAGCCAATTTTGTAAGAGCACAGATATTGACTGGACCTTACATCCATGCCACATATTGTACAGTTGACACTGAACCTCATTCAGTCAGAACAACAGACTTGGTAGGTAGATGTTCACGCTTAAGTTAACGAGGGCATGGAGGCACAAAAAAAACAAACCAAAAACTGAATTGGCTTTAAAACAAACTGTGTTGAATAAAAAGATGACTTTCCTCGGAGCGCACAGCTAGTAATGAAAGAACTCTTAGCTCCTGTTCTGTAATGGACCCCAGGGAGTGTAACTCCCCAGGTACTATCTGTACTATCTTCTCTCCAGCATCTGTGTCTTGTTCCTCCATGTGACCCTCCTGAACTCCTTCTAAGGGTTTCACTTCAGTCTTACCCTTCAGTCTCTAGTCAAACATTTCATCACTTCTGGCTTCTTCCCTTGCTCAAAAGGCAGGCCCACAGACCCTGCTCATGCCTCCATCCTCCGCTTTCTCTGTCTCTTTCCTTTCTCTCTCTCCCTTCTTCCTCTACCACCTTCCCTTTTGCTCTCCTTTTCTGTCTTCCTTCTTTTCTTCTCTCCCTCCTTCCCTGCCTTTCTCCATTTCCTCTCTTGCTTCCCCACAGTCCCTCTCCTTCCCTCTCTCTTACCCCCCTCCTTTCTCTCCCTTCCACCTTCATTTTCTTATTACATTCTTCTTTGAGCTCAGCTATACAGTTGAGTGAATCATGTCTCTAGATCTTGATATGAAATATAAGGCTCCACTCTTCTTAAAAAACACACACCACGATTTAATACTGCTATCAGTGACTTAAATATATACTCATTCATAAGCCATTATTTAAAATTTTCTAATACATTGAGTAAATTATTTTAAAATAAATGTTTCTAGACTGTACATAAGGAGCTCTGGTAGCATAGTGGTTAGCAGTTGGGTTGCTAACCTCACTGTCAGCAGTTCAAAACTACCAGTGGTTCCACTGGAGAAACACAAGGCTTTCTGCTCCCGTAAAGATTTACAGCCTTGGAAACCCTATACAGGGTCACTATGAGTCAGAACCGACTTCACAGCATATAACCACCACCACTGCCTTACTACATATAATTAATCATTAAAAGAGTTTTGATACTAGCTATTGTACTTGTGTGTGTATGTTTTGCTGTTTGCTATTTTAAATTTCTGTATGTTCAGCAAAAACACAGTTTTGCATTGTTCCCAATTCTAACATGAATTGAAATAGTAAGATTCCAGTTGTGAGAAAAACTTCTCTGTTTAAAAAAGATTTTTGATAGATAATAACTATACACAAACACTGGAGTCCTGGTGTGGTGCTGTAGGATAAGCACTGGACTGCTAACCATGAGGTTGGTGGTTCAAACCCATCAAACTCCTTGGAAATTGAGTTGCTGTGTGTGAGTCGGAACCAACTCAATGGCACTTAACAACAACAACAACAACAACAGTACACAAAGAGTTACAGAAGACATGTTAGTTGTTAAGTGCCTTGCAGTCAGTAGTCCAGGGCTTACCCTACACCAGGAATCCATATATGAGGAAGATATAGAAAACCCACTGCCGTGGAGTTGATTCCAACTCATAGCGACCCAGTTGTTGTTGTTGTTGTTGAGTGCTGTTGAGTCAGTTCCGACCCATATCAGCCCTATATAGGGTTTCCAAGGAGCAGCTGGTGAGCTTGAACTGCCACCATTGCAGTTCAAACGGCTTTGCAGTCTGGTACATTAACCCACAGCGCCACACCAGGACTCTCTATAGATAAAACTGCTCCCTAGGATTTCTGAGACTAAGTCTTTGTGGGAGCAGACAGACTCATCTTTCTCCTGCCGAGTGAGTGGCGGGCCTGAGCCCACCAATGTTTAGCAGCCAAATGCTTAACCCACTGTGTCACCAGGGAAGATATAAAGGATAAAAACAGAATGAACCAAGTCTATGCACAATATGGCTTAAGGAATAGATGACTGGTAAGCGCTGAAGTCCCTTGTCTTCTGTTTTTTGATCCCCCTTTGTCTCTTTCCTTCTAAGGAGTACAGCCATTATTCTGAATTGGTGTTACCCATAGCCTTCCTAAGTCTATGTAATTATTTCTTACATATATGTAATAATTATATATAAATGATATACTGTTAAGCTTTGCATGCTTTTGGACTTTATGAAATACTATATGAATTCAAAAGGAATTTGGATTTCCCCACAAATCACAGTAGGAGGTTGAATTCCTAGACGCCGCAGACTCTGGTAAGAGCACGAATCTTGGTGCCAGGGCTCCATTGTGCCAGGGAACAGAGGAAGTAGGGGAGGAAACATCCGGTGTTCTCTCCTGTTCCTACTGATCTCCTGCCTCCCACTGGCTGAATCCAGCTGGAGTCCCAAGAGCAAGTTGTCCTGGGTAAAGCACCCTGGGAGATGTAGAGGTGATGGAAAGAGGTGGGTCTTGAAAGCAGAAGTGAAATGAGAACACTTAGCACTCCCGTCTTCCAATTGATAGTGCCAAGTTGTTGCTCAAAGTGGTCATGCCAATGGACACTCCTGCCATCAGAACTTAATGGTCATCGTTCCTCCATCACCACGCTTTCGTTATATTTGTTGCTAAGTGTCGCTGAGTTGGTTCTGACCCATAGCAACCCTGTATAGGGTTTCTGAGATGCTGCTGGTGAGTTGAAGCCCACCTTACAGTTCACATGGACCTTGCGGTCCAGTACTTTATCCGTCAGCACCACCCCAGGACTTCTTTGTTGGATTTAGTTGCTGTCAAGTCAACTCTAACTCAGGGGGAACTTGTGTACAGCAGAAGGAAATGCTGCTGGGCTCTAGGCCCACCTCAAAACCACTGCTAAGCTCCAGTCCAGGGTTGCAGCCACTGTCTCTAGCCATCTCATGGAGGCTTTGCCTCATTTTGCTGACCCTCTACCAAACACAATGTTGTTTTACAGTGATTGATCTTTCTTGATGATATGTCCCAAACAAGCAAGATGAAATCTCACTGTCCTCTCTTCTAAGGAAGATTCTTGGTATATTCAAGAGTGGTCTGTCCCTTCTTCTAGCCCCACAGTATATTTAATAGTCTTTGCCAAAATCGCAGCTCAAATGCCTCAATTCTCCTTTGGTCTTCCACTCCCTTGTACAGATTTTACATGCTTATGAGGAAAGACCATGGCTTGGGATCAAGCACACCTTGGTCATCATCAGTCGTCATACTAGCACATGGTATTGTCTGACTTCTCAGTCTTTGTGTGTCTAGTGGATGTAGACTGGCATCTCGTGAAGCTTTCATTTGCCATTGTGCAGTGACTAGTGACATAGAACATCTTGCCTTGCTTACTGGCCATTTTCAAATCCTTTTCTGTCAAGGGCTGGATCAACACTATAGCTGATTTGTCTATGCTTTTGTCATTTTTCCTATTGGCTGAATTATGGATTCATGCAAAGTGATTTACTGAGCACCTACTCAGTGCCTGGCTCTGCTCTAAGCTGTAGAGATGTAGCATTGACCAGAAGTGACAAAGACCACGGTCTCTGATAGCTTAAATTCCAATGGAGAGAAACAGACGACAATGGAAATAAGCTATTAGAAAGTGAGCTGTTCTAATTCTGCTAGAAAAAAACATAATTACATATGTGTATGCATGTGTGTGCTTTCTAATTACACTACAAGTGTTATTAGAAAAATAAAGAGAGAGACATAGAATGTGTTAAGGTGGCAAATTAAAAAACAAAAAGAAAGAAAGAGAACTGTCTTATTATCTAGTGCTACTCTAGTAGAAAGACTACAAATGGCGGGCTTTAACAAAGAGAATTGTATTTGCTCACGGTTTAGGAGGCTGCCAATCCTAACTAAGAGAGCCAGTTGTGGAGAAAGGTCCTTGTGTCCTTTCAGCATTTGTAGACCTGACATTCCTTGGAGAACTCCACGTGACATGGCATCAATTTTCCCAGGATTGAGGTGCTTCACTGTGAGGTGACCCCAGGTCCAAAGTTCAAACTTCACCCCAGACTCTTCTTTCTTGGTGGTTATTTGGTGCTGGTGACCATGCACAGGAACCTTACCAGATAAAATACACAGGAATCAAATTGACTATATGTGTGAGAAGAGAAGACTATGATGGTCAGGTGCCATCTAGTCAGTTCTGACTCACAGCGACCCATGTGGACAACTGAATGGAATATTTCTGGTCCTGTGCTCTCCTCACAATCATTATGTTAGATCCCATTGGTGCTACCGTTGTGTTTATTCATCTCATTGAGTGTCTCCCTCTTTTTCCCAACCCTCCGTTTTACTAAGCCTGATGTCCTTCTCCAGGTGAAAACATGACTCCTGGAATTGACAGAATACAAACGGAAAATCTCCAACAAACTGATACAACAATGGAGGCCTCACATATCTATAATGACTTGTGAACTGGACTGTAAGGTCAGTTTGAACCACAAGGTTGGCAGTTCAAATTCTCCAGCTGCTTTTTGGAAACCCCATACAGGTCACTATGAGTCAGAACTGACTCGATAGCACTTAACAACAACAACAAAAGCAGCATCAACAATTTTAGCTTTACATATTGTGAACCTATGTTATTACGTTAACTTGAATTTGTTTTTGTTTGTTTGTTTGTTTTTACCTGATAATTAAATTTTTGCCATTCTATAGTGGTTTTCTTTATTTCTGTACATTTTGTCTTGAATTCCAAAATGTTGTTGTCAGGTGCCATCTAGTCGGTACCAACTCATAGTGACCCTATAGACAACAGAAGGACTGCCCAGTCCTGCGCCATCTGCACAGTCATTGGTACACTTGAGCCCATTGGTGCTGCCACTGTGCCAATCCGTCTTGTTGGGGTCTTCTCTTTTTCACTGAACCTCTGCTCTACCAAGCATAATGTCCTTCTCCAGGGACTGGTTCCTTCTGACAATATATCCTAAGTATGAGAGACAAAGTCGGCCATCCTAGCTTCTAAGGAGCATTCTGGCTGCACTTCTTCCAACACTGATTGGTTTATTCTTCTGGCAGTCCATGGTACTTTTAATATTCTGCAACACCATAACGCAAATTCATCAATTCTTCTATGGTCTTCTTTATTCATTGTCCAACTTTCACATGCATATGAGGCTATTGAAAATACCATGACTTGAATCAGGTGCAACTTAGTCCTCAAACAGACATCTTTGCTCTTGAGCACTTTAAAGTAGATTTGCCCAATGCAATATGTCATTTGATTTCTTGGCTGCTGCTTCCATGAATGTTGATGGTTGATTTCAGCAAAATGAAGTCTTTGACAACTTCAATTTTTTCTCCATTTATATAGATGTTATTTATTGGTCCAGTGGTGAGGATTTTTGTTTTCCTTACATTGAGAAGCAATCCATATAGAAGGCTGTGGTCTTTGATCTTCAACAGTAAATATTTTAATTGCTCTTTGCTTTCAGCAAGCAAGGTTGTATCATCTGCATTTTGCAGGTTGTTAATTAGTCTTCTTCCAATCCTGATATCACATTTTTCTTCATATAATCCATCTTCTTGAATTATTTGCTCAGCATATAGATTGAACAAGTATGGTGAAAGAATACAACCCTGGTGCACACCTTTCCTAAATTTAAACCAGTCAGAGTTCCCTTGTTCTGTTCGAACAACTGCCTCTTGGTTTTTGTACAAATTCCTAATGAACACAACAAAGTGTTCTGGAATACCCATTCTTTGCAATATTATCAATAGTTGGTCATGGTTCACACAGCCAAAAGCTTTAGCTAGCCAATAAATTACAAGTAAATCTATTTCTGATATTCTCTGCTTTAATCATGTTCTATCTGACATCAGCAAAGACATCCCTCAGTCAAGATCTTCTTTGGAATCTGGCTTGAATTTCTGGCAGTTCCCTGTCGATGGATGTACTGTTGCAATTGTTTTTAAATTTATCTTTAGTGTTCAAGAGCACATATGTCAGTTTGAGGACTAAGTTGCCCCTGACTCAAGTCATGGTATTTTCAATATTCACAATATGCATGTGAAAGTTGGACAATGAATAAAGATACTGTTTGATGATTTCCTCATTCTGTTAATTCCCCCTCTGGAATGGGCACACAAAAAAGGATCTCTTTCAATCAGTTGGCCAGGTAGCTGCCGTCCAAATTTCTTGGCATAAATGAGTGGGTGCTTCCTGTGAAACATCCCTTTGTTGAATTTGTTTACTTATTTCCACCTTTCCTTGTGCATTACCATTCCTTCTGTTTTCTCACAGTCTCTCCTGGGCATGTTTTTACTTTTATCTGAAGAGGATTCTTTAGAATTTTCTCTTATGATGTCAGTTGATGGCAAATTAGTTCATTTCAGTTATCTTATATCTAAAACTGTCTTTATTTTGACTTCATCCTTTAATGATACTTTTTCTGAGTATAATTCTATTTATCTCATGCACTGAAGCTATTATTATCCTTTATTCTGACATTTACTGTTGCTGTGGAGGACTCTAATTGTTGATCTTTTGCAGGTAATATTTGTTTTCCTTCTTGCTGCTTTGAATATCTTCTCTTTGGCCGCTATCCTCTTTGTTCTGTAGTTGAATGTGTGTTTCATTAAAAAAAATAAAATAAAATTCTATTGTGTTTTGAGACTGATGACTTTCTTCTCTTTCTGAAATATCTAGTGAATATTGCCCCTGCCCTATTGTCTATATCATTTCCTTTTAGAATTCCAATTAGATGTGCCCTCTCTCCTCTCTTTTTATATCTGTCACATCTGTTTGTGTGTGCACTGCATTCTCGCTTCCAGTTCAATTATTATTTCTTCAGCTGTGCATAATCTGCTATAAATTATCCAATGAGTCTTTCATTAAAATTTTTTCTTGCTGTAGAAATACATACCACACAACATAGGCTAATTCAATGTTTTGTTTTTGTTTTTTTTCTAGGTGCATAATTCTATGACATCATTTATGTTCATTATGTTCTGCAACCATCACCCATTCTTGTTGCCAACATTCCTATCACCCGATGACTTTTTCATTTCCATTATTACCGTTTCCATTTGTAGGACTTGGTACTTCATGACTTGTCAAATCCGCATGGCTAGTCTACATATCTGACACTCTCTTGTACTTTATGTTTAACAGCATTTGTTTCTTAAAGCATGCTTCACACACGTGTGCTGTGTCCCCACTTTTATAAATTAGGGAACAGGAGATTGCATTGTGGTGTGTTCTGGCTCTCATGCATGTGGTCCTCCTATTTGTTTATTTTTTTTTTATTTGAGACCATGACTCATTTTTCTCATAAGTTTATATGTGAGAATTATTGGAGATTTGTGTTGAAGGCGTGTTCTGTTGGAGAGAACTCCTATCAGATTGTACTAGAGATCTTGGTTTGTTATCAGCCTAAAAGAACTTCTCATCTGAGTTTTTTTTTTGTTTTTTTTTATTAACATAGTTGGTATGTTCAGGTTTCAAAACCACATGGGAACTGGCTTGTGGTTTTCAAATGGTCAGGGGAGGTTACTTTTCTTTCATTTAAAAAAAATTTCCAACCACTCAGAACCAAATCTGAGGCAATTTATTGTCTTTTTCTGAAGCATAGGCCACCGTTACACTATAAATCCATAAACACAGATATGTTGTTTTTGTC
>NW_006408615.1:3699537-3701502 GCF_000296735.1 Chrysochloris asiatica | reverse complement strand
ATACAGACACACAAATATGGATATACTGCTATTGCTGGGTGATGTCAAGCCATCTGACCCTATAGACAAAAGAGTGACACACTCACTGACCACTCCTGCGCCATCTTCACAGTCGTTGCTGTGTTTGAACCCATTGTTGCAGCCACTGTGTTAATCTGTCTCTTTGTCTTTTTCCTCACTGACTCTACTTTATCAAGCATGATGACCTTCTCCAGGGACTGGTCCTTCATGATCAAATGTTTAGAACAAGTGAGATGGAATTTCCCTATTCTCACCTCTGCCTTTGTTCTTTGGCAGTCCACAGTGTATTCAACATTCTTCTCTAAGGCCACAATTCAAAGACATGAATTATTAGGACTTCTTTATTCAATGTCCGGCTTACTCATGCATATATGGTAATTGAAAATACCATGGCATGAGTCAGGGGCACTCTTGTTCTCAAAGACCGTCTTTACTTTGTAGCACTTTATAAAGGTATTTTGCAGCTGATTTGCCCAATGCTATGTGGCGCTGTGGGCTAATGTGTCAGACTGCAACATTGAACTGCAAAGTCGGTGGTTCAAGTTTACCAGCTGCTTCTCAGAAACCCTATACAGGGTCGCTATGGGTTGGAATCGATTCGACGGCACTTAACAACAACAATGACAATATATCATTTGATTTTTTAATTCTGCTTCCATGGGCATTGATTATGGATCCAAGAAAAATTAAATCCTTGACAATTTCATTTTTTTCTCCATTTTTTGTGATGCTGTTATTGGTCCACTTGTGTGGATTTTTGTCTTCACTATGTTGAGGGGCAATCCCTACTGAAGGCTGTAATCTTTGATCTTCATCAGTAAGTGCTTCAAATCCTTCCCACTTTCTGAAAGCAAAGTTGTGTCATCTGCATGTCACAGCTTGGTAATGAGTCTTCCTCCAGTTCTTGTGCTATGCTCATTTTTCATATATTCCAGTTTTTGGAATATTTACTCAACATACAGATTGAATAAGTATAATGAAAGGATATAACCATGACGTACACCTTTCTTTCCTTTTTCTTTTTTATTGTGAATTAATTGAAAGGTTACATGGCAATCCATGAGTTTTACATTCAACAAATCATATTTTGTTCATTACAATCATTACAATCTCCTCCATGTACTATCATCTACCAGTACTTACCTATTCCCCCCTTTCTTTTTTTTTTAATCGACTGATAGTTTACAAGGAAAAACGTTGGTTTTACATGCGTTTCACTGCAATGATTACAATCTCTTATGTGCATCATTATTCAACAGTATTTGCTTGTATTCCCTCTGGGTTTTGTTTGTTTGCTTTGTAGATGTACACAAAAACACTCAGGAATATATAATCATTTAAACACTCAAAGGGCATATTCTCCAAGCCTGCCTCCTAGCCACCAGCACACAGCCTTTCTTTTTCCATGAGTATAGTGTCCTCAGCTGCTCTATTTCTCCATGTGCTCATCTCTGTCTCTATCTCTGTTGTCACTGCTTCTCTGCATATGGTCTCACATTCCAGTCATATTCTTCTCCCTTGATGATCCTAGGGTCTGATGTTCATGGACTAGAAAATTAACTGTTTCCCTTTTTTTGTTACAAAACTTCTACCATCAGAGTTGTGACTGTCACAATTAGTCATGATAAAAATTGCTCATTATCAAGTCATAAGAATCTTATCCCCATCTATTTTCAGCAGATCCATCTAGCCAAGATGAATACTATTCTGTGGAGACTCTACCTTCCCCTGTATACTCAGAAAATAAGCTCCCTCTTGAAAACTTGTAAGCCAGTCACTTTCTGCCTTTATTTTTTGTTGTTGTTAGGTGCTATTGAGTTGTTACCAACTCATAGTGATCCTATGTACAACAGAACAGAACACTGCCCGATCCTGGGCCAACCTCACAGTTGTTGCCATGCTTGAGTCTATTGATGTTACGACTTTGCCGATCCATCAAACTGG
>NW_006408615.1:3683313-3696852 GCF_000296735.1 Chrysochloris asiatica | reverse complement strand
TCAAACATGCAGTCAAGATGTATTGATCATTACTGGTGATTGGAATGCAAAGGTTGGGAGAAAAGAGGAAGGATCAGTAGTTGGAAAATATGGCCTTGGTTATAGAAATGATGCTGGAGATCACATGATAGAATTCTGAAAAATCAATGACTTGTTCATTTCAAATATCTTCTTTAGACAGCATAAGAGATGACTATACACATGGACCTCGCCAGATGGAATACATAGAAATCAAATCAAATTGACTACATCTGAGGAAAGAGATGATGGAAAAGCTCCATATCATCAGTCAAAACAAGGCCAGGGGCAGATTGTGGAACAGACCATCAATTACTTGTATGCAAATTTAAACTGAAGTTGAAGAAAATGAAAACAAGTCCACGAGAGCCAAAATATGGCCTTGTGTCTTTATAACGCCCCCTGCCTCCCATTTTAAGTCACCAATATCTAAGTTGCTGGTGTCTATCAACCCTGTATACAGAGGAGAACGGATTGATCCTTTATGTAAAGACTCCTTCCATTTCTGTTGGTATTTTGAGCTACTACTTCATAAGTATAGGTCAAGTTTATCACATTGTAGCAATTTATACTTGTTTCCTTTATTAATTTTTTTTTTTTTTTTTAATATTCCTTTAGTCAACCCATAGAAGCTAGGTCAAGTGGGTATTGTCTACAAGTTTGGGCGTTCTTGTGCATCTTCCCTTAGTTCATATCAGCTGAATGCTTCACTTTCAGCTCTATCCATCTGTGGTTATGTCCTTTTCCATGGGCTCAGGAGTCCTCAAGTCTCACCACACTTCAGACCAACTAACCCTTCCTCTTCTCTTTCTCATCTCCAGGTTGACACAAGTCTATGGAATGTGCTCCAATTTGGCCCATATTTTCATTGCTGTCTTTCCCATCTTCCACTCACTAGGAAACCAATGTGGTTGCCAGCAAGCTTAGATGCCTGTTCATGTGTCCCCTTTGAGTTTCAGTCTTGGAGCGATGTTTGTCCTGAAGGTACTTGATCGCTTGCCTTGATGGCTCCCTGGCGAACAACTTGCTTGTTCTTGTAGTGGTCAATCAGACTGATGCACACCTTTCTTGATTTTAAATCATTCAAGATCCACTTGCTCAGTTTGGATTACTGCTTCTTGGTCTTTGTACAGGTTCTATATCAGCATGATAAAATATTATATAATTCTCATTCTTTGTAATATTACCCATAATTTGTTAGAGTGACACAGCCAAATACTTTTGCATACTTAATAAAACACAGATAAACATTTTTCTGGAATTCTTTTATTTCAATCAAGAATCATAGGAAATCACCAATTATATATATTTTTTGTTCCATGTGCTCTTCTGATTCTGCCTCAAATTTCTGGCTGTTCCCTGTCTGTGTATTTCTGCAATGGTGTTTTTGTGCTTTTTTCAGCAAAACTTTACTTTATGTGATATTGAAGATATTGTTTTATAGCTTCTGAATTCTGTTGGATCACTTCTCTTTGGAATGGGACCAAATATGGATTTCTTCTAGTGACTTAGCCAGGTAGCTAGTTTCCAGATTTCCTGGCATAGACAAGTCAGTGTTGTATCCTTTTGTTAAAACATCTGAAATAATATTCCATCTCTTCTTGGAGGTTGGTTTTTTTTTCTTTTTTCAAATGCCTTCAGTGCAGCTTGGATTTCTGTCAGTACCATGGGTCACCCATGGCAAACAAGTTTCAGCAGCGCTTCGAGACTAACAGACTAGGAAAAAGTAGAGACAGACCACTTCTGAAAGGTTACCCATTGAAAACCTAGGACTATCAGCAGAACACTGTCTGATACAGTGTCCGTTGGAAGACCTTTCCCTCGGGTTGGAAAGCACTCAAATTATGAAGGACGTCACGCTTAGTAAGGTGGAGGGTCAGCAAAAAAGAGGAAGACCCTCAAGAAGATGGAGTGACACAAAGGCAGCAACAATGGAATCTAATATGACTGATTGTGTGGACGGCGCAGGATGGGACAGTGTTTCTGGCACACCCACATGGTTGTGCAGAAGGCCTCTGGGAATGAGAACTGACTTCATGGTACATAGCAACAGCAACAACAACTTGGTTTGAACTTGTCTTGTCCTTTGTATCCCAGACCTGTCTAGCCATCCAATCTCAAGATCAATATATGCAGGAGCTAGCAGATATCATTAAGGTGAGAGCTAGCTTCAAATTTTCTTTCTCTCTCTAGAATCTCACGTTCACATGCACGGTCTTAGAGGATTTGCTCTTTCTGGCCCATTCAGCAGGGTATTTCAAAAGAGAATTTTAGGACAATATTTCATGGAGTGTGTTATCAGAAGGATTACTCATTTCATATATAGTTTTAATCACTGAGTTTGTTTATTTTGCTTTATTACTGTGCTGTCTTCTTTTTTCTCTGTCCCCATTTCCATTCTGCTTCTAAACTTCAGAAGCATTCACTACAATAGATTTGGTGTATGTATTTGTACATGGTATAATCTCTGTTAAATATTTGTAAGTATATATTATATTAAAGACAATATTCTATTTCTTCAGTTTCCATCTACTTAGTTGTGTAGAATAAACACTGGACTTCAAAGTTGGTTTGAACTGCCATGTTGGCAGTTCAAAACCACCAGCTGCTTCTTAGAAACCCTATACAGAGACTTTAAGGCACTCAACAACAACAACAATTGTGTTTTAAAGATATTCTTTGTATTGCAAGTGATTTCATGAGTAGTGCCACCTCATGCTAGTCATCTAATTTGGCACTTGGATACTTCGGTGAGATGGTGAAAATGTGAAAACTGGATTTTAGAAAGGTTCTTCTGAGGACAGGTGGAGGTTGGTTTTTGTGGTCCATGACTACTTTTATTAAGTTAAGTTTATTAATTGCTGTGTGGCAAACACTAGACTACTAACCATAAGGTTAGTGGTTCAAATCTACCAGCTACTCCTTGGAAACCCCATATAGGGTTGCTGTGAGTTGGAATCAATTCAACAGCACTTAACAACCACACAATGGCAACAGTTGAACTCTAGGACAGGTAAGGAAATGGGAAAGGCTGATGGGTTTCCTTCATCTCTCTCACACAGTGCAGGTGGGACACTTTCTGCTTTGTGATGTAGTTGTCACGTCAGTCCTAGGACTTCCCCAACAGAGAGACTACTGCTCATTCCATCACTCACCTACTTGGATTCACTGGTTTATACAGAATCTGAAGAAACTTCTGGGTGGATTAGAAGTGTCCCATCTCTACAACAAGACATACAGAGCTAGCTGTGTCCCATTAGTTTGATTGGTGTGTGTGTGTGTGTGTGTGTGTGTGTGTGTGTGTGTGTGTGTGTGTCAGGGGAGTACAGTGCCCGCAGTCAGGATGTTAAGAGGGATGATGGAGCCTGTATGGGTCAATTTGGCTAAGTTATATTGTGACAACACACAACACTCAAATCTCAACAGCAACAATAACAGTCATAAGAAGGTTGAATGCAAAGTCTATCTTGGTTGTGGATTGGTTGTGCGTCTGCTCTAGGTGGATTCTTCATTCTGGGAACCAGGCAGAAGAAGCTATAAACTAGGCTTTGCCATCTGATCAAAGATGGGGAGATCAGCAGAGCGGATGGAAAAATAAAGTCTTTGGTGAGCCTGCTCACATTCTTGGGTCTAATGTAAGTCACATGGTCCATGGAATTGGATGAATACTCCCCACACAGGGAGATACTGCAAGTCATAGTGACAGGCCATGAATAATTGTGGGAAATGATGCCCTCTGTGACAGAATTCCAGAGAGACTCCCCCACTGAAGAATAAGGAACAAGAGTTGGCAGGCAGCTGGAAGGTCTAGGAAACTTGTCTGGGCACACGTGACAGCTGGGAAACAAACCAATTCTGACCTTGGCACCCATGAAACAGGCTAATTTTTTATCTTTCTTTAAAAACAAATCATGATAAAAATATATGAAACACAATGCACACCAATTCAACAATTTCTTCATATACAATTTGGTGCCACCAAGTTTACTCCTTAAGGTCTTGCAATTCATTCCACCATCATTAGCATAAACTCTCTGTCCCCTAAACAAAAACTCACCTCTTCTGCCTCCCTCCTAGCCCTGAAAACCACGAATAATCTTTGGTTTCTATATATTTGCTTATTTCATATAAATGAGATTAAGAGTATTGGTCTTTTTGCAACTGACATATTTTACTCACCATGATGAAGTCCCTGTTTATCCATTTTGCGACGTGCATCAGAACATAATTGCTCTCTGTGGCTAAGTAAGGTGTGGCACTGTAGCCTAAGCACTGGACCTTGAAGCTGGTTTGAACTTCAAGGTCAACATTTCAAACTTCCCCTCTGCTCTGGAAACCCTTTGAGGTGTGATGTGTTGGGACTCTCTAGATAGAATTCAACAACAACATGGCTAAGTAACATTCCATTGTATGCATATACGGTGTTGTGTTTAGCCTGTTGATGGACATTTAGGTTGTTTCCACATTGGGGCTCTTGTGAAAAGTGCTGAATATACAAAAAAGTAAATATTGGTACAGGGATTTCTGTTTGCGTTACTACTTGCACTTCATCTGGGTGCAGACCTAAGATTGCTGAATCATATGGCGATTCTGAGTCCAAGGTTTCCATTTACATGTTTACCAGCAAAGAATGAGGGTCCCAATTTCTCTACAACCCTGTTGTTTTCCATTTCTGGTTCTTTTAAAAAACTTTTTATTGTGAATTGGGTGAAGAATTACAGACCAGGTCAGTTTCCCATTCAACAATTCATACACATTTTGTTTCATGACATTGATCACGATGCCCACAATGTGACATCGCTCATGCTGCTTCCTCCCTGGCTTTCCCATTTTCATGCCTCCTCTTTTCTAACCCTTCCTGCCTTCTCAGCTTGTCCCTTGGGCACATGCTGCCCTTTTGATCATTGCCATCCTAGTGGTGGTAAGGTGGCATCCACAAGATCAGCAGTTTGAAACTACCAGCTGTTCTGCAGGAGAAAGATGAGGCTGTCTGCTCCCTTAAAGATTTACAGCCTCGGAAATCCTGTATAGGGTCACTATGAGTCGGAACCGACTCCATGGCACATAACAAAAACAACAACAACAATTGTATCCTGTAATCTACCTGACCGCCTCACCACCTGGACCTCTGTTCCTAATATTTTGATCTTTGGTTGGCCTCACAGGTCCTCTGAATTCATTGTTGTAATTTTGTTCTGTTCTGAACTCTGCTATCTCTCGACTGAGTTCCAAGTGGTGTTGCCATGACTGTCAATCTCTGGTTGTTGTCTGTTCTTGCTGTTTTTCATTACAAAGAACTCCCTTTAGGATGTTTTGAAGTGCTGGGTTGCCTTTGACAAAATCTCTTAGCTTCTGTTTATCCTGAAATGTTTTGATTGCACCATCGTATTTGATTGACAGTTTTGCTGGATAGATGATTCTTGGTTGGCAGTTTTTTTTCATGTAAGGTTTTATATATGTCTCCTGATTGCCTTCTTGCCTGCATGGTTTCTGCTGA
Source organism: Chrysochloris asiatica (assembly GCF_000296735.1). Classification (NCBI taxonomy): domain Eukaryota; kingdom Metazoa; phylum Chordata; class Mammalia; order Afrosoricida; family Chrysochloridae; genus Chrysochloris; species Chrysochloris asiatica. Next base: position 3,691,337 of record NW_006408615.1, on the reverse strand, counting down.
AAAGTCAGAGCTTAATCTGATTTGCTTGCCTTTCTAGGTAACACTTTTTTTTTTCTGGCTGCTTTTAGGATTCTCTCCCTGTCTTTGATTTTGGAGAGCTTGATTATATGTCTTGGTGATTTTCTGTTGGGGTCTGTCCTTCCTGGAGTTCTTTCAACTGCTTGAATGTTTATCTTCTCATGCTTCAAGATGTTAGGGAACTTTTTTTTTCCAGTAGTTCCTCAACTATCTCCTCTGTGAACTTCTGTGATTCTTCCTGTTCTGGGATACCAATAATTCTTAAGTTATTCCTCTTCATGTTATCTAGCATGAATCTTAAGCTCTCTTCAGCTTTCTTTTATCCTTTTTTATGCTTGCTCTTCTATCTTAGCAGTATTGAGAGATTTGTCTTCCAGCTCACTGGTTCTGGTTTCCATCTTTAATTCTACTCTTTTGCCCTTTCAGTGCATAGTCCATTTCTGATATTTTATTATTAATTATCTGGACCTTTTTTGCAGATTTTGAACTTTTTCCAGTGCTGTATTTATCTTGTCTGGTTGCTCCTGTAGTACCTTCCTGACTTCTTCCTTATTTTCCTCCACCCCTTTCTGGAGCATTTGAATTTGTTTCTTCTGAATTCCTTCTCAGGCAGATCAAGAACCTGCTCTTCTTCTACTGAAAATACTGTGTCTTCCTCCAGCTCATTTGTCTCAGTTATTCTTTTCTGGTTTTGGACAGGTTTCGAGATCTTTTGTTGTGTTTTCCTGGACATTTTCAGTATTAGATGGATTTTTAATGCTTAATGGATGTATGCTGCTGAGTTGTTAAGCTTACTGAGTGTCTCTTGGTGGATATGATCTGGAGATAGGCTTCCCTTTTTGTGTGTAATGTCTAGCAGCTGGTATTGGCTCCTGTCCTAATGGTGGGATATTATGGGGTATGATTGTAGCTTAGCTATATGGCCACAATTGCTGTCTCTTCTTGGTTAACATAGGGAGAAAAAGCTCCCACCCCCAGGAAAAAGTGTGATCAAAAGGACCCAAAACAGAAGTGATATAAAAGCAGAGACAAAAACTACCATTTCAAAACAAAAATAAAACTGTAGCTGTCTGACCAGTGGCAGGAGTAAAGGGTCTCACCAAGGTCAAATTTAGGGTTGGGTCCGAGAGTCAGATGTCATAAGCTGCTAAAGTGTCAGCCTGTGGGACCAATGGGGCTCCACCTCTTTGTACCATGGGAAAGCTGTGGACTTAATGCACCCACCGGCCTGAAGGTGGCTGGCCTGGGCAGAGAGGGCATGACAGGGAAGAGGAGAAAAAAATGTGTAGAATCTCCCACTACTCTTTTTTAAAAAGTCACTGTGCAAGTTTCACTGTGTTGGTCTGGCTGTGGCCCCGCACTCTGAACGCAGCCTTAGTGGGAGTGCTGCATAGGCAAAGTCCCAAGTGCTGATTGAGTCCAGAATCACAGTATTTTCCATTATACAGTGATTTTTCCACCAGTGGGTGATGAAACTGATGCCCCGCACCTTATGCTGCTCTGGAGCAGCTCCGTAAAAACACCTTCTCTGGATTTTTGGCATCTCGCCCACGGAGCTTGTCCTACCTGACTCTGCTTGTCCTGCCTCCCAAACTCCAGGCAATTTTTTTTTTTTTTTTTTTTTTTGAGAGTTTTTAAATTACCTGAACATTTTCTTCTTTTGTTATGTTGTTGTTGTTAAGTGCCATTGAGTAGGTTCTGACTCATAGTGACCCTGTATGAGGTTTTCCAAGGAACAGATGGTGGTTTGAAGTGCTGAACTTGTGGATAACACAGTCTAGTATTGATCCTACAGAATCACACCAGGAGTTTCCTTTTGTAATAGATCTGTTTAATTTTTCTACTTCACTCTGTGTTAATTTAGGTAGGTCACGTTTTTCTAAAAATATAGGCATTTTTGTGTAGATTTTCAATTATATTGGAGTCCTGGTGTGGTTCTATAAGATAAGCACTCAACTACAATGTCAGTTTGAATCACAAAATCAGCTGTTCAAATTGACCAGCTGCTTCTCAGAAACCCTATAGAGAGGGTCATTATGACTTAGAATTGACTCCATGGTACTTAACAACAATTCTTCATAGTATTCTGTTTTTATCCTTTTTTTTTTCTTCATAAGTGGTATTTTATTATTGTTGTTGTTTTTTGAAGGGTCAGTACAAGGACATCATGAACAATTTGCACACAATTCTTAATGTATCTACTAAAAATCTAAGAATCATGTGGTTATAGTTATGTTCTAAATTTCAGTGACTTTCCAGCTTTAAATTTGAAAACAAACTTTTCTTTGTACCAAAATTTTCAAGTACCAATATCTTCAATTGTTAATAATCATAAATCCTATTAATCCACAATGAAACATCATACACACTACAAACTCAAATTTTCAACCTTTTACAGCACATTACCATGTTAAGAGGAAAACTGGACTATCATGACCAAAGATGTCACAGAACACACACAGTTCTGACAGGCAGAGCCAAAATGAGTAGAACAATTCTATTAAAAAATAGCATGGAAATAGAATTTAAAATGTTCAAGTCATACAGATGCATGATCATGAATCTCAATTGCCATTAAGTATGCTTTGTACTATGGAATATAAAACTCCCCCAGAGCCCCAATAGAATGTTAAGCTGACACCCAAGATGGTTAAAACCTCCCACCAGCCAGCATCCCACTATTTTCTGGTTGTAACAAAAAAGAAACAATACAGGAAATGATTTCACCTCTTAAAAAACATTTACATTTAAACAAAGGGCTAAAGTGGGATTTTCTCCTTCTTAAAAATGCTTCTGGTGGTGATGGTTATGTGCCATGGAGTTGTTTCCAACTCATAGAGACCCTGTACAAGGTTTCCAAGGCTGTAAATCTTTTTGGGAGCAGAAAGCCTCATTTTTCTACTGTGGAACAGCTGGTAGTTTTGAACTGCTAACTTTGAGGTTCACAACCTGATTCATAATCACTATGCTACGAGAGCTCTAAAAATGCTTCCAGAGCTATTAAAAAACTTGCAATTACAAAATAGTTGACAAAAAGATTCCTCTGGATTGTACGAGAAGAGAGATACAGGACCCACTGATATGACATAGTGGTGGTTGTTGTTGTTAAGTGCTGTCAGCTGGTGAGCTTGAACCACTGACCTTGCAGTCCAAACCAACTTTGAAGTCCAGCACATGAACCCGCAGCGCTACCCCAAGACTCCGATATGACATGGTAGACAAACATTAATGCGACTTGGCTTCTTTCTCTCCTGGTTCATCAGAATCTGGAATTTCCTCGTTTTCAGTTACTTGGTTAGTGACTTCAGCCAGTTTTCCCTTGTGTTTGCACTTTTTTGTCTGTAGATTTATCCTGTTTGGCTGCCTTTTTTGGATTCATTTCCACTTTACAAGAGCAAGTTTAGTTGATAACCTTGTCCATCTCCTCTTGGGCTCCTCCTTCCCTGCCCTTTGGCAGAGTTGACCTTCCTCTTGGGCATCCTGGCAGCAGGGAAGGCACGTGTTGGGAAACTGAATTGCCTGACCTCTGACACTCTGCCTGCCTCCCAAGTTGCTGGGCTGTTATTATCCTTTTGATTTCCATTGGTTCTGTTGTGATTCCATCCATATCATTCCTTATGTATGTTTTCTGCCCAGACCTGCAACCATCCTCACAACTGTTGCCATGCTCGAGCCTATTGTTGCAGCTATTGTATCAATCCATCTCGTTGAAGACCTTTATCTTTTTCACTGACCCTCCACCTTACCAGGCGTGCTATCTTTCCTCAGGGCATAGTCCTACTGATAATATGTTCAAGAGACGCACAACAGATGAAGTTTTACCATCCTCGCTTCTAAGGAATATTCTTGCTGTAGATCTCCCATGAAAGATTTGTCCCTTCTTCTGTCAGTCTGTATTCAATATTCTTTGTCAATACAGTAATTAAAATGCATGAGTTCTTCTCTGTCTTGCCTATTCATTGTTCAGCTTTCATATGCATATGAGGCAATTGATAATACCATGGCTTGGGTCAGGCACACCTTCACCCCCAAAGTGACATCCATGTTCTTTAACACCTTGAAGGGTTCTTTTGTAGCAGATTTGACCAGTGCAATATGTCATTTGATATCTTAACTGCTGCTTTCTTGGGCGTTGGTTGTGGATCCAAGTAAAATGGAATCCTTGGTAACTTCAATCTTTTCTCCATGTATTATGTTGTTACCTATTGATTCAGTTGTGAGAATATTTGCTTTATGTTGAGGTGTAATTCATACTGAAGGCTGTGCCCTCTGAAAGTCATCAGTAAGTTTCAAGTCCTCTTGGCTTTGACGTTGGAAGCTATGCAACAGTATTTCAAATACTGGCAGAGTCACTCATGGTGGATGAGCTTTAGATGAATTTACAGAATAAGACAGACTAGGAAGAAGGAAGATGCAGATCAATTCTAAAAAATAACCACTGAAACCCTTACGAATAGCATCAGACGCTTGTCTGAATCCAAGTCCTCACACTGGGAAGAACTCAAAATACGACTGGGGGAGAAATACCTTCTCAAAGTAGAGTCAACATTAATGGCATGGATGGAGCAAAACCTTTGGGACCTTCATCTGCTAGTGGAGCATGATTCAAAATGAGAAGAAACAGCTATAAGCATCCATTAATAATCAGAACACGAATGTACTAAGTATGAGTCTAGGAAAATTGGAAGTCATATAAATGAAATAGAATGCATGAGGATTGATACCTTAGGCATTAGTAAGCTGAAGTGGACTGGTATTGGTCATTTTGAATCCGACAATAATATGGTTTATTGGAAAATAGATTTTGTTATTTCAGTTGTGTTTAAGTTTACAATTCAATGGCATTGATGACATCCACCTTGTTGGCCTATTATTGCCATGTCGATTTCTAGGACTCAATGCTCCCCATACCTGGATCCCCTGGAACCTCTACTAAACATTTTCCCTAGATTTTATGTAACTGGAACCATATAGTATCTGCCTATTGTGTCTCACTTCTTTTACTTAACATGATGTCTTCAAGGTGTGTCCATGTATACCTAGCTTATATCAAGACTACATTTCTCATTATGGATGGATGATAATCCTTGTATGCATATGCCACATTTTGTTCATCAGTTCACCTGTTAATGGACATTTAGGTCTCTCTTATCTGTCAAATCACATTCAAGATTGAATCCAATTCCAATCTCTTTCAGGGACCTTTCCAGGAGGCACAGGGGCCCCAGTGACACGTTTCCTTCCTCAATATTAGTCAAATGTGCTGCCTCTAAGTCTCTGTTTACCTGTGGGATCCTGGCAGGTCAGATATAATCTTGTCTCTTTGTCTTTGCCTGGCATATGGTCAGCAGTCAGCTCTAGCTTTCTGATTAAGAGAGGAAATGATTACCCTGCCCTCTTCAGAACAAGGGTCAGCTTTCCCAAGATTCGAGATTCCTCACTGCCTCATTATATTGTCCTCTCCTCTGAGGAGACAGGCTTCCAAGGGTTTGTGAAGCACTCCAGAACCCTAAGTAGCTGACAGGTTCTCCCCAGAGTCCTTGAGTGCAGGGCAGTGTCTGGCAGGTGGTGTCACACCCGTAGCTATGGTGCCTTAGCAAGATATTGATTTCTCTCATAACTGAGAAATGAGATCCTGTTTCTTCACTTACATGAGTAAAATATCCTCTTAGGTTGTTCACAAAAGCAAGTTTTAGACCATTAACTTTTTTTATTTTACCTTTTATTGGAGTTTAAATAACAAGGTGAGCTGAGTGCACAATGCAGAGTGATTATGAAGCTGTAAAAGGCATTTAGAGTACTCATGGGGCAAGCCATGAGGCTCAGAGCTGGGGGGTGGGGGTGGGGAGAGACTGGACACATTGACTGGAGCACACCATTAATCTAACCTTTCTTGTAATGGGTGGTGGTGGTGGCTGTGTGCCGTGGAGTCGGTTCCGATTCATAGAGACCTTGTATAGGGTTTCTGAGGCTGTAAATCTTTACGGGAGCAGAACGCCTCATCTTTCTCCTGTAGAGCAGCTGGTAGTTTTGAACTGCTGACCTTGCGGTTCACAGCCCGATTTGTAACAACTACGCTACCAGAGCTCCTTTGTTAATGGGTAGACTTGTGAAAACAAGAAGATCCTCCTCACATGACTGCATGTCGTCTTACAGCTGTGGACTGGAGCTAGTTATTCCAGGTGAGTGCTGTGAAGATCATCAAGAGATGACAGCCCATTTCTTCCACATGGTGCTGAATGGGTGTTCTGCAGAGACCACTGAGGCAAAAACACTGGATGGGCTGCCAGAAATCTGGAGTTTTCATCCCAGCTTTCCAATTACCAGTGGGGTGACATGAGGACAATCACTTGATGTCTCAATGCCTGAATTCTTTCATGTGCAACAGGTAAAAGGATACCACCTTGGTGGTGCAATTCTTTAGTGCTTGGTTGCTAATCAAAAGGTGGGCAGTTCAAAGATGGGACAGTTTGCTTCTGTGACGATCACAGCATTGGAAGCCTGTGGAACAGTTTTACTTTGTTGTATAAAGTCACTATGAGTTGGAATCAAGTTGATGGCAATGAGTTTGGTTTGGGGTTTGGTGTACAGCAGGTCTGTTGCCACCTGGTGTGGGATTGTTGTTGTTAAGTGTTGCTGAGTGGATTCTGACTTATAGCAACCTTCTATAGAGTTTCTGAGGATGTACATCTTTGCAGGAATAGAAAGGCTCTCCTTTTAATAGACAAACACGTTCAGAGGTGGGGCTTCATGGCGGATGGAGAGGTACAGTGAAATTCACCTTCAATACCACAGAATACCAGGCGAAGAGGGTTTAGGGCAGAGCTCCAAAACTCTGAGTCACATATCTACGAATATTTAAAAAGTTTGAAGGTTTATAGCAAGTGGAACTTGTGGCGAAAGTAAGAGATCTCGTACTTTGGAATCTGTCACGATCAGTGGCCCAGAGCCAACAACTTGGGCAAGACCAAACAGCAAGACCAAGTGGGGGGACAAGCAGACCAGACAAGGAAAAACACCGTGGAAACCTCGGAGCAAAGGTGAACAATATATGATGACGATTTTGCTTTGTTCTGATTTTTGTTTGTGTGTGCGTCTGTTCATTCACCCCCCCCCACTGTTTGTGCCCCTACATTCTAGTGACTAGAGGGGGTGCCTAAGCAAGTGGACATCCCCCACATCCACCAATGGTGGGTTCTTCTGCCATGCATGTGCACAGATACTCTCAGCATTTAAACCTACAGGCATCTTCAAAGCGGCCATCGCTGGCCCTGAACCGTTTACTAATAAGGAAAAGGAAAGAACAAGGGGTGTGGAGAGGGAGGGAGAGTTTAAAAACAAAATAGGCTGAAAATTAAATCCTGAAAAACAGGATAACAACCAACAGTGGCTCTTGAAATTTATCAGGTGGCCTTGAAGGCAAGAAGCTGAAAGAGGCTATTAAAATCATACTCATATTAGGCTACATATTTTTAAATTTTTATTCTCTCCCTCCACTTCCTTTTCTGCAATTATAGACTACAGTATCCAATCTAGTTTTTTTTTGTTTTGTTTTGTTTTGTTTTACCTTTGGTGGACTCTTTCTCTCCCTATGTTACCCAAGAAGAAACAGCAATTGCTGTCATATAGTCAAACTACAATCATACCCTATAAAACCCCACAATCCAGACAAGAATCGGCAGCAACTGCCATACAACAGGGTGGCAGACAACACCTGAGAAAGTTACTCTGACTTAAGCAATAAGAGTGAAAAGGGAAGCCTGCATCCTGATCACATCTACCTGGAGGCAATCAGAAAGCATAAAAATACCAATACACATAATCAATTAAGTACCAAGGCCACAGATAAACACTAAACATGTCCAAGAATCAAAAGCAGATGATGATATCAGCACATGTCCAGAAACAAGGCAGAACTAGTGAGCTGGAAGCAAATACCTCAATACAGCTAAGATAGAATAACAGACAGAAAAAAAGGATAAAAGAATCTGAATAAGGCCAAGATT
>NW_006408615.1:3677737-3679492 GCF_000296735.1 Chrysochloris asiatica | reverse complement strand
CTCATCTAGGCCAAAAAATTGGTAAGACAGACACCTGGTAAGCTGAATGGAAGAGATCCATATTTGTACCCATTCCAAAGAGAGGTGACCCAACAGAATGAGGAAATCATCAGACAGAACCATTAATAGCACAAGTGAGTACATTTAAAAAAAAAAAAGATAATTCCAAAATAGCTGCAAAAGTACATTGCCAGTAATGTTAGAAGTTCTAGCTGGGTTCAGACAAGGACATGAAATGAGACATGTCATTGCTGACATCAGAAGGATTTAGACGGAAACAGAGAATACCAGAAAGATGTTGATTTGTGCTGTATTGACTGCACAAAGGCATAGTGGATCATGACAAGATAAGGATAAGATTGTGGAGAATGAGTATTCCAGAGCACTTAATTGCACTCATGAGGAACCTGTACATAGACCAAGAGGCAGTCATTTAAACAAAACAGGGGGACACTTGAATGATTTAAAATCAGGAAAGGTGTGTGCCAGGGTCGTAATCTTTTTACCATACTTATTCAATCTGTATGCTTAGCACAGAATTCATGAAGCAGGATTACCTGAAGAAGAACATGGTATCAGGCCTGGAGGAAGACTCATTAACAACCTGTGATATGCAGATGATACAACCTTGCTTGCTGAAAGCACAGAGGGCTTAAAATACTTACTGATAAAGATCAAAGACCACAGCCGTCAGTTGAGTTGTAGCACAATGTAAAAAAAAAAGAAAAAAATTCTCACCACTGGACCAATAGATAACATCATGATAAATAGAGAAAGATTGAATTTGTCAAAAACTTCATTTTCCTTGGATCCACTATCCACACCCATGGAAGCAGCAGTCAAGAAATCAAATGATGTACTACATTGGGAAAATATGCTGTACAAGACCTCTTTAAAGTGTTCAAGAGCAAGAATGTCTGTTTGAATACTAAGGTATGTCTTACCCAAGTCATGGTATTTTCAATAAACTCATATGTATGTGAAAGTTGGATGATGAATAAAGAAGACAGTAAAAGAATTGATGCATTTCAGTTATGGTGTTGGAGAAGAATATTAAAACTACCATGGACTGCCAGAAGAACAAACAAACTTGTGTTGGAAGAAGTACAACCATAATGCTCCTCAGAATCCAATATGGCCAGAGTTCCTCTCTCATACTTCAGACATATTATCAGGAGGGACCAGTCTTTGGAGAAGGACATCATGCTGGGAACAGTGTAAGGTCAGCAAAAAAAAAGGGAGTCCCCAGTGAGATGAATTGGCACAGTGGCCGCAGCAATGTCACAAACGTACCAACGACTGTGAGGTTGACCCAGGACCAGGCAATCATACGTTCTGTTTTGCATAGGGTCTCTATGAGTCCAAGCTGATTCAATGGCACATAACAACAAGTGCTTGTCTCATTTAGGTGTGTCATCCAAAGTCCTGGAGAGTGTCATTTTTTTCTTAGGACTGCCATAACAAAACACTGCCAGTAGGTGACTTTGAATTGTTTTTTCACAGTCTGGAAACTAGAAGTCTAGATTCAAAGTATTGAACTTCATAGGATGAGTTCCTTATTTTCTCTTTGAGCTTCTAGAATTTGTTTTAGTACAATCGCCATCAAGCTGAGTGTAATTCATAGAGACCCCATGTGGGTCAGAGTAGACTTAGGCTCTATACAATTTCAATGACTGATTTTGTACAAGTAGCTCACCAAGCTTTTCGTCTGAGCATTTTCTGGGAGAACTGCAACCTCCAAGCCATTGGTAAGCA
>NW_006408615.1:3638515-3677022 GCF_000296735.1 Chrysochloris asiatica | reverse complement strand
GAATACCAAGGTATTGTAAATACCATAGCTTGGGTCAGGCTCACTTTAGTTCTCAAACTGACATCTTTGCTTTTGAACACTTTAAATAAGTCTCGTGCAACAAATTTACCTAATGCAAAACAATGTTGGATTTCTTAACAGATGCTTCCATGGTGGATGCAAGGAAAATGAAGTCTTTGAAAATTTTAATCTTTTATCCATTTGCATGGATGTTATTTATTGGTCCAGTGGTGAGAATATCTGTTTTATTTATATTGAGGTGCACTCTTACTGAAGGCTGTGGTCTTTGATCTTCATCAGTAAGTATTTTAAGACCTCTTCATTTTCAGTCATAGATGCTCTTAAGAGATCAATGGGGACTGAAAATTGCTCTTTGGTTCTACTCACATGGGGGTCACTAAAGAGCTTGATAAAAGTTGTTTTATTGGAACACTAAGAGTAAGAGTCTTATTGGAAAAGACTCAACAGAAAAAAGAAATATAAGAGGAGGATGAAGTGTAGCAATAGATAATAGAGATAACTCTTTGAAGGAGTTTTACTGCCAAGAGGCAGAAACTGGAGGATGATGTGGAATCAAGAGGAATTTAATTAAAAAGAAGAAACAACAGCTTGTTGGTGTGCTGATGGGAATGGCACAGTAGAACAAGAAAAAAATTGGTTATCCAGGAGTAAGAGAGGGTATCTGCTGGATTTATGCTGCTCAGTTGGCAAGAGTACATGGGATTCCATGAACAAGTGGAGACATTAGCCTGAGTTAGGAGCTAAGAGCATCAATTCCCAGGAATGAGAGATAAGGGACTATGAAAAGCCACAGGTGTAGGGAATGCAAAATAGAGAGGCAAGAGCTAGTGCAGGTCACTTCTGAGGAATTCTCTATGCTCAGTGAGATGCAAAGTTAAGTCACCAACTGAAAGGGAGGACTAGTTAGGAGGTCATGGGAGTTTGAGGAGGAAGGAAGAGGTACAAATAGTTGTATGAGTCTAGGAGAGAGAATGTCGTTGTTGTTGTTGTTAGGTACCATCGAGTCAGTACCGACTCATAGTGATCCTATGCATAACAGAACAAAACACTGCCCAGTCCTGGGCCAACCTCAAAATTGTTGTCACACTTGATCCCATTGATGCTGCCACTTTGCCAATCCATCTCTTTCGGGGGTGGGGGGAGAATAGATTAGACAAATGTGGTAAACCTGCATGACAGGTTTTAAGGGATCACTTAACATTAGGGTTCAAGCATGTAGAGTGAGAAGTACCCATAGGTTGCACATTGTTCTCCAGACACATCAATCTGTTCAAGTGCAGGCACAGGCATGTGTAGGGGGAGAGTTGGATAAAATCAGGAAAGTGATTAGGTTCAACTGAGAATAATAACGTGAAAGAAGCAGAAGAGAGTTGGAGGGTTTCAAAGAGATGTTTATAATGATTGAATCATGAGATAGGAGCTATGTAAGGAGTAAAGTGGAGGCGTGAGGGACTGAGGACAAGCAAAAGGTTTTGGATCAGTGCATCAAGATCCCAGTGGAGCACAAGAACACCCAAACTTACAGATAGTACCCATTTGACCTAGCTTTTATGGCTTGATGATCAGAACTCAAATAGAGGAAGATAAAATTTTTTGATAAAGGAAACGAGTGTAAATTGCTACAATTTGATGACCTTGACCTATACTTATGGATGTAGTATACCAACTGAGGGGGAAAGAGTTTTCACATCAAATATCAATGCTATCCCCTCTTTATACAGGGTAGATATGGATGGGCAATTTAGACATTGGCTACCTAAAATGGGGGGGTGGGGGTGGGTTGGGCAATAAAGGCCTGAAGTGACTGGCTTGCAAGTTTTCAAGGGGGAGTTTAGTTTCGGAGTGTGCAGGGGAAGGTAGAATACCCACTGAATAGTTTTCATCTTGTATAGATGGGTCTGGTGAAAGGAAATGGGGATAAGATTCTTTTGATTCAATAGCGAGTAATTGTTATCATGGCTAATCATGACTGTCACAGTTGTAAAGGTAGAAGTTTTGTAATATAAAGGAGGGAGTAGTTAATCTTACGGTACAGGAACAGAGAACCCATCAAGAGAGAAAAGCATGAGTGGAATGTGGGACCTTATCCAAAGAAGCAGCGACACCAGAGATGGAGGCGTAGATGAGAATACAGAGAGATAGAGCAGCCGAGGACTCTAGACTACAGGGAAGAGAAAGGGTGTGTGCTGGTGGCCAGGAGGCTGGCTTGCAGAATGTGTTCTTTGGTTGCTTAAATGGTTATATATTCCTGAATGTTTGTGTACATTAAAACAACAACAACAGAAAAAGCAAAACAAAACAGAGGGAATAGAAGCAACTACTGTTGAATGATGATGTATGGAGGAGATTGTAATCATTGCAATGAAATGAAATATGATAGGATGGTGTTAAACTGTTCTCCCATGTAAACTATCACTCAATTCACAATAAAAACTTAAAACACAAGTGTGCAAATGAATAAAGTATCACAAGTAGAAAAAGAATGCATGTATGAATGTTCATAACAGATTAATTTATAATAGTTCTAATCTGGGAACAAATAAAATATATATCAACAGAAGAATAAATTGACAAATTGAAAGATTTACTCCACAGTAATAAAACAGAATGGATGACTGCTTCTAGTAGTAGCATGAATGAATCCCACAAACATCAGGTTGAGCAAAAGAAGTCAGACGGAAAAAATACATACTATCTGGTTCCATATAAATGAAATTCAGACTGCCAAATCTCCTCTATAGGGATACAAAGGACGACAATATTTACCTCATGATAGCAGTAGAGATGCTAAAGCAAATGGAAGAAATGAGGAGGTACAAGAGCTGAAGAGAACATTTCAAAGATCAGCTCGAGAAGATAAAGTCAAATATTACAACCAAATGTGCAAAGATCTGGAATCAGTAAACCAAAAAGGAAGAACACACTTAGCATTCCTCAAGCTGGGGGAACTGAAGAAAAAATTCAAGCCTTGACTTTCATTATTGAACGATTCTCTGGGTAAATTATTGACTGATGCAGAAAGCATCAGGAGAAGATGGAAGGACTACACAGAAGTCACTGAACCAAAAGGAAATGGTTAATGTTTCAAGAGGTCGCATATGATCAAGAGCCGATGATACTGAAGGAAGAAGTCCAAGGTGCCTTGAAGGAATTGGCAAAGAACAAGGCACCAGGAATTGATGGAACAAAAATTGAAATCTTTCAAGAAAGTGAGGCGGCACAGGAGGCAAGACCATTTAATATATTTGATCATTATTCAAATTAACACACCAACAACTAAAGCGAGTGATGATTAAATTGAAGAATTCTACCAACTTCTTCAGTGTGAAATTGATCAAACAAGCAATCAAGATGTATTGATAACTACTGCTGATTGGAATGCAAAGGTTGGAAACAAACAGGAAGGATCAGTAGTTAGAAAATATGGCCTTTGTGATAGAAATGATACTGGAGATCACATGATAGAATTTTGCAAAACCAATGACTTCATTGCAAATACCTTTTTTAAATAAAAGAAGACTATACACATGGACTTCACCAGATGGAATACACAGAAATGAAACTGAGTACATCTGTGGAAAGAGACTGGAAAAACTCCATGTCATCAGCCAAAACAAGGCTGGGGCAGGCTGTGGAACAGACCATCAATTGTTCATATGCAAGCTCAGGCTGAAGAAGAAGAAAATGAAAACAAGTCCACGAGAGCCAAAATATGACCTTGAACGTTTCTCACTTGAATTTAGAGATCATCTGAAGCACAGATTTAATGCATTGGACACTAAAGACTGAAGACCAGAAGAATTGTGGGATGTTATCTAGAACATCATACAGGAAGAAAACAAAAGGTCATTAAGAAGACAAGAAAGAAAGAAAAGACCAAAATGATGTCAGAAGAGACTCTGAAACTTGCTCTCCAGCATAGAGATGCTAAAGCAAATGAAAGAAATGAGGGGGTAAAAGATCTGAACAGAAAATTTCAAAGGTCCGCTCAAGAAGACAAGGTCAAACATTATAACGAAAGATGCAAAGACCTGGAGTTAATAAACCAAAACGGAAGAGCACGCTCAGCGTTCCTCAAGTTGAGAGAAGTGAAAAATTCAAACTTCAGTTTGCGTTATTGAAGGATTTTATGGACAAAATATTGAATGATGCAGAAAGCATCAAAAGAAGATGGTATAGAAATGATCGATGTTCAATCATTTCAAGAGGTGGCATATGATTAAGAGCCAATGATCCTCAAGGAAGAAGTCCAAGGTACATTGAAGGCATTGGCAAGAAACAAAGCACTGGGAATTGATGGAATACAAATTGAAATCTTTCAACAAAGTGATGACACACTGGAGGCACTCACTCATCTCTGCCAAGAATTTGGAAGACAACTACCTGGCCAACTGACTGGAAGAGATCCATATTTGTGCTCATTCCAAAGAGAGGAATGCAGAAATTATTGGATAATATTATTAATATTCCATGCAAGCAAAATTTTTCTAAAGATAATTAAAAAATGTCTGCAACCATACATTAACAGATAACTTCCTAAAGTTCAAGCCAGAATCAGAATAGGATGTGGAATGAAGGATATCATTGCTGATGTCAGACGGATCTTGGCTATAAGGAGATAATACCAGAAAGATGTTTACCTGTGCTTTATTGACTATGCAAAGGCTTTAGATTGTGTGGATCATGACAATCTATGGACAACATTGTGAAGAATGAGTATTTCAGAATACTTAATTATGCTCCTGAGGATCTGTACATAGACAAAGAGGCAATCGTTTGAACAGAACATGATGGACCCTGAATGGTTTAAAATTAGGGAAGGTGTGTACCAGGGTTGTATTCTTTCATCATAATTATTCATTGTGTATGCTGAGCACATAATCTGACCACATGGATTATATGAAGAAAAACATGGCATCAGGATTGGAGGAAGACTCATTAATAACCTGTGGTATGCAGATGATACAACCTTGCTTGCTGAAAGTGAAGAGGAATAAAATAGTTACTGATGAAGATCAAAGACCACAGCCTTCAGCATGGGTTGCATCTCAATGTAAAGAAAACAAAAATCCTCACCACTGGACTAATAAATAACATCAAGATAAAATGGAGAAAAGATTAAAATTGCCAAAGGCTTCATTTTGCTCTCATCTACACTCATGGAAGCAGCAGTCAAGAAATCAAACGATGTATTACGTAAGGCAAATCTGCTGCGCAAGACCTCTTTAAAGTGTTCAAGAGCAAAGATGTCAGTTTGAGGACTCAGGTGTGCCTGACTCAAGCCATGGTATTTTCAATAACCTTATATGCATGTGAATGTTGGACAGTGAATAAGGAAGACCATAGAAGAACTGATGCATTTGAGTTATGATAGTGGAGGAGAATATTAAAAATACCATGGACTGCCAAATGAACAAACTCATTTAATATGTGTTGGAAGAAATACAGTCAGAATGCTCCCTGGAAGCCAGGATGGAAAGACTTTGTCTCTCACATTTTGGACATATTGTCAGGAGGCACCTGTTTCTGAATAAGGATATCATGTTTGGTAAAATGGAGGGTTGGAGAAAAAGAGGAAAATTTCCAATGAGATGGATTGGCACAGTGGCTGTAACAATGAGTGAGCAATGAGATGGATTGGCACAGGACCCGACAGTGTTTTATTCTGTTGGACATAGAGTCCCTATGAGTTGCTACTGGATTGATGGCACCTAACAACAACAACAAGGAGCTCTGGTAGCGTAGTGGTTACGAATCGGGCTTTGAACCACAAGGCCAGAAGTTCGAAACTGCCAGTGATTCTGTGGGAGAAAGATGAGGCTTTCTGCTTCCGTAAAGACTTATAGCCTCGGAAACCCTGTGCAGGGTTGCTATGACTCGGAACCGACTGCACGTCGCTTAACAACTTCAACAACAACTCTCCCAGTGTTTAAATAGAGCCTCATTGCCTCATTACTTCTTACATCAGCAGTTGTTGTTGGGAGGGTTCATGGCAATTTGAAATGTACTATGTATGATAGGTTCGTGTATGTGGCTCGTATAAATGTAGAAGTTGGTCAACGAGTAAGGAAGATCGTACAGGAATTGATGCATTTGAGTTATGGTATTCCAGAAGAATATTACAATTACCATGGACTGCCAGAAGAACAAACAAATCTGTTATAGAAGAAGTACATCCAGAATGCTCCTTAGAAACCAAGTTGGCCAGACTTTATCTCTCATGCTTCAGATATGTGATAAGGAGAGACCAGTCCTCAGAGAAGGACATCATGCTTGGTAAAGTGGTGGCTCAGTAGAAATGATGATAGCCCCCAATGAGATGGATTGACACTGTGGCAGCAGCAATGGGCTCAAGTGTAGCAGTGATTGTGAGAATAATGCAGGACCCGGTGGTGTTTTGTTCTGTTGTACAAAGGAGCTCTGGTAGCGTAGTGGTTACGAATCGGGCTGCGAACCTTAGGGTCAGCGGTTCGAAACTACCAGCCGCTCCGCGGGAGAAAGATGAGGCTTTCTACTCCCATAAAGATTTACACCCTCGGAAGCCCTGTACAGGGTCGCTATGGGTCGGACCCGACTCGATGGCACTTAACAACAACAACAACAACATAGGGTCACCATGAGTCAGAACTGACTTGATGTCACCTAACAGCAACAACAACAAAAACATTATAGTTGTGCTTAATCAAATTGAAATGAAATTAGAGTTTAATTATAAGCGTTTAGAAAACAAACTTTTGCTGGATTATGTGTATTACGTGGAAATCCCTACCTCATAAAGGAAACACCAAGCTTGCTGTCAGAGGGTCAATTCTGACTCATAGCAACACTCTAGGATAGAGTGGAGCCACCCATAGGTTTGCCAGAGCTGTAAATCTTTACGAAAGCAGGGTGTCACATCTTCTTTTCCCCACAGAGCAGCTGGTGGATTTGAACTGCCAACCTTCTGTTAGCAGTTGAGTGTTTTATAATTACAGTGTCATCTGGGCTCCTTGATCCAAAAGAAAGCCCAAATTCCAGTAAGAGATTAGTTTATCAAGAAGACTAATTGTCTCTGCCGTCGTAAGTAAATTAAAAATACCACAGATCTGAAGAACACACCTGTGCACGAATTGATTTTTGGAGGCTGTTTCCATGACTGCAGAGTAGAGTAGACATCCAGCCGCCCACAAACAGGATGGTACAGGTGGGTCCCTGAGACTCATTTCGGAGAGGGCAGTCTTGTACCAGTGACTTGTGCTGAAGAGCTTCAGCTCTACACGCCTCTGGACAGCTCCAGCTTGAAGTCTCTGTGTGGTTGCAGGATTCTGGAAGACTATTAATTCTGAAAAAGGGTTTTAACCTGTGAGAACACTGGGGCTCAGGGCGCCAAAAGAGCATCCTCAGTATCCCACTGTGGGGAAAACAGCATCTGGAAGCAGCACCCTGGGTTGCTTGAATCCAAAGCTTTAGCTCTGTGCACAATGGCAGTCGGCGGAAACAATGCTTTCTTGGGAACATTTTAAAAAGAAACTAATGGCCAAAAAGTCTGGATGCTTTAGTTAAATATGTGCATTTTAAAAAGCTTGCTTCTGCCTGAATTTGCATAATGGACCTTTCCCATAGGCCAAAGTTACCTTTTACTCTGTTTAATAGACTCAACATTGCATTATTAACAACCATATGCAAAATGATGACCTCCAGAGGCTCTTTCCCCCAAAATGCCTTCTTCCCAGATTACTCACCTGTGACCTCTTTGGCCAAGTCAGTTTCCTAGCGGGGCTGTAGTGGTTCTTTGGCCCCAGTGTTTAAATAGAGCCTCATTGCCTAATGAATCCTCTGGGTTGGTAGAAGGCTACCTGAGCGAAGTAGAAATGACCTTCCTCTCTATGCCTTGGGTGCTCACCTGTCTCTTAATAAGAAATTAGCAAAAGTGAGTCATTTCTTTGTCTGTTTTTCCAGCATTTTATGTTTTAGCAATTCCAAACTTAGAGAATCTTAGAAGATGTACATTCTGACTTCTAAGACTTAGAATTAAGTCTTAAGTCTAAGACTTAATTCTAAGTCTTAGAAGCCAAGATGGTGAGACTTCATCTCATGTACTTTTTACGTGTTATCAGGAGGTACCAGTCCCTGAAGGACATTATGCTTGGTAAAGTAGTGGTTGGTTGGTTTTGTGTAGTGGAGTCACTTCAAACTCATAGCAACTCTGTGTAGGGTTTCTGAGGCTGTAAACCTTTACAAGAGCAGAATGTCTCCTGTGTTCAATGAAAAAGAGGAAGATGCCTAATGAGAGATGGATTGACACAGAGGCAGCAACAGTACACTCAAATTAACAATTGTGAGGGTACTGCAGAACCGGGCAGTGCTTCATTCTGTCAAGAACAGGTTAGGACCCCTGGGCCTTAGGGCTCTCTCACTCTGGCTGCATATCCACCCCTTTGCCCTGAGTCTTCTCTTACTAGACAGGGATGAAGAAAGACGGGTAGCATCTCCAGTCCAACAGGAATGATAACACTGAAAACAGCCTGCAGACAAAGATAAGGATATCAGGACCTGAAACATTAATAGAAGCAGCTGGTCTCAGGCAGAAAACCAATGAAAATTGTGCCTAGAACTGACAACTGCAGAAAGCACTCCATTTTCAAGAAGCCTGTGCCCCTTTACTAAAAATGGATGAATATTCAACATACCACTCCTCCTAATCAATATGTATTAGCTCACTCTTGGAGGAAGAGACCTCATACCTTTATAAGCCAGTGCATCCCAACCCCAAAGGGTCTTCTCTACTCATGGAGACAGACCCGCTTCTCTCTCTGAAGTGTACTTGAATGCCTATTGTTCGTGTGTGACTGAGAAGCCGTGACTTGGTGGGACTAATTCTTTAGACCTCCTGAAATCCAGAGGGACCAGGGAAACACGTGTTGTGTATCGAGTGGCTATGAGTCAGAACCAACTTGACGGTACCTAACAACAACAAACTTAGAGAAAAGTTGCCAAAATTGTACCCATCACCCACAAACCGCATTCAAGAGTCATTGTCCTGAAGATGTCTTTCATGGCAAAAGTTCTCAGTGGAAGACCAAATATTACAGACGCTTATCCTGTCTCCTTAGTACCCTGACTTCTGGAACAGTTTCTCAGATTTTTCCTGAATTTCATGCCTTTGATATGTAAATTATTATTTCTTCAAATATTGTTTATATCTCCCATTCTCTCTTTCAAGGACTCAAATCACATACCTCCTGGGCTGTGAAGAATAGTGAAGCTACTATGGACAGTCAGAGGAAAGAAGAATTGTATTTTGAAAGAAGTTCTGCCAGATTGCTCCTTGGAAGTGAGGATGGCAGAACTTTGCCTCACAAATTTTGGACATGTTATCAGGAGGGACCTGGAGAATTGGGACATCGTGCTTGGTCAACGGAGAATCTGAAAAATAGAGGAACACGTACTGACACAGTGTCTGCAACAGTAAGTCCAGACACAGGAAAGATTGTGAGAATGGCACAGGCTGGGGCAATGTTTTGTTTTGTTGCACATAGGGTCACTCTGAGTCCGAACTGACTCGATGGCACTGACAGCCTGCTTGGAACCCTTCCCTAAGTCAGTCATGTACTTTTTTCATTATGATACCTCCTTCATTATTTCCCACTGTGTTTTACTCTGGATTATTTCCATTTCTGTAGCTTTAAGTTTACTCATTTCTTCTTCTGCCTGTAAATCTTATTTATATATTTTTCATCTCATGCATTGCAGTTTTCATCTCTAGATGTTCAATTTGGGACATTTTGTTTTTAACACCCATGAGCATATGGAATTAACTTCTAGAGCATACGGAATTTAGTCATATTGCAAAGTTTTTTTGTTTTTTTTTTACATCTTTTCTTTATTATGAATTGTGTGAAGGTTTACTTACAGAGCCAAGAATTTATACACAATTTGTTTCATGTTATTGATTTCAATGCCCACAGTATAACATCATTCATTCCACTTCTTTTCTGTGTGCTTCCTTCTTTCCTAACCTTCTTGCCTTCTGAAACTTGCCCTTGACAAATGCTTCCTTTCTCTTGAATCGTTGATTATTCTAAGGAGTGTGTTATTGTTCATTTTATAGAGCTGTCTATTATGTGTGTGAAAATTAAGCCATGGGGGTGAGTTCAGTTCCAGGTCTGAAGCATGAGTAAGAATCATAGTTTTGGAGCTTCCGCCAGGCTCTATATGACCAATAAACCTGTTTATTAAAAAAAAGTTTCGTTCTACAGTTTTCTCCCACTGTATCCAGGACCTACTACTAATGTGTTCACTTCCAGCAGTTGTGAGTGGTAGCCAGGGACCATCAAGTTATGGTCTCAAGCTCATGGAGACCAGAGTTTGGTTTATTAAACCTTTGGACAAATTGTTTCCACGTGTCTTTGGATTTCTTCACTCTTTTTTGCTCCAGATGGGGAGAGACCAATAGTTACACTTTAGATGGCTGCTCACATGCTTCTAAGATTCCAGTAGCTACTCACCAGGCAAGATACAGAAGACTTTCACTGTGAGCTGTGCAGTGCCAACTGACCTTGATGACCCCCAAGACTAAGATTCTCAAGCCTCTAGGCCTGATGACTCAATCCATCAAAGTGTTTGGTTATGGCTAACAAGTTTTCATCACTTTACCCTTATAGCGACCCTGTATAGGGTTTCCAAGGAGCAGCTGGTGAGTTTGAACCACCAACTTTGTGGTTGAAACTGACCCTGTGGTCCAGTGTTTCTCCAAAAGTGCAAGGCCAGGACTCTGATTGTCATCTATATGCTCTCCTATGTCCTTTTTTGCCTTATTGCTCTCTCTGGGATTTCCAATACAATATCAAAAAGAGTGGTGATAAAGGGCACCCTTGTCTGCTTCCCATTCACATGGGGAATGTTTTCAATCTCCCGCCAATGAGGTTAACTGGTTTTGCATATATGCCCTTAATTATGTTGAGGCATTTCCCTTTGATTCCTATTTAGTTGAGTTTTTATTAAGAATGGGAGTTGGATTTTGTCAAATGTTCTTTCTGCATTGATTGCTGTGTTCGTGTGTTTCTTTGACTTTGTTTTATTTATGTGGTAGATTATGATGATTGTTTTTCTAATGTTAAATCATCATTGCATACCTGGTATGAATTCCACTTGGTCAAGATGTATTTATGATATGTTGTTAGATTCAATAGACTAAAATTTTTTTTGATAAATTTTGCATCCATGTTTATGAGAGATGTTGATCCATAAATTTTCTTTGTGTCTTTGCCTGGCTTTGGTATCAAAGTTATACTCACTTTATAAAATGAATTTGGGAGCATTTCTTCCTTTTCTGTATTCTGGAATAGTGTTGAACAGAATTGGTGTCAGCTCTTCTCTACATGTTTACTAGAATTTTCCAACGAAGCTGTCTGTTTTAATGTCCTTCTCTGTTAATTCTAATATCTGTGTCAATTTTGATTGATTGAATTGTCTCCTTATCTTGGGTCATATTTTCCTGCCTGTGTGCATTACTGGCAATTTTTGGTTGAATGCCAAGCATTGCAGATTTCACCTTGTTTGATGCTGCATATTTTGTATTCTTAGTGATGTTTTGGGGCTTTATCTCTGGGATGCAGTTAAGTTACTTGAAATAGTCAAACCTTTCAGGTCTTGCTTTTAAGATTTGTCAGGTGGGAATCAGAACAGTCCAGAGCAAATCATTAACCACTACCAAGGCATGGATGTTCAGGCAATCAACCGGATTTTTCATGAAATGTGGTTCTCACCAGTAGGCATAGGCAACACTGCCAGGTCTGTGTGTGTACCCAGAACACTGGTACCTCAGTTTTTGTTGGGTGGTTATTCCCTTGAGCAATTAAAGGGGCCCTTTGCAATCTCTGGCTCTCTTTTTGTGCTGTTCTCTTCTCTCTCATCAAATGAACTCTTACTACCTGGCTTCCCCCAGATTTCAGGGTCTATCTCCTCTACTCAGGGAATCAACTGGGATCTGGCTGGGTCCCCCCACTTGCCTGAAAACTCTCAAGGTTGTAGCCAGGACCATCACAAGACTCACCTCCTCTCTTCCTGTCTCACAGCATCACTGTCTCTGCTGCTTGGCGTCTAATGTCTAAACAACCACTGGTTCATTTATTTCGGGTATTTTAGAGGCTAGTGTTAATTTAGACATTATTTCTTCATCTTGGCTGGAGAAGAATATTAAAAGTACCATGAACTGCTAGAACAAACAAATCTTGGTTGGAAGAAGTACAGGCAGAATTCTTTTGGAAATCAGGATGGCCAATTTCACAAGATGGTGGATTGGGTAGATGTGCAGTGAGGAGATCTAGCACCAACAACACAGAATACTGGACCAAGCAGGCTCAGGGGATGGTGCTAGAACTCTGAACCACATATAAAGGGATAATTAGGAGATTGGAAGGCTTACAGCTAGGGGAATTTGTAACAGAAACAAGAAATCTATTGCTTTCTAATTTAAGACATTCAGCTACTCCTGGGGCTGCAATCTTGGGAGAGACCAAGTGGAGGAAGGATCAGAACAGCCATGAATGCAGACAGAACTGCAGAGATATAGGTATGGACATTCTTTTTTTGATATCTGTTCATTGGTCTCTTGCTGTCTGCACACCTCCATTCTGGTGACTGGAGGGGATGCCTGAGTGAATGCCCCACCCCCCACCCCACAGAAGGTTCTACTCTGCCTGCGCACAGAGCTCCTCAAAATTTAAAGTGACAGTTTCCACTTAAAACCAAACAGCCACCACTCATCTGTCAGTTTGTGCACTGTGGTGGCTTGTGAGTTGCTATGATACTGAAAGCTATGCCAATAGTATTTTAAATATTCAGCAGGGTCACACATGGTGGCTAGGTTTCAGATGAGCTTCCAGACAAAGACAGACTAAGAAGAAAGAGTGATGAACTATTTCCAAATATTTAGTCGTTGAAAACTTTATGAATAGCAGAAAAACAGTGTCAGATACAGTGCCGGAAAATGAGCCCCTCAGGATGGAAGGCACTCAAAATGCGACTGGGAAAGAGCTGCCTCCTCAAAGTAGAGTTGACTGTGATAACGTGAATGGAGTAAAGCTCATGGGACCTTCATCTGCTGATGGGCCACAACTCAAAATGAAGAGAAACAGCTGTAAACATCCACTGAAAACTGGAACATGGAATGTACGAAGTATGAATCTGGGAAAATTGCAAGTTGTCAAAAATGAAATGGAATGCATCAACATCAATATCTTAGGCATTAGTGAGCTGAAATGGACTGGTATTGGCCATTTTGAATCTGACAACCACATGGTTTACTATGCCGGGAATGACAAATTGAAGACGAATGGTGTTGTATTCATTGTCAAAAAGAACATATCCAGATCTCTCATGAGGTACGATGCTGTCTGTGATAGGATAATATCCATGTGCCTACAGGGAAGACCAGTTAATACCACATTATTCAAATTTACACACCAACCACTAAAGCCGGTGAGGAGGAAATAGAAGAATTCTACCAACTTCTTTAATCTGAAATTGATCAAACATGCAATCAAGATGTGTTGATCATTACTGATGATTGGAATGCAAAGGTTGGGAGCAAAGAGGAAGGATCAGTAGTTGAAAATTTTGGCCTTGGTGATAGAAATGATGCTGGAGAACGCATGATAGAATTCTGAAAAACCAATGATTTTTTCATTTCAAATACCTTGTTTTGACAGTGTAACAGATGACTATACACATGGACCTCACCAGATGAAATACATAGAAATCAAATTGACTACATCTGCAGAAAGAGACGATGGGAAAACTCCATGTCATCAGTGAAAACAAAGGCAGGGGCAGACTGTGGAATAGACCATCAATTACTCCTATACAAATTAAAACTGAAGCTAAAGAAAATGAAAACAAGTCCAAGAGAGCCAAAATGTGACCTTGAATATATCCCACATGAATTTAGAGATCATCTGAAGAACAGATTTGATATATTAAACAGTAAAGACTGAAGACCAGAAGAGTTATGGCATGACATCAAGAACATCATACATGAAGAAAGCAAGAAGTCATTGAGAAGACAAGAAAGAAGGAAGGGGTCAAAATGGATGTCAGAAGAGACACTGAAACTTGCTCTCCAGCGTAGAGATGCTAAAGCAAATGGAAGAAATGAGAAGGTCCAAAAGCTGAACAGAAAATTTCAAAGATCAGCTTGAGCAGATAAAGCCAAATATTACAACCAAATGTGCAAAGATCTGGAATCAGAAAACCAAAAAGGAAGAACGCGCTCAGCATTTCTCAAGCTGGAGAAACTGAAGAAAAAATTCAAGGTTTATCTTTTATTATTGAACGATTCTCTGGGCAAATTATTGAATGATAATTATTGAACATCAAGAGAAGATGGAGGAATATAAAGAGTCACTGTACCAAAAGGAAATAGTTAATGTTCAACCAATTCAAGAGGTACCATATGATCCAGAGCCAATGATACTGAAGGAGAAATTCCAAGGTGCATTGAAGGAATTGACAAAGAACAAGGCACCAGGAATTGATGGAATCAAAATTGAAATCTTTCAAGAATGTGATGTGTCACAGGAGGCACTCCTGTGACAAGAAATTTGGAAGACAACTACATGTATGACTGATTGGAAGAGGTCCATATTTGTGCCCATTCCAAAGACAGGTGATCCAATGGAATGCGGAAATCATTGGACAATCTCTTTGATATCCCATGAGAGTAAAGTTTTGCTAAAGGTAATACAGTAACGGCTACAATCATGCATTGACAGAGAACTTCCAGAGGTTCAAGCCAGGTTCAGAAGAGGCCATGGAAAGAGGGATATCATTGCTGATGTCCGATGGGTCTTGGCTGACAGCAGAGAATATCAGAAAGATGTCTATGTGTGCTTTATTTACTACACAAAGGCTTTCAATTGTGTGGATCATGAAAAGCTATGGACAACATTGTGAAGTATGAATATTCCAGAATACTTAATTGTGCTCTTGAGGAATCTGTACATGGGCCAAGAGGCAATTGTTCGAACAGAACATGGGAACACTGAATGTTACAAAATTAAGAAAGGTGTGCGACAAGGTTGTATTCTTTCACCATACTTATTGAACCTGTATGCTGAACAAATAATACGAGAAGCTGGGTTCTATGAAGAAAAACGTGGCATCAGGATCGGAGGAAGACTCATAAACAACCTGCGATATGCAGATGATACAACCTTGCTTGCTGAAAGTGAAGAGGACTTGAAACATTTACTGATGAAGACCAAAGAGCACAGCCTTCGATATGGATTACATCTCAATGTAAAGAAAACAAAAATCCTCACCACTGGACCAGTAAACAACATTCTTACCAATGGGAAAAAGATTGAAGTCATCAAGGACTTCATTTTCCTTGGATCAATTATCAACACTCACGAAAGCAGCAGTCAAGAAATCAAAGGACGTATTGCATTAGGCAAATCTGCTGCACAAGACCTTTTTAAAGTGTTGAAGAGCAAAGATGTCAGCTTGAGGACTAAGGTGTGCCTGACCCAAGCCATGGTATTTTCAATAAACTCATATGCATGTGAAAGCTGGACAGTGAATAAGAAAGACTGTGGAAGAATTGATGCCTTTGAATTATGGTGTTGGAGGAGAATACTGAAAGTGCTATGGACTGCCAAAAGAACCAACAGATCTGTTTTGGAAGAAGTGCAGCCAGAGTGCTCCTTAGAGGCCAGGATGGCCAGACTTCATCTCTCATACTTTGTACATATTGTCAGGAGGGATCAGTCGCTGGAGAATGATATTTGATAAGGTGGAGGGTCAGAGAAAAAGAGGAAGACCCACAGCGAGATGGATTGTCCTAGTGGCTGCATCGATGGACTCAAGCTGAGCAACAATAGTGAGGTTGGCCCTGGATCGGGCAGTGTTTCGTTGTGTTGTGCATAAGGTTGCTATGAGTTGGTACCAACTCGATGGTACTTAACTACATTAACAATAAGACTCTGTCTCTTATACGTTGGATGTATTGTCAGGAGGGACCAGTCCCTGGAGATGGACATCATGTTTAGTAAAGTGGAGGATCCTAGAAAAAAAGAGGAAGATTCCCAATAAGATGGATTAGCACAATGGTGGTATCAATGAACTCATGCTTAGCAATGGTTGTGTGGTTGGCACTGGACCAGGCAGTGTTTCATGATGTTGTACATAGGGTCGCTGACCTAACACAGGATGCTTAAAACAGATCAGGACCCTCCTCCTAATCTGTGAGTCAACAGGGATAATAAAGAGCTTTCCTCTGGAGCTGATGCCCTGAATTCAGACTTTTAGCCCCTGGAATTTCGAGAGGATAATTTCTGTTTGTGCAAGTCATCCCTTGTGGTATTTCTGTTATAGCAGCACCAGAGAATTGAGACAGTAGTGGTCTGTTCTTTTCCAATTTATGGAATCCTGCACAAGCTCCCAGCTAACATTTATGGAGACTCAGAACGTGGCAGAACCTCTTTTGGGCACTTTCTGATTTTAGGGTCTCCTTATCTTCATCACAACAGTTTTAGAGGATAACGTTACTATCATGGAATCCTGGCGTGGTGCTGTAGGATAAGCACTGGACCTCAAGGTAAGTTTGACCCACAAGGTCAGTGGTTCAAACTCACCAACCGCTCCTTAGAAACCCTGTATAGGGGCACTATGAGTCTGAACCAACTGGAAGACTCTTAACAACAACAACTATTATCATGGATAATTCAAGGAAAAGGAAACTGAGGCACAGAGAGGTGAACCAACTTGCATAAGGCCACATAGCTGGTTAATATCAGATTAAAGACTGCTCTGTGAGTGTCCCAGAATACCTGGGGCTCCTGAGACCACCCTGCCTGGAAAGGGCAGTGCAGGGGTGAGGTGGGATAAGGAGTGGGTCTTCTCTAAGAGGATAATTGATATTCCATCTACTTGAGGGCAAGCTTTGCAGGCTATTGGGAGGAGGATCATGAACTCTTTAGAAATGTAAAGTGTTGTAAATACTGAACAACAAGGAGCCTGTTTTCATAATCTCCTGTTTTGCATTGTGTTGCAAATTCTTGTACATTTCTTTGCTCTCTGGGAAAGATGTAGGCAGCCAGTTTAATAACCATACTATTAGCAAGTTATCAAGTATTTGATTGCATTCTCAAGAAAGCACCTCTATTGCTGGGGGATCATTTCACATCTGCCTTTTCCACTCACACTCAGCCATTCCAGACTCGCAGCCAGGGCTCCTCGGTGTAAAATTGTCTGTGTATCGTGGTAAAGGGAAATTATTTTTTAAAGGGAGGAAAAGCGTATCCAATTTGCAGATGTCTTGTGTAATGCATGGAGCAAGAATGACTCTTCCCGGCCAGAGTGCGGACAGATTTCGCAGGCCTCCACAGAACGCTGAGATGGGCATCATGTGGAGGTGACTCTGTCCGAGTGCTCTGCAGGGTTCACAGTGATCACTTTCTGATACGTAGACTCTTTGTTTGGGACATGGCCGCCTCCTCTTCCTTTTCCCACTCTACCAGGGGTTTTCAACTCTTTCTGGTCCAAGAATAACCTCAGAGACCTCATTCATTGCCCACCTTGTTCTGGGGACACTGGGGGCTCTAAGTGGTGTCTCATGTGGTCTCCACACATCACCTTTTAAATCTGAGAATCCGAACTGGTCTTCCCAGGCTACCTTCTCAGTGACTCCTTGCCTGGCTGCCATGTTGCGCCCCTCACAGCAGTCAAACCTCTGTGTCTTCTGACATGCCCCTGAACTCTCACATTCTGTCTCCTGAGCAGGTGGTGAGCTGCCTGAACAAGACTCTCCCTTATCTCTGTACATGTCCTCCATACCACCTGGTCAAAGATATTGAGGCCAAGAGACAAAAACCAATGGATTCAATAAGACATATGTACATATGTCCTATTCCGGACACTTAATTGTGCTCATGAGGAATCTGTACCTGTATTAAGAGAACAGAACAGAACATGGGAACACTGTAAGATAGGTGTGTGATAAGGTTGTATTCTTTCACCATATTTATTCAACCTGTATGCTGAGCAAATAATACGAGAAGCTGGGTTCTACGAAGGTGAATGTGGCATCAAGATTAGAGGACGACTCATTAACAACCCGAAATATGCAGATGATACAACCTTGCTTGCTGAAAGTGAAGAGGACTTGAAACATTTACTTATGAAGATCAAAGAGCAAAGCCTTCAGTATGGATTACATCGCAATGTCAAGAAAACAAAAATCCTCACCACTGGACCAATAAACAGCATTCTTACCAATGGAGAAAAGATTGAAGTTGTCAAGGACTTCATTCTTCTTGGATCAACTATCAACACTCATGAAAGCAGCAGTCAAGAAATCAAAGGACGTATTGCATGAGGCAAATCTGCTGCACAAAACCTTTTGAAAGTGTTGAAGAGCAAAGATGTCAGCTTCAGGACTAAGGTGTGCCTGACCCAAGCCATAGTATTTTCAATAATCTCATATGCATGCAAAAGCTGGACAGTGAATAAGAAAGAATCGATGCCTTTGATTTATGGTGTTGGAGGAGAAGTACCGTGTGCTACCAAAAGAACCAATAGATCCGTTTTGGAAGAAGTGCAGCCTTAGAAGCCAAGATGGCCAAGCTTCGTCTCTCATATTTTGGACATAATGTCAGAAGTGACCAGTCGCTGGAGAAGGATATCATGTTTGGTAAGGTGGAGGGTCAGAGAAAATGAGGAAGACCCCCAACAAGATGGATTGTCCAAGTGGCAGCATCGATGGACTCAAGCGTGGCAACAATAGTAAAGTTGACCCAGAATCAGGCAGTATTTCATTCTTCTGTGCATAAGGCTGCTATGGGCCGGTACTGACTCAATGGCACCTAACAACAACAACAACAACAAACATATGTCCTTGTTAAGTGTTGTCGAGTTGGTTACAACTCATAGCGATCCTGTATAGGGTTTCTGAAGAGCTGCTGGTGAGTTTGAACCATCAATCTTGTGGTTCAAACTGATCTTGTGGTTCAGTGCTTATCCTACAACATCCTTAAAGTGTAGTGGAATTAAGAGTTGTGTTACTAGCTGCAACCCACTAGCTGCTCATTGGAAGAAGGACGAGATGCGTGTTCCCATAAAGATTTAGTCTTGGAAAACCCAGAGAGGCCATTCTAATCTGTCCTATAGCATTGTTATGAGTTGTAATTAATTCAATAGCGTGGGTTTTGGGTAGTGCAAATGACTAAGTACACACATAGTAACTGAAAAGGTTTACTGTTCAAATCTGCCCAGAAGGTGCCTCCTAAGAAAGACCTGGTGATCTGCTTATAAAAAAAAAAAAAAATTATCATTGAAAACTCCATGGAACACAGTAGAACACAGTTCTACTCTGAAGCACATGGAGTCTCCATGAGTAGAAGTTGACTCAACAGCAGTTGGTATAGACAGGCAGACCCTGAATTATGAGCAAATTCCCTTCCTGAATCTGTTTTTAAGTCAAATTTGTACATAAACCAGAACAGCTCTGGAGACCAAACTGTTCTGGCTTAGGTACAAATTTGACTTAAACAGATAGTCAAATGCTTGTCTTAATATATAGTGTGTCTTTCTACAAATTTGGCTTAGTCAGTTAGTCAAATGGTAGTCTTAGTATATAGTGTGTCTTTCTATGAATGAAACACTTCCAGATATACTAAACATCTTAAACATAATAATATGGTAATAATATATGTGCCCATCACAAAGTGATGTCCATTTGTTATTATAAGCCATTGTACACAGCTCATATTTCTAATATCAGAGGCTTGACTTGTGTTGGTTTGTAACTACAGATTGTATGTAAGTCAGACACTCATAATCCAATGATTACCTGCTTAGTGAAACTCGAGAAAGCCAGACCTTGAGCACCTTGGAAATCTGTCAGAGAAGACAAATTTAAAAAATTTCCACTAACAGATAGCAATAGAAAAATGTGGATTTAACCCTGTTAGATGTGGACATTTTCTGAAACTTGGAAACAGGCAGTTCCATTGAGTTCTGGCTCTCAAAACTTTCACTGTATATGAGTGCATCTCCATCTCTATCTATCTGTCTATCTATCTATCTATCTATCTATCTATCTATCTATCTATCTATCTATCTATCTAGCAAATTATCCAAGAAGCTGGCATCAAGATTGCAGGAAGACTCATTAACAACCTGTGATATGCAGATGACACAAGCTTGCTTGCTGAAAGTGAAGAGGACTTAAAATACTTACTATCTGCAAGTATGGGTATTCTTGTGCATCTCCTCTCACTTCATATCAGCTGGACACTTCATTATCCACTCTAGTCCTCTGTGACTATGTTCCTGTCCACAGGCTCAGTAGTCCCCAGGTCTTGCTATACTGCTGGCCACCCAGATCACAATCCATGTTGACAGGAGTCTATTGAATGTGGTCGGACTTAGCTCACAGCTTCATTGCTATTTTTCTTCCATTTCCCCTTATCAGTAGATCACCGTGGTCACCAGCAAGATTAGTACCCATTTGATCTAGCTTCAAAAGCTGGATGATCAGAACTTGACTAGAGGAAGAAAGAAGAGGAAAAATAGTGTAATCTGCTACAATTTGATGAACTTGACCTATACTTGTGGATGTAGTAGCTTAAAAAAGGAACGAATCTTTACAGCAAAGATCATTCCCACCCCTCTGTACACTGGGTTGACAGGGAGGGGCAATTTAGACATTGGCTACCCAAAATAGCGGTGCAACAAAGGCATGAAGTGACTGGCTTACAAGTTTTCAAGAGGGAGCTGTTTTAGAGATGTAGTAGCTTGGAAGACGGAGAGAATCTTTACAGAAAGTGTCATTCTCACCCCCTCTGTACATAGGGTTGACAGGATGGGCAACTTAGACATTGGCTACCCAAAATGGGGGTCTACAAAGGCATGAAGTGACTGCCTTACAAGTTTTCAAGAGAGACCTTAGTTTCAGAGTGTGCAGGGGAAGTTAGACTCTCCACTGAGTGGTTTCCAACTTGTCCAGATGGGACTGGTGAAAGGAGATGGGGATAAGACTCTTGTAGTTCAGTAGTGAGTAATTGTTATCAGGACTGATTGTGAATGTTGCAAATCTAAAAGTTTTGTAACGAACAGAAGGGAGTGGTTGATCTTGCAGACCAGCAGTGGAGGACCCTGGGACCTCAAGGGAGAAGAGTGGAGTGTGGGACCCTAACCAGAGAAGCAGCAACGTCAGAAATGGAGGCAGAGATAATGACATGGAGAGACGGAGTGGCTGGGTACTCTAGACTCAAGGAGAGAGAGGAGCTGTGTGCTGGTGGCTGGGGGGACGGGGCTGGTGTGCAAGGTAAACCCTTTGGTTGTCTGAGTGATTACATATTCCTGAGTGCTTTGGTGTACATAAAAACAAAAACAAAAACAGAGGGATTGGAAGCAATGCTGTTGAATGATGATGATGCATGGAGGGGACTGAAATCATTGCAATGAAACGAAATACGATAGAATGAATGTAAAGTTGATGCTCCCCCATATAAACTATCACTCAACTCACAACAAAAACCTATTAAAAAATACTTACTGATGAAGGTCAAAGACCACAGCCTTCATATGGCTTGCATCTCAATGTAAAGAAAACAAAAGTCCTCACCACTGTACCGATAAGCAGCATTCATATCAGTGGAGAGGAGATTGACGTTGTCTGAGACTTCATTTTGCTCCTATCAACCATCAACACTCATGGAAACAACAGCCAAGAAATCAAAGGATGTATTGCATTAGGCAAATCTGCTGCACAAGACCTCTTTAAAGTGTTGAAGAGCAAAAGAAAAGATGTTAGTTTGAGGACTAAGGTGTACCTGACCCAAACCATGGTATATTCAATAACCTCATATGCATGTGAAAGTTGACAGTGAATAAGGAAGATCATAGAAGAATTGATGCTTTTGAGCCATGTTGTTGGAGAAGAATGTTAAAATTACAATGGACTGCCAGAAGAACAAACAGATCTGTGTTTGTACACAGAAAGTAGAAGTACAGCCAAAGTGCTCCTTGGATGCCAGGAGAACCAGACTTCACATCTCATACTTAGAACATATTATCAGGAGGAATCAGTCCCTGGAAAAAGATATTATGTTTAGTAAAGTTCAGGGTCACAGAAAAAGAGGAATACCCCAACGAGATGGATTGGCACAGTAGTAGCAGCAAAGGGCTCAGGTGTAGCAATTGTGAGGTTGGTGTTGGACCAGGCAGTGTTTCGTTCTTTCATTCTGTTGTGCATAGGGTCACTATGAGTCAATGCCAACTTGATGGCACCTAACAACTATCTATCTATCTATCTATCTATCTATCTATCCATCCACTCACCTGTTGTCTATCATCTATCTATCTATCTATCTATCTATCTATCTATCTATCTATCTATCTATCTATCTATCAAGAGAACGTTTTAAGGAATAACTTACATGGCAATGGGGACTGAAATATCTGGATTCTGTAGGGCAGCCCAGCAGGCTAGAAATTGGCAAGATTTGTAAGTCATAGTCTGGGACAGAATCCTTCTCCTAGGTTTTGCTCAACTGGTTGGAAGTGACCCACTCATATTATGGAGTGTGGTGTGTTTTATTTAAGTTAAATAATTGCAGATACTAATCACTCCTAGAAAACACCTGCACAGTGATATTTGCACTAGTGTTTGACCAAACAGTCGTGTACCATAACCTAGCTGAATTGACACATAAAAGTGTCCAGCACACAGCAAAAGCTCAATGTACCCTGAAGAATGAAAGAATGTACACAGTTCACAAAGGATTGTTTTAGTCTTAGAGCAGTCCTTTTGCTTCCCTGACCAAAGACTTCCTAGGATCCCTCACTGGGGGGAATATGGCATCTCCAGTTTGGTGTCTGTCTTAATTATCTGGTGTTGCTATTATGGAGGAGGAAGACATGGTGTGCCGTCCAGTTGGATCTGACTCATGGCACCCTGTGTAAGGTTTCTGAAGCTGTAAATCTTTGAAAGCCTCATCTTTCTCCCATGGAACCACTGGTAGTTTTGAACTGCTGACCATGAGATTAACAGCCTGATTAGAAACCAATATGCTACCAGATCTCTTTGCTATTATAGAAATACCCCAAGTGAGTGGTTTTAACATAAATTTATTATCTTACAGCTTTGTTGTTACATGCCACCGAGTCAGTTCTGACTCACAATGACTCTGTATAGGGTTTCCGAGGAGCAGCTGATGAAGTTGAACTTCTGATCTTGCAGTTCAAACTGACTTTGCAGTCCAGTGCATTACCCCACAGCAGCACAGCGGGACTCCAGATGAAAGACATTGCAGGTCACACCCTCAAGGAAACGTCCTTTCATTTGATTGGCTGCTCAAAGCAGATCTCATGATGGAGGAGATTACAGTATATTAGATCTCATTATGGATGTGATCACAGTGTATTAGATTTCATCATGGGGATTATTACATCTTACCTGCTAAAACACTGAGACTTCAGGCCCAGTGAAGTTGACAAGGAACCTTAACCATCAGTGTCTCAGTCTTCTACAATTGCAGCACAATAAACTTACCTGTCAATCATTCATTGATTAACAAACATGTCTTAGGTGGATCCTATGTTCCAGGAACTGTGGGGAATCAATTAATGAGACGTGGTCCCCCCTTCTCCAGGAGTGCAGTCAGGGGGGCACAGGTGTACAGGTGAACAACTCTGTGTGACCAGGGTGATGGGGAGGAATGGCCACCACAGGAGAGGGAGTACTGCCTGTCCAGGTACAAAAGGTTAAGGAAGGCTCCTCTAGGGCTCTGTCCCTTCCTGGTCTGGCTGAGTCAGGCCTCCAACATGCAGACACAAGGATTTGAGCTTCTAGAGCTCTCCATCATGTGTCCAAGTTTCTGGACTCTCTGGACAAAGTGTGAGATTTCATTACAGAGGGACCAGATCATCTATCTTAGGCCAATTTTCTAGAGAAGAAAAAACAGTGAAACATGTATGTTGTTGTTGTTAAGCGCCATTGATTAAGTTCCGACCCATAGTGACCCTGTATAGGGTTTCCAAGGAGCAACTGGTGAGCTTGAGCCACTGACCTTGAGGTTCAAACAGACTTTACAGTCTTGCACATTATCCACAGTGCCACGTCAGGACTCTGAAACATATATATGTGTGTGTGTGTATATATATATAGTTACATATATAGAGAAAAGTGTATTATCAAAGAAAGAACTTACAGTTGCAGAGTCCCAGGTCCTCAGCAGAAGAGAGACAGAGAGAGTCCCTCCCATGTGCCCATTATATTTGGAGCAGGCACACCTCCGTGGAAGCATCCCTTTAATTGATTGGCTGCTCATAGTCACTCATTACAGAGTTAACTATGCTTGTATTCAGTTCTCTCACCATGGAAATAAGCACATGCCAACTGCTAAACCTCTGGAAATCCTAGCCAAGTCAAGTTGACACAAAACCCTAACCATTACACCATCCAAAACATTTCTTGTTTGACTGAATCATGATCCCCAAGGATGCTCAAATCCTAGTGCCAGAACCTGTGAATGTGTTGCCTTACATGACAAAAGGGACTTTGCAGATGTGATTCCATGAAGGATATGAGAGGAGATGATCCTGGATCAACCAGGTGGGTCCCATGCCATTACAGGTGTCCTTAAAGAGGGAGACCGGAGAGTCAAAGGGAGAGGAGACAGATGGAGTCATGCACTTTGAAGATGGAGGAAAAGCCACAGGTCAAGGAATGGTAGTCACTTATAGAAGCTGAAAAAAGCAAGGGATGAGTTATCTCCTAGAGTCTCCAGAAGAAACCAGTCCTGTTGACCATTTTGAACTCCTGAACTCCAGAACTGAAGGGTCATAAGAAATCTGTGTTTTAATTTGCTCAGTTTGTGGTAACTGGTGATGGCAGGAGTGGGAAACTAGTACAGACCCCTGTACTAAACACCAAGAGGAAATACAGGCTACTGCACCCTGTCCCCCACTACAGTGCTTTCCTGACGCCAATGGCTCTGCCTCCACATTGGTCCACTCACCTGTGCCCTGAGTCTATCCCATCACCTTATCTTCCCTGAAGACCACTGCAGCCTTTTACTGTCTCCTTGTCCATCCACTGGCCCATTTCAAACCTCTTCTTTACACACTGCTCAGCTAATTCTCCAAGAAAGACCATTTTGTTAAAACTAGCAAAGGCACCCTGCTGCCCTTGATGATGTGGTGGTGGTGTGCCATGGAGTTGGTCCCAACTCACAGCGACCCTGTATAGTGTTTCCAAGGCTGTAAATCTTCACAGGAGCAAAATGCCTCATTTTTCTCCCACAGAATGGCTGGTAGTTTTGAACGGCTGATTTTGAGATTAGCAGACTGCTTCATAACCATTACACTACCTTGCTACCCTTGGGGTAACGTCTCTAACTTCTCATTAAAGTCCTGAAGGCCCCAATTACTAGCTTAGCTTCTCCTCAGATGCATAAATACCACTGGCTCCTTCCCTCTGTCCACCACTTCAGCTTCAGGGGGCTTCTCCTGGTACCCTTAGGATCTCCTGATTCAGTCTGTGGAGGGAGACCCCTGTCATCTTTCAGTCTCAGTTGAATGTCTACTCTTAAGTTCTCCACCGTATGCTCCAATGTTTGTGGTCACATGCTACATTGAGTCTGTGAGACCTGGTTAGGTTTGTTCAGCCCAGTCTCCATGTCTCTGTCTCCATGCCTCAATAGTACCAGAAATACTTGGTGGGGCACAAGGGATCAGTAAACACTTGGTGGGCACAGAGGGCTCAGTAAATACTTGGCACAGGCTCAGTAAGCAGTTGGGGGCTCAGGGGGCTTAGTAGACATTTGGAGCATAGGAGGCTTAGTACACACTTGGGACCACAGAGGGCTCAGTAAATACTTGAGGGTGCAGGGGATTCAGTACACACTTAGGGACACAGAAGGCTTAGTAAACACTCAGGGATACAGGGACTAAATACACACTTGAGTGCACTGTTGTTGTTGTTAAGTGCTGTCGAGTTGGTTCCGACCCATAGCGACCCTGTACAGGGTTTCCGAGGGTGTAAATCTTTACGGGAGTAGAAAGCCTCATCTTTCTCCCGCAGAGCAGCTGGTAGTTTCGAACTGCTGACCTTAAGGTTCACAGCCCGATTCGTAACCACTACGCTACCAGAGCTCCTGCACAGGGGATCCGAAAACACTTGAGGAGCATGGAGACTCAGTCAACACTTGGGGTCACAGGGCAAATTCATGGAAGGTACTGTCCTCACTGAGCTGACACCATGCTTATCTGTCACTCTGATTATCACCTGTAAACCATCTTCCTGAACTTCCATGGAAAATTTAACCTGGAAGCACAAGGGCCACTTCCGCCAACACCCCCTCATCCCCATCACAGAGAACAGTCCTGTAGCTTGGATATTGGGAGACACATTGTGTCCGAACTCTAAGTTCATGTTGGGTCACTGGTATGAAGGTTGTTTTCTAAAACTGAGTGGATCTGCTTTGCTGGTGGGAGCCAGAAAACTGGGTCTCACTGTGTTTATTTCCTACTCCCATCCTGTCCCAAGGGAAAATAAAGCAGTTGTGGGCACTAGGGTTACATTGTATAGGAAGGGTAACATTGGGGTGAGAGGGCTGACCAGCGGACACCCATCAATCCTGCAGCAGGGCTCTGCCCACAGAGGAGGCTGGCACCCTGTCTTCCCTACCCCCCTTGCTCCTGGTGGTGGGGGGTGTTCTGTTTTGGGAGCTGTTTTTGATTCCCTTTAATTGCCTCGATGTGTCTGCTTTGGGGTGGGCTTTTGTCCTTCAGCGGGTGTCTTGTTTTCTGAAAGTAAGTCTGAGCTGGGGCCTCTGACAGCAGCTTCATTTTGCGGTTGATTCTCCCTGTCTTGCTTCTGAAATCAATATATCTCCTTATGATAATAAGTAATCAAAATGCAATGAATAACAGAGTGAACTCTCCCAATAAAACCTCAAGTCTGCATCAACAGAGCCATCCGCCAGGCACTCTGGGGTTGGTTCTAACTCCCCCAGGACCACGGAGGAGGAGGCCTGAGCTCCGCGATCCCGGTACTACTGCCCAGCCCAGAGGTGGCTCACCCCAAGGCTCGTTCACTGGGTTCATTTGAATGGCTTCTGTGTTTGCTGGGTAGCCCCATAAAGCAGTTTCTGAAAACGCGTCTTTGGAATTCTGGCACTGTCGCCTCCAATAAAAGCTGTAGAAGGGAAATTTCAATAAGAGAACTCAAGAACATTTAATTTTCTGCTCCTTTGGATTTGCTATCTTATTACAACTATTCAGTTAGCTAATAAATGTCCAATCCTGTCCTATCTTCATGGAGAGCGGGGAGGCTGGGATTTAAATAATTGGATGGAATGTCCAGGGGCCGCTTTGAGGTGAGTCTGCCAATGGAATTGGGAGGTGCCATGTCTAACTTGATTCAGGGAGCTGCTTCCTGTCACCCTGGACTGTCTGCCCCCGTCCCCCCCCTACCCCCCGTCCCAGGCCATCTGAATACCTGGGATGGAGGGGCCTCAGTGCCAGAGGCAGACACTGAGGTGACCAAGTCCTGGTTTCACTCTCAGACAAGTGGACCTGGACCTGGACCTGAGATGGTCCTGAGCACAGGCATTCTGGAAAGGTTTAGTCATCTTGTTAAGTCAGAAGACCACATCCTCTGGGGCAAAGTGTTGGGCTTGGGCTGAGCTGAGTAGTCCCTGAAAGCAGAGGAGATGCAACTGCCTGGCATGCTGAGGACAGTGAACAGACTTAATAAGAACAAAGTCCAGCTCACTCTTCCAGTCCCTGGTGCTCTGGGGGCTGTGGGTGATAGCACAGATATGGTCAAGTTCAAGACCACACCATGCTCAACCAGTTGTGAACATGGAATAGAAATGGCATCAGGAAACCCAATCCCAAGGTCCTGAGAACATGTATTTTGTCAAGAAGCACAACAAAAAGGGTCTGAAGAAGATACAGGCCAACACCAAGGCCCCAAACTCACGTGCTGAGGCTGTCAAAGCACCTGAAAAGCACAAGGTCTCCACGGGTGTCAACCCCAAGCTCAATTAAGTCACCTGCATCATCCAGTCCAAGCTCGAAAAGCATGCTGGGTTCACAATGTCCTGTGGCCAAGGCTCTACTGGTCCAAGGCCAAAGCCAAGGCTCAAAGTGTCACAACCACCTCCCAAGGGCTCCCAAAGGCACATGGCCCCTGCAGAGGCTCTGGGCTGCAGTCCTCCATCTGAAGACAGCAGTACTGGTGTGAGCCCTGGGCTGCCATCTGCATAGGTTGGTGTCCTGATGCAGGGACAGCAAAACAGAACACAGCCTGTTCCTAGCTTGGGGTCCTGGTCTAAGACACTGGCTCCTTTGTCAGCTGAGCCTTTGGGGACCCGAACTTGACATGCTGTCTGCTCCTAATGACCTTTCATGAAGGTCTGTGTGGTGAGAAGTGTCCAGTACACCAGGGTTGCTCCATCAGATCACATACCCTCTGAGGGGCTGGCCTTGGCTTTGGGGGTGGTTCTCATGGATGGACTCAGTCCAGAGCACCACTGCAGAGTCAGAAGCAGGAGCCCAGCATGAAGTGTGTGCCTGCCTTGACTCTGGCCTTTACTGAGTGCTTGCAGGGGCCCGGGAAGGATGGTGGCTCGTGTCCGGCTCTGTGGTGTAAGGTTTTCATCCTACCTGGGTTCTCAGGAGCGTGCAGCCACCTTGGAGGTACTGACACTCTAATGGAGTCACAGAACCAAAGACATGGTGACAGCAGGTATGTGTTTTCCCAAGAGGCTCTGGGGCAAATCAGGCTCCGTGTCTTTCTAGAGCTTCTAGGGTTGTTTGTCTTCCATCCCTTCCCCCATCTTCAAAGCCCACAGTGCAGCATCTCCATATCCTGATGAGGGACTCTTGTCACCACCAGGATGGGTCCTGCTACTAGGGGATGAGCGAGAGGCTGTGGAGCGAGAGCATCTCAATCTGTGTGTCCTGAGTGCTACTACTCCTGTGTTCACACCTGTCCTCACCTGTGCTCATACATCTGTCCTCACACATGTGCCTGCACTCATTCCTATCCTCATGTGTCCTCATATGCACCCCACATACTCACAACTGTGTCCTCGCCTGTGCTCACACACCTGTCCTCCATGTCCACCTGTACTCACATGCCTGCCTTCATGTGTATACCTATGCTTACATCTGTCTTCATGTATGCATCTATGCTCACACACCTTTTGTCACACGTATACCTGTGTTCATGCCTGTACTCACATGTGCAATGTGTGCTCACACAGCAGTTCTCAGATATGCAACCTGCACCCACACACCTGTCTTTCCATGTGCACCACACCTCCATCCTCACCTGTGCTCACACACTTGTCCGCATATATGCACCTCTCTGTTCACTGGGCTGTACTCGTGTGTACACCACTTGCTCAACACCTGTCCTTGTGTGTGCACCTTGTGCATACACATACATGAGCATCAGCATACATCTGTGTGCATACCCATCCATCCTTGTACATTTGCTGTGTTCTCATACACCTTCCCAGCATGCACATTGTATGCACACATACGTCTTTTCATGTGTACTGTGTGTGCGTGGGGGGTGCAGAAACATGAATGCAGATGTTGAGTGGATGTGGGAAGTCAGGGTCCTGGAGACTGCTCTCCGTGGCTCCGCTTTGGGTGTGACCTGCCTCCCGAAAGTGTGTAAGCCTTGTGTTGGAGGAGACACACAGGCATGTAGGGCTACCATCTCACCTGAGTCCGTCCAGTTGGCTATAGTCCCTATGTGCAGATGTGGAAACTGAGGCTCTCAGAACTTACTGGACTCTGACTGGTGACTCATCAGGCAGGACTGGAGTTGAGAATCAGACCTGGGACTTGTGTGTGACTGACTACTTGTCCGGTCCTGGGGGCTTATATCATTTCTAGGACCAGGAGATGCCCCCCAGGAAGTCTCCACTGGACAGGCTGCAGGAAGGAATGCTACATTTGGGGGGGTCAGATTTTCCGATAACCAAGCACATAAGCAGCCTGATGCATTAAACAAAAATCAATGTATTTCTGTCCTGCAAAGGATGGTTAATGCCCTGCCATAACTCCTGCTATCTATTGGGGCCAGGAAAGAGATGGCTTTATTTCCCCCATAACTCTCGGTAACACAATTCCATTGTTTACTTTGTGACACAAACGTGCAGCCATTAATCACCTGGGGAGAGAGATGGGAGTCGGTGGTTGGCTCGAAACACAGCATCTCCAGAAGCCTTAGCACAAAATGTTCTCCCAGGGCTATGGCGTCTCCCTCTGTGCAGGGTTTCAGGACTTGCCTGTACTTGATATCTTGCTCCCAAAGGCTCTACCCTGTGTGCAGGATTCAGCAACATTCTGGTGGTCAGTGCAGAGTTACCCCTGGAAGCCCCTTTGCCAGGCTTGTCCCAGAAAATAGATAGACACTAGTTTACTATCGCCTTGAGTGTGATGGGGAGGAATTACTGCTAATTGGCAATAAGAAATGCTAAATGGAGCAAAGTTTCATATTAATGAGCCGTTTATCAATACTAAACAGACTGTCTGGGATCTTCGATCACTTGATTGGCGCTGGTTTTATTTATGTCTCGGGAATTTTCCAACCTATTGAACTGGCCTACAATCGAGCCTGCTCTTGCTCTCCTCACACTGTCTTCAGGCTTTCCTTCCACTCTTCCTTGGTTTGTTTTGTAAATTTCAGGCAACAACAGCTGCAATGAATTGAGCATGTATGATGTTAGGTGCTCAGAAAGTACATTCAACTCCTACTGGCATTTAGTTCCCATATAGTCCTGTATTCAGGGTTAAGTGTGTGGTGGAATAACTTTGTCTCCGCAAGAGATGTGGTCAGATTCTAATTCCTGACCTGTGAACGTGGCCTGGTTTGGAAATAGGGTCTTTGTTGATGCTACCAAGAAAGTTAACCTGAAATCTGTTATGGATTGAACTTTGTGCCCCCCAAATAATGTGTTTATATTGTTGTTAAGTGCTGTCAAATAGACTTTAGCATTTGACATAGCAACCCTTTATAGGGTTTCCAAGGAGCAGCTGGTTAGCTTGACCCTCCGACCTTGCAATTCAAATGGTTTTGCAGTCTGACACATTAGCCTGCAGCACCACACCTGATTAGTACATCCATTCAACCCTTTCAAGAAGCAGCATATGATCAAGCATCAATGGTATTGAAGAAAGAAGTCCAAGCTACAATGAAGGCATTGGAGGAAAACATTACTCCAGGAATTGACAGTATACCAATTGAGATGTCTTAACAAATGGATACAATGCTAGAAGCACCCACTAACAAATGCCAAGAAATTAGAAAGACAGTGACTTGGCCAACTGATTGAAAGAGATCCATGTACAAGACGATTCCAAAGAAAGGGGCTACAGTAGAATGTGAAAACTACCTAACAATATCATTCATATCACAGGCAAATGAGTTTTGCTAAAGATAATTCAAAAAAGGTTGCAGGAGAGAGGAGAAACAAAGCTTTAGGAATAGACACTGGACCAATAGCAAGTACCCTGTACTGTAGTGGGTTACAAGTTAGACTACTAACTGTAATGTCAGCAGTTCGAGTCCACCAGGTGCTTTGTGGGGCAGAGATGAGTCTTTCTGTTCCATAAAGATTTACAACCTTGGAAATTCTGTATAGGCTATTATGAGTTCAAGTTGACTCCACAACACACCAGTGGACCAATAAATAACATCATGATAAATGGAGAGCAGACTGAAGTTGTCAAAGACTTCAGTTTGCTTGGATCCACTATCAACATTCAAGGAAGCTGCAGTTGAGAAATCAAATGATTTTTTAACTGATTGCATTAGGCAAATCTGCTGCACAAGACCTCTTTAAAATATTCAAGAGCAAAGAGGACTAAGTTATGCCTGGCCCAAGTCCTGGTATTTTCAATAGCTTTATATGCATGTGAAAGTTGAACAGTGGATCAGAAAGACCATAGAAGAACTGAAAGTACCATGAACTGCTAGAAGAACAAACAGATCTTTGTTGGAAGAAATACAGCCAGAATTCTCCTTGAAGGCCAAGATGGCATGACTTCATCTCTCATACTTTGGACATATTATCAGGAGGGACCAGTCCCTGAAGAAGAATATGACATCATGCTTGGTAAAGTGGAAGGTCAGTTAAAAAGAGGAAGATCCCAAGGATTGGTACAATGGCAGCAGCAAAGCCCTCAAGCTTAACAATGATTGTGAGGATGGTTCAGGACCGGGCAGTATTTCCTTTTGTTGTCTGTAAGGTAGCTGTGTATCGGAACTGACCTGACAACACCTACCCACAACAAGAGGAGATGGTTGTGCAACATGGAGACTGTAATTGGTGTGACTGGATTGTACATGTAAAAATGGCTGAATAAACAGAAATAAACATGGTTGTAGCAATACTTCAGTAGGAACTATCTAAAATTCAACCCAAATCCAGAAGAGGACAGGAAACTAAGGATGCCATTGCTGACGTCATATGAATCTTGGCTGAAAGAATGATTACCAGAAAGACGGTTGCTTGTGTTTATTGACTATGCAAAGGCATTCAGCTGTGTGGATGATAACAAACTATGAATAGGTTTGCGAAGAATGGGAATTCCAGAACATTTAATTGTGCTCATGAGAAACGTATGCAAAGACCAAGATGCCTTTTGAGGCTTTGTTCTTTTCATTTGACCAGAACAAGGGCATGATTTAAAATCAGAAATGGTAGGCATCAGGGTGGTATCCTATCATTGTACTTATTTAATATGTATGCTAAGCAAATAATTCCAGAGACCGGAACATGGCATTAAGAATGGAGGAAGACTCATTAACAACTGGAGACATGCAAATGATACAACCTTGCTTGCTGAAAGCGAAAAGACTTGAAGTACTTACCAATGAAGACCAAATGCTTCCAGTGTGGATTATACATCCAAATAAAGAAAACAGAAATCATTATAACTGGATTAATAACAAAATATTGACGTTATCAAAAATTTTGTTTTACTTGGATCCATAATCAAAGCCCATGGAAGCAGCAGCCCAAAACTCCAACAATGTATTGCATTGAGCAAATCTGATGCAAAACATCTCTTAAAAGTATCAAAAAGCAAAGATATCACTAGGAGGACTAAGGTATACCTGGCCCAAGACATGGTATTTTCATGCACTTGAATTATGATGTTGATGAAGAATATTGATGGTACCAGGGACTGCCAGAAGAACAAGTAACTCTGTCTTGGAGGGAATACAGCCAGAATGCTCCTTAGAAGGACAGCTAGACTTGTTACATACTTTGGACATGTTATCAGGAGAGACTGCTCCCTGAAGAAGGAAATCATCAAATGGTAAAGTAGAAGGTCAGTGAAAACTAGGAAGACCCTCAGTGAGAGGGGACGCCACAGTGACTACAACAATGAGATCAAATGGAGCAATTGTGAGAATGGGGCAGGGCTGGGCAACGTTTGTTTTCTGTTGTATATAGTATCACTCATTAGGGCTACAAGGCACCAAACAACAACAACAAAAAAGGACAGAAACACACTTGTGGAGTCACTCCATCTGGTAATGGGGTTTTCTTTGTGATCTTAGTAAGTCAATGCCAGTGTGGGGCATTTCTTGATGCAATCACTTTTGATATATAAAAGGAGCAACTAAGAGACAGAAGCAAGTAAGGAAGCAAGTAAGAAGACTGATGTCACATGGAAATTGCCAAGGAACTGAAGAAGCCAAGTAGAAAGAGACAAGGACCTTCTACCAGAACCAACAGAAAGAGAATCTTCCCCAAGAGCCATGCCCTGAATTTAGACTTCTGATTCTCCTGAACTATGAGAAAATCAATTTCTGTTTCCTGTAGTGCTTCTGTGATGGCAGCACCAGAACACTAAGTGAAGACCGAACTGGACCACAGCACATCTTACTCCGATGACTGGTGTCTTTATAAGGAGAGGAGAAAGGACAGAGATGCATGGAGAAGATGGCTGTGTGAAGACAAAGGCAAAGATTGGAGAGATAGTGTAGTGGTTATGAGTTGGGCTGCTGACCTCAAGGTCAACAGTTCGAAGCTACCAGCTGTTCCACAGGAGAAAGGTGAGGCTTTCTGCTCCTATCAAGATTTATAGCCTTGGAACCAACTCCACTGCACACCACCATAAACACCATTTACTAACCAAGGACTTCCTGTAATAACAGAAGATGGGAGGAGGTAGGAATAGAACCTTTGGAAGGAGCACTGCTTGCTGCCATCTTGATTCCAGGCTTGTGGCTTCCAGAACAGTGAGAAAATATACGTGTCTTTTGAACCTGCCCAGTGTGTGTGGTACTTTGTTCCAGCAGTGACAGGAGATTAAGACAGAGGCAAGTGACTTGCTGGAGGTCAAAGACCCCAGCAAAACCCAGCCTTGTTCTGGGCGTGTTCTGGGCCTGAAGGTCTCTAGAGCACAGTGAGCTTGAGAGTCTGGAAAAGCTGGTGTTTTCCAGCTGGCTCTGGGAAGGTCTAACCCATGAGGATATCAAACTGGACCTTAACCCTTCACAGTGACCCTGGCCCTACTAGGCAGTGTGTTGGCCTCCTGGGGTTGTTATGAGAAACTGCCACACACTGAACACGTTACAAGAAGAGAAATGCATTCTCTCACAGTCCGGGAGGTCCGAATCAGGAAATAAGGAGACTGGGCGGGTCAGGCTCCCTCAGTAGTTCCGGAGGACTTCTTCTGCTGCTCCCATCTCCTCCAATATTCACAGGAGCTCTGTAGGGCTTGAATATTTTATGCAAACACATGGAAATGTGACTTGCAGCTCCAAAAAATCTGACACCTTGACATCAACTCCCCAGCTTGTGCTGGTTTTTCCTTCCCACAGCTGGATTTACTTGAAAGGGAGAGGAGGAAAGGATCAAATCCTGCATGTTTTCCAGCTGCAACGTGGAGCCACGGGGAGACACTAGCTCTCTGCAGGGTCTGGTACTTTTAGTGTCACAGGGACACTCCATGACCATTGGGGCCCAAAGTGAGGAGCACATTCTGAGACCCTGGGTCAGCACCTTCTGGACTGGTCAGGGCTGGGGTGTGGGTGGTGCTTGCTGTCATCTGGGGCAGGGCTATGCAAATCATCAGTGGATGCTGGCAGA
The DNA here is from genome assembly GCF_000296735.1 of Chrysochloris asiatica. Classification (NCBI taxonomy): domain Eukaryota; kingdom Metazoa; phylum Chordata; class Mammalia; order Afrosoricida; family Chrysochloridae; genus Chrysochloris; species Chrysochloris asiatica. The sequence goes on along the minus strand of NW_006408615.1, from coordinate 3,641,878 downwards.
GAGACTGCCTGCAGGGCTCTGGAGACTTTCTGGGAAGAAATTACATGGTGGCCAAGCTGGACTCCCATGAGGCAGAGTGCAGGACTTCAGGTAGAGGAACAGGATGAGCGAGGGCCAGGGATGGGGCTTGAGAGTGTGGTTGGGCCTCAGGGTAGGGCTTGTGGGCTTTCTCAGGGAGGTGGCTGTACTCTCCTGTCTTGTGGTCAGCATGCTGCAGGACTGCAAAGCAAGGTCAGAGAGTAAACATACTTGATTGATGACCACCGTGTCTGCAGCAAAGTCCTGAGTGTCATCCTGACATTCCACATCTCTGGCTGTGGTCTACTACTGGGGATCCCTTATCTGAGGCTTCCAAACTCCCCGTCTTAATCGGTGTGTGCTTTATGACTTTGGGCTGTAATTAACAGCATCTCTGTTATCCCTCAGCATATTAAAGAAATATTGTCCCCAGGCAGGCAAAGGCAAGGCTCGATTTATGAAGACTCGTCCTCACGCAACACCTGGTGAAGGTTTCATGTCGCTGAGCAGAGAGGATGGATGGGCGACCCACTTTGTTGTCCTTATTCACGGAAACGAGTAATCATCTTTGGGAGCATCCCTCATCCTGGGCTGGGAGGCAGGCAGGGAGGGAGATGGAGGGGTAAGAGAGACAGACGGGAGGAAGGAGCATCAGGTAAATAAGGAAAAGAAGTTGAAGGTGGATCTCGCTCAGATTTAAAGCAAAAGAAGCAATGACAAAGAAATAGATGCTGGAGAAGACCTGTTTGGGAATGCAGGGAAAACAAATAAACTCTGAAGCTCCTTGAGGAATGGCGGGGGATCCGCTCACTGGCCGACTGGAGGAGGTGGCTGGAGTCCATGTCTGTGTTGTACAGCTGCTGTGTTAGAGGGGAGTTTGTGATGGACTGTGGGTTCCAGAGCCACTGACCCTCCCAGTACCTCTGGTGGGAACTGAGCCCCAGGCTTCCACTTACTAGAGCTCAGTCCCACCTAGCCCTGTTCTTGTTTATTCCATCCCCATCTCGCTTCTGCTCCTCATTCTGTCTCTCCTGCTCTCAGAACAAGATGGTTGCACGGCAGCTGCCTGGAGGAGGGGAAAAGCTGAGCTGACAGAAGATGTGTTTGGGGTTTGGTATCATCGGCCCTGCCTGGTCCTTGGAAATACACTTCTGACCCCTGGAGAAGGTACAGTCATGAGTGGAGTTTCAAAGGATGAAGGGTTTCATCCCAGGGGTCAGCAAGGACCCAGGTGGGATGGAGTGTACAGTGGACTCCAGCAGGGTGGTCTTGGATGACACATGTTATAGGCAGTCCCCAATTTGAAACTGGGTTCCGTTTCTTCCACTCTTAATGGTGGCCTAATGGGAGTCCTGGTGTGGCGTTGTGGGTTAATGCATCAGACTGCAAAGTCGTTTGAACTGCAAGGTCGATGGTTCAAGCTCACCAGCTGCTCCTTGGAAACCCTGTACAGGGTCGCTATGGGTCGGAGTCAACTCGATGGCACTTCGCAACAACAACAACCATGAGTTACCCATTGGGCTGATAACAACAGGTTAACAATTCGAATCCACCAGTTGATCCGAGGGAGAAAGACGAGGTTGTGTGCTTTCTTCCATCTCAGAAACCCTATACAGGGTTTTTCTGAGTCTGCGATGACTCAACAGCACATAGCAGCAACAATTAGTTCTGATGTAAGCTGAATCTCTCTCTCTCCCCATGTTTCAACGTTTTCAGTATTGTTGTTGTTAAGTGACATCAAGTTGGTCCCAACTCATAGTGACCCTTTATAGACCTTCCAAGGAGCATCTGATGGGTTTGAATTGTCGAACTTGAGGTTAGCAGCCCAGTGCTTATTCTACAGAACCACACCAGGACTCCACACATACATACAGAAAAAAGATATAAACCATAAGCCTTTACTCCAAGGATAAAAAAAGTTGGATGAAGTTGGTATTCTGTCAGTTGCTGAAATGCATTCACATATGGAAGGCTCTGGTACATCTGGATTATTCCTGGGAATGGGGATGGCAAGTCTAGTCAGAAAATTAGTGGGAGTTCTCTGTTTACCCCTTTTCTTGTTTTCATCATGTACTTAGAGGTAGCAGCTCACTGCTTCCCGAAACTGTCTATCCACTTTAATTTGTGTCTGTGTTTTCTAGCAACTGAAACTCCAGCCTTATTTGAAAGCTACGTCTGTGTGACTGCGTTCTGAACAGTGAATCAAAGCGCTGAACATCTGAAAATGATAACATCTGCGAATTAAGAGCTGAAATGTTGTATGTAGTGCATGTTGCTAATGATAAGATGTTATCAAAGCAACAAAAAAGAAGGGTCCTAAGTGTGGTGCCTTGTAACTCAAATATAGCGGATGTCAGGAAGAACCTATAACCAGATACTGCGATTCCCGGAACATTCTTGGTGCCAGCAGGTGGGGCAGGCAGGTTTCTGTCATGGTGGACAGATATGTGCTCCTGGGAGGGAGACCACTGGGGCCATCCCACCCTCACCTGTCTACAGTGGGATTCAGAGGCCTGGTCTCTGCTCAGCCAGCTGCAGGGCTATGAGGTAAGAGCATGGAGGAGTGACAGCTGGGAGGTGCCCACAGGGCCTGGGACAGCCTGGGCAGTGGGCTGAGAAGGACTCAGGGTAGAAATCCTTGAGAGCAGCTCAGACAAAGCAGAGCCCTGGCTGGAGCAGCTGAGACTCTAGACTGAGAAGACTTTGGAGATTCACGTCCAGACCTGCAGGGAAGGACCTCTCACGGGGCATCTCTCTGTCTAGGGCGGTACTAGGGCGTGGCCGAGGACAGGTTCTGTATTACTGGGAGGGAGCAGAGAATCTTGCCCTGCTCCGGCAAACTCGTCCTCACTCCACTTTCAGGACAGGACAGAGGGTTGGGGCCATGCAGTCCCCCGTGCACTTGTGTGCTGACTTAGGTCATGGTCGTGATCTGCTGTGGAGCAGGTTCCAACTCATAATGACCCTGTACGGGTTTCCAAGGCTGTAAATCTTCCAGGGGAATAGCTGGTAGTTTTGAACTGTTTACCTTAAGGTTCACAGCCTGATTCGTAACCACTAGACTATCAGAGCTCCTTGTGCTGACTAACAGAGGGGCAGAAGCAAACGCTGTGGTCATATAGGTTTGATTCCCTGATGGGACATGGCCCCACAGAGAGCCAGTACCGAATCTGAGGTGGCTTCCTTATGTTACCAGTGGTTCCACTGCCCCAGAACCTGGGGGTTCTGATGAGGACACTGCAAATGTGTGAGGAGCCACCACCAGGAGCCCTGGTGTTCAAGTGGCTGCCATCAATTTGTCTGAACTTCACTGACATGTAAGAATCCCTGAGTGGCAAGAAGGGT
>NW_006408615.1:3627416-3631915 GCF_000296735.1 Chrysochloris asiatica | reverse complement strand
ACCGATAAGGGGAAGTGAGGGAAAAACAGCAATGAAGTTGAGAGGTATGTCCAACCATGTTCAATAGACTCATGTGAACCCGGGTGGAGACCTGGTTAGCCAGAAGTATGGTGAGACCTGTGGACTCCAGGGCCTAGAGTCAATGACATAGCCACAGAGGACTGAAGTGGAGAGTGAAGCATTCAGCTGATAAGAAGAGAGGACATATGCATAAGAACACCCACACTTGCAGATAATACCCACTTGACCTGGTTTCAGTGACTGGATGATCAGAGCTCAACCAGAAAAAGAAAGAAGAGGAAAAAAAGAGTAACTTGATACAATTTGATGAACTTGACCTACACCTATGGATGCAGTAGCTCAAAAGAGGGAGCAAATCTTTACAGCAAGGATCATTCTCACCCCCTCAATACACAGGGTAGACAGGGATGGGCAACTTGAGCAGTGGCTACACAAAATGGGGTAAAATATATAGGAAACTACAACACCTCTTAGGAGCTCTGGTAGTGTAGTGGTTACAAATCAGGCTGTTAACCTCAAGATCAACAGTTGGAAACTACCAGCTGTTCCGCGGGAGAAAGATGAGGCTTTCTGCTCCCGTAAAGATTTACAGCCTCAGAAACCCCGTACAGGTCTCTGTGAGTCGGAACTTATTCCACGGCACATAACAACAACACCTCTACAAGAAAAAAGAAGTTTACAGTCTTAGAAACCCTAGGGAGCCCTTCTCATCTGTCCCACAGCGTCACTGTGGGTCAGATTCAACTTAGTGGCAGTAGATTTAGTTTGATTTTACTTATTTAGGCTCCTTTGGGACCCTGGTGGCACAGTGGGGTACGTTTTGGGTTGCTATGCTAGCCAAAAGGTTGGTGGTTTGAACCATTAGCTGTTCTGTTGGAGAAAGAAGAGACTGTCTGCTCCCATAAAGAGTTTCAGTCTTGGAACCACTAAGGAACAGTTCTACTCTGTTCCATAGAGTCACTATGAGTTGGAATTGACTTCACAGCACTGAATTTGATATTTGGGCTTGTGGATCACGGCCCTGACCATAGTTTATCCTTCATATGTCATCAACCTGTTGGGATGGGATTCTATCCCCTCACTACGGTTCCCAGACTGACTGCTACCACAAAGTAGGGTTCCATTCTTTTGCTGGGTGGGATGTTTTGAGCAGAAATCTGTTTAGAAAAAGAACTCCTGGTGGCATCATGGGGTAAGCACTGGATTGCTAACTGCAAGTTGGCAGTTCAAACTTACCAGTCCCTCTGAGAGAGAAAGATGAGGCTGTCTGTTCCCATGAGAATTTATTGTCTTGGATACCCTATATATATCCCAAGCCATGGTATTTTCAATAACCTCATATGCAAGTGAAAGTTGAGCAATGAGTAAGGAAGACTGTAGAAGAATCGATGCATCTGAATAATGGTGGATGAAGAAGAATTTAAAAAATACCAATGACTGCTAGAAGAACAAACATCAGTCTTGAAAGAAGTGCAGCCAGAATGCTCCTTAGAAGATAGGATAGCAAGACTTCATCTCTCATATTTTGTACATGTTATCAGGAGGGAGCAGTCCCTGGAGAAGGACATTATGCTTGGTAGAGTGGAGGGTCAGTGAAAGGAGGAAACCCCGCAATGATACAGGTTGATGCAGTGGCAGCAGCGATGGACTCAAGCATAATATCAATTGTGAGATGGCTTAGGACCAGGTAGTGTTTTGTTGGTTGGAACCAACAGCATGAGTTGGAATGGACTTGAGGGCAATGCGTTTGGGTCTGTTTAGAACATTCTACTAAACTGGGAGTAGGGCCATAACCATTTTTTGGCTTGAATCCTATAGAAAAAGACCATTTTAATGAGATGCTTATAATATGCTTAGAACTTTTCACTTCCCCAGTTCAGCATCCTCAGAGCAGAACTCACATGTTGGGCTTCGCCATTTCTGACTTGACATTTTGAAGTCCTGTCTCATCAACCATAGGATATCTGGGTCCTCTGTGATCTGGGGGTGGAAGTCACATCATCTCTTATGGAAAACCCCAATATATTTATTTTCCCAAGCATCTCCCTGCCCCTCATGCCCGTTTCCTTAGATGTGTCACCCGATAGCTCATTAACCTGGTCAAACACCCTCACACCATGCACCCTCTCATCCTTGCTTGATCAAGATGCCCGGAGCCCCAATCCTCTGCCAAGTCAGTGCAGTTGAGAGCTGCCTGACCTCTTTCTGCCAGCACAGTGCCATTATTCTAAGCATTGTCTGGAAGTTCTTGTACCAATGGAATGGTAGCACCAATAGGGAGGGCTATTTAGAGTCACCCACATCATGCTCTGATCACCACCCCTCCCCCAGCCTTCCATTCAATGTGAAACGGGGGCTATGAGTCACTCTGTGGGAGCTCTCCTGCTGGGCTGAGTCCCTGCCTGGTTCTGGCCCATTTTCCCATTGGCATCATCAGTCATATGTCTTCTTCTAGGCAAACGAAACTGGAGCATCTTGGAGAACGGATAATCAATTTCAATAATAAGTTAAATGGGTTTGCTTTTGTTTCCAGAAGAGCTCCCACTGGGAGAGGGAGTTTTTAAAAGACTCCTGGGTTGAGTTTTACTTCTGAACTTGGGCCTCCAGCTGTTTCTGAGCTAATTGAGTAGAGAGCATGAATAAACATGGAGTGGCAAGCTGCTCCTTCACTTTCACACAAACGTGCAGAGTTGGAAACACCATGTCTGTAGGGACAGACTCCAAAAAATACCTTGATGGCCCGCATTGCAAATGGTCATCTCAGAGCCAGATTGTTCTTCTAAAAGTGTAGCATATACATGGCATCCAAGATCCAAGCCATTGCCATCAAGTTCATTGAGGCTCCTAGAGACCTTATAGAGCAGGCTAGAATGGCCCCATAGGGTTTCCAAGGCTGTAAATCTTTACGGAAGCAGACAGCCACATCTTTCTCCTGAAGAGTGGCTGGTAGGTTCAAACTGCTGACCTTCGAGGCCCTAGCCTAGCATTTAACCTCTGTACCGCCAGGGCTCACTGCATCCAGGACTGGGAGCACTATTTCCAATTCTGCAGCTCAGCCGGCTCTACAAGAGTGTTGCAAAGTGGAACTCTGACTTAGGGCTCTGATCAGTGGGCTGAGCAGTGGTTTGGCCACCGTTCACACGTATGACAGCCTCTACTCCTGAATGTGTGTTCGGTTCATCCCTCTGGTTCAGGACTTAGAATGGAACATGGCACACAGTGTTCAATAGTGTTTTCTGGATGAATGGATGAAAGAAGGAAGGGAATCATCTACAGATCATTTGGCTTCCAGTTTGAAGATGTATTTCTTTATGGAAAAGAGTAAGCTCTTTGAGGACAAGATCTCACTGGGCATGCTGTTATTGTTACTTGTCATTGAGCTTTCTCCAACTCATAGCACCTTTATGCAAAACAAAACTGAAACAGTATCCGCACATTGTCGGATATACGTTTGTCATTATTTTGTTACCTTGGCAGACTCAGCAATTCCTGGTGAACAGAACATCAACCTTGTGTGGGTTAAAGAGGTTCTTATCTGGGATTTAAATTCTCTTGTGATGGTCAAAGCCCTGGATAAGGCAATTTTCCTTTGATTATACCTGAAGTCTCCCATAAACATAGGTGGTCTCTCTGAGAGACCACATTTTTGTAGCTGTTGGTATATTTCTTTGGTTGAGAACTAAATGAAGCCTTGACTTGCATTTCAGAGCCATTTTGCATTTCGATCCACATAGTCAACATGTGAATCATCTGGTGAGGTAGGGATGTGAATGGAAAACACGGCAGCGTTTTATCTTCAGTGCCTTGCTTAGTCATGGAGTGAAGAAGCAGGAAAAAAAAAAAATCAAACATGGTATTTTAAATTCTGCCATTTCTCTCTTGTACCAAGAAAATAGATTTGAAGTGATATAAATTAAACTCATACGTAATGTCTCTACTTGTTAGTTGCTGCTGGTGGCGTTCCTATACATAGTGGCCTTGTGTAGTGTTTCTGAGGCTATACATTTTTTAGGGGGACAGAAGCCTCCTCTTTCTCCCACAGAGCAGTTTCTGGGCTCGAGCTGCTCCTCTTCCAATTAGTAGCTCAATGCACAATCCACTATGCCACCAGAGCACCTTAGTTGTTATTGCCCTGGAGTTGCTGTTGACTTATCTCTAACTCATGGGGACCTTATGCATAATAGGACAAACCCAAACCGATGCTCAGTCCAGTGTAATCTTCACGGTTGTTGGTATGTTTGAATCCATTGATGTGGCTATTGGGTCAGTCCATCTCACAGAGGGGTTCTCTTGTTTTTCTTGACTTCCTACTTTACCAACCATGAAGCTCTTTTTCAGCAACTGATCTTTCCTGATGACATGTCCCAAGTACGTGAACTGAAGTCTCACCATTCTTGCTTTTAAGGAGCATACTGGTTGTGTTTTTTCTAGAAGTTCTCAATTCAGACCTACAAGTTAGTGCAGTGATAAAATTTCCT
>NW_006408615.1:3625715-3627316 GCF_000296735.1 Chrysochloris asiatica | reverse complement strand
TGCAGCTCCGTGTGACACCCTCACCTCAACAATCTGTGTCCCCCTGCGTTTCCTCCTGCTCCTGACCAGTGACATCTTTAGAGGGAAGGAGACACAGGGCCTGTTCTTGCTTGAGTGCCGGGGTCACGGGAAGGGCCATGGTTACTGGCATGTGTTGGTACCCCCTTAGGTTGAGGGGTTCCCGGTCCTTTCTGATATCTCTCCATGTGCATAGGTGGCCTGGCCACTCTCCACCTTCCTCTAGATCCTTCTCTGCACCGTTGATGGGAGCTCCCAGTGCACATGGTGGCAGGAGCAGGTCATCCCAGCTTCCCCTGCCCTGCACTCCTGGAAAGCCTTCCCTGGGCAGGCCTCCACCTCCCTTGACCACCCAGAGGTGGCTCAGGGTCTTGTCTCATGCCAACTATCTCAGTGCTGAAGGAGCCCTTTCATTGGTTTTTCTAGTTCAGCCTCTGAGTGGAATTCTGCTTCCTGTGGGAACCCAATTTTCCCAAAATGACATCATGATTAATTTGATGTATTTAATTACTAAAAGGACATCATCTTCCACTTTGTTCTTCCCAGCCTCCCTCCGGGTCTGCCTCCCACTGCTCTGACTACAGGAAACCCTAGCCGTCTGACCACATCTCGGACCTGATGGCTACATGGTCCATCTACTGTCCACACGTTCCCCTTGATGCCCACACGGTCCACTTGATGTCTACATGGTCCACTCGATGCCCACACTGTTTACCTTATGGCCACATACTCCATACACTACTCAGGACTCCCAGTGTCACTGATGGGAGCAGGTACAGAACTAGCCACCAAGCTCCTTGTAACTTCCCACTGGGAAGCTGGGGCTTTCCCAGAGCACCCCCTTTGACCAGTCTGACCTCTGATGACCTCCTAACTTTGTCTAAATGGACCATTAGAATAAGACCACTTTCTAAACCATTAGTGTGTTTAGCTCAGAGTTAAAAACAATCACCATTGCAGGTGCTACCGGATCTATGACACGACCGGTGGACCCTGTGGTTGGTCATGACCAAGCCTCCACTGGGAGATGTTATCACCACATGGTGGTCCCCGGGCATCACATCTGAGATGGGCTTATGGTGGGCTCATGTCCCTCAACCGCATGGCCCTGGCTGTTTGCATGAGCACCTCTCCTCCCTTGATTTCTGTAGTTGTGTTCTGTCCTGTGACATCTAGAACAGAGGTCTATGAAGGCTCACCTTCTCTCCTGGTCTGCTTTGTCGCTGGCCAGAGCCCACCCCTCTCTGTACTCATCATGCATAGATGGCAAGTCCATTCTGCCATGTTGCTGTTAGGTGCTGTCGAGTTGGTACCCACTCATAGTGACCCTATGCACAATAGATCCAAACACAGTCTGGTCCTGCGCCAATCTTACAATTACTGCTAAATCTAAGCCCACTGCTGAGGCAACTGTGCCAATCCATCTCATTGGGGTGTCTGCCTCTTTTACACTGACCCTCCACTTTACTTAGCATGATGTCCTTCTCCAGGGACTGGTCTCTCTTGATAATCCACAGTATGAGAGATGAAGTCTGGCTACCCTTGTTTCTAAGGAGTATTTTAGCTATATGTCTTCCAACACA
>NW_006408615.1:3613751-3616012 GCF_000296735.1 Chrysochloris asiatica | reverse complement strand
ATACATATTTTATAAGAAACCAGTTAGCTAACCAACCAATTGACTAACCGACCAATGAAACAACTGACCAAATGACCAGTCATCCAACTAACTAGCCAGTGAACCAGCCAACCTGAAGAACATGACTCCTATTGTGGAATCACAAAAATGGGGTACAGGTTTGCGAAACAGGAAAACACTGTGTAAGAGCTGATGATAAAAGATACCCTAGAAGAAAAGTGTTGTCTCATTTGATGCTGTTGACTCGCCTTTTTCGCTTCTCTGCCCTAACCTCTAGGATGACACATCCTCATGGGCTTCATCTACATCTCTACTCTTGTTCTCAGTCTTCTTTCTTGGGTGTCCTCCTCTTGTCTACTTCTCTTGACACAGGTCTCTGTCATCTCTCACAACAATCTTACTCATTTCTTTAACTTCTATTGCTTTTGGAGGGGAAATGATGTTGTTGTCTGGTATGAAGAGCATAGGGAAGAGTAGGTGGAATTAACCAGAGGAAACTTTGACTATTTCCTTGATTCCCAGTTTCCTCAACTATAATAAGAAGGAAATAATATGAGGGGCCTTCAAAACATTCATGGAAAAATAGAATGAAAAGGTAGTTGATTTTTCCATGAACTTTTGAAGTCCACTCATAACGTTAACATTAAAGGGCACTATTTCTTAGACTCAATGAAAATTGCATATAGAAAGTACTTTGAAACTAGAAAGTGGATGGATGTTTGTTGTTGATTGTCATTGCCTATGTCTTCTACTTTTCCTTTTTGTTCTGTTGGGTTTTCCCTTGAACTTGGATCATTGACATTCAGTATTGGTTGATGATAAATAAATCTTGCTGGCATGTGATAAATGCTGGGAGTATATACAGGAGAATCCAACACTGTCCTTGCCCTTAATGAATCTTTAGACAAGAGCATGATGAGGACACAATGGAAAATGTATAAATGGCAAACATCTTCACTCCATCCAACCCCATTGTCTAGCATGGCGTATGCATTTTTTGTTTGTCTCTGGGATGCTATTTCTTGTTACAGAGATAGCGACTGCTCTTGGTTTGTGGGTCTATGGTTATCTATACTTGAATTCTCCCCATAATCTGAAATAAATTCCAACTTATTTATCTGAGTGACAAATCTGCTAAGTCTTCTCTCTGCTTATGGTTCAAACCCCACCTCTCACTACTTGACTTTGCCATGTCTTGACTGAAATTAATTTCTGAATGCCATTTGACCATGCCTTGAGTTTTTGGGATACATTCAGGCACAGCTGCTTCTCTTGCCTGGGTCTCTCTTCTTACTATATCCTTCTTTTAAGCCCTACCTAAATTTCCACCTTGTCTAAGAAGACTTCTGGTTGCCACACTCATAATCCATCAATACTCTGTCCTACTCCCACACTCCCTTTGACCCTGCTATAGAACAGAAGTACTACAAAACAGAGACATTTGTGAATGTTATTCTTCAAGGACAGAGACCACACTTTACAGGAGATCGAGGAAGGCTAGAGTCAAAGATGACTGAGGTCCCAGCCAAGCCAGCTGATATATGTCTTGTCCAGTGATCTGTGAGTCTGGTCCTATTCCTTCATTTGTCTTGGCTAACACAAGACTTGAAATAGGGATGCCCAGGAGTTCTGGTATGGCACTATAGGATAAGCACTCGATTGCAATATTGGATTGAACTGCAAGGTTGGTGGTTCAAATCTACCAGTTATTACTCAGAAACCCTATAAAGGGTTTCTATGAGTTGGAACTGACTCTACAGCTCTTAAAGACAACAACAACAGTAAACATAGGCTGAATTATTGAAGAGATGAAAAATAATCTTGCTCATAACCAAAGTTGCCAACAATCTTTCTTTCTAAAATATAGTTTCTCCTTCTTGGGAAGTTCAGGTGGCCAAGGGCAGATGGGAATACCCTCTCCAAAAGGGTTAGTTTCTAACCATCTGCCACATCTTTCCACTTGACATCATTTCATGAGATCCTTAGTAGATAGAAGACATCATCCATCTTTGGCCTTCTTCCCTTGGTTGGCATGTTCCTTTGTGACCTGGAAGATTCAGTGACCTTCACAACCTCAGCTTTCTTGAAGGTGGCTCCTAGTACTCTAGTTTGAACATCTCTCACATTTTTTAGTTTATTCAGCAATTGACATCACCTAGGAGATGTCTTCAATCGCCTATGATACTCAGGAATTTTAGTTATGTTGTTGTTGTCAGGTGCCATTGAGTCAGAACCGACTCATAGCGACCCCATGCACAGAG
>NW_006408615.1:3612212-3613651 GCF_000296735.1 Chrysochloris asiatica | reverse complement strand
AAGAGGTCTTGTGCAACAGATTTGCCTAATGGAATGCATCGTTTGGTTTCTTGTCTGCTGCTTCCATGAATGTTGATGGGTGACCCAAGCAAAATGAAGTCTTTGACAATGTCACTGTTTTCTCTGTTTATCTTGGTGTTATTCATTGGTCCAGTGGTAAGTTTTTGTTTTTTTGTTTTTTTACATTGAGATATAACCCATACTGAAGGCTGTGGTCTTTGATCTTCATCTGTAAGTATTTTAAGTCCTTTTCACTTGCAACAAGCAAGGTTGTATATTCTGCATATTGCAAATTGTTAATGAATCTTCTTCCTCCAATCCTGATGCCACGTTTCTCTTCAAATAATCCAGCTTCTTGGCTTATTTGCTCAACATACAGATTAAATAAGTATGGGGAAAGAATACAACCCTGGCACACACACTTTCCTGTTTCTGCCTTGTTCACATCTATAAATAGCTCCTTCCTGGCGCCAAGGTACCTTAAATCCCTCACTGATGTTAGATCCTCTCCCTGAGTAGACACCTGCGTTGCAGTCTCAGGCTGTCATAACAAAATATCACAAAGTGGGTGTCTTTAAACAGCAGAGATTGATTGTCTCACAGTGCTGGCAGGGTCATGCTTTCCCTAGGGGCTCTAGAGGAAGCTCTGGTAGATCCCGATTTCCCTTGGCTTGTACCTGCAGCCTGACTCACGCGTCACCTTCGTTCCATCTCTCTGTGTCTCTTCTCTTTCATAAGAACAGCTCACAGATTCATTCAGGACCCACTCTCCTACAGTAGGACCTCATATTATTGCTGTTTTAGGTGCCACTGAGTTGGATCCGATGCATAACAATCCTGTGCACAGCAGAATGAAAGACTGCCCAGTCCTGTGCCGTTCTCACAATTGTTAGGTTTCAGCTCATTGTTCCTGCCACTATGGCAATCATATATTTCATTGAGGGTCTTCTTCATATTGGCTTCTTCAGAGACCCTATTTCCAAACAAAAGGCCACAGGAACAGGTACCCTGGTTTAGGGCTTCAACATAAAGGTTTTGTGGGGGTGAAAAAAAATCTTACCCTTGATGCAATGAAGTAGCATCAGCCTTTCCTCCATTTTATGGAAGATGTAAGAGACTCAAAGAAAGGTCTTGCTTTGTTGCGGTGCGGAGGTTTTTGTTTGGATGTTCTTGTTTACCAACCCCAGGTTCCACCAACTGCACTCTCCTGATTTCCACTGCAGGGCTGCAAGGGGACTGAGCTCTTACTTACTCTTCAGTCCACTGTACTTGTGTTCCAGAAGGGGCACTGCATATAGCAGGGTCTCCATAAGTATCAGGACAGCAGGGAAATGAATTGATGATGTTTCTGGTGCTGTGGGTTAAGCATTGGACTTGGGAAAGATGAGCTGTCTGTTTCCATCAAAGTTTACAGTCTTGGTACACTCCTGCGTTGCTGG
>NW_006408615.1:3591836-3604557 GCF_000296735.1 Chrysochloris asiatica | reverse complement strand
CCCTTTTGGTTTTCTAACTCTAAATCTTTCCATATTTTATTATAGTATTTGGTTTATAGACAAGGAAAAATCTGCTCTGACTGCTTTAAGCCAAAGGATCTTTATTAATAATATACTGCATTGGAGTCCTGGTGAACACAATAGGATAAGCACTGGGTTGCTAACTGAAAGCTGGCCAGTTCAAACTCACCAGCTACTCCTCAGAAAACCTATACAGGGTTGCTTTGAGTCAGAACTGACTCAACAGCACTTAACAACAACACTATAGGATTTAATAACACCAACAATGGACTCAAATGTATCAATGACAGTACAGAATACAGAATACAGAATAAGGCATCCATGTTCATAATCATTGGTATGTAGTTCTGGGTCTGCCTCTCTGGCCATCTGTCCTTCCGATGTCCTTCAGTTCAAAGCTCTGACCATGGTGAAGACTTCCATCCTCCATTCTCCTTTGGAACCACACACCATTGGACTTGTGAAACTCCCCAAATATTCTCTTGATTTATTCCCCATATTGTGCAAAACCAGTTGTAAACCAGACCTGAATTTTGAAATCCAGTTGATCACAGGGATCTCCCCAAGAGTCCATACACTTGAAACTCAACCAATCCAAAACATCCCCTCTCATCCTTTTTAACAAATCTGTTTCTCATTTGCTCATTCAATGGACCTGTATTGGGCACCTGTGGCATCACATGCTTTCTGATGTGGAGTCCTGGTGTGGCACTGTGGGTTAATGCGACAGACTGCAAAGCTGTTAGAACTCCAAGGTCGGCAGTTCAAGCTCACTAGATACTCCTTGGAAACCCTATACAGTGTCACTATGGGTCGGAATCGACTCGATAGCACTTAACAACAACAAACAGTGCAGGAATGTGATAGATGACTTTTTCCCTAGTCCTAGAGCTGGAGAAAGAGACAGGCACCAAAGAAAATAAAGTACAGATTCTTAACCAACTGGTATGGTGCTACGGGATAAGTACTGAACCATAAGGTCTGTTTGAACTGCAAGGTCGGCAGTTCGAACCCACCAACCACTTCTTGGAAACCCTATCACAGGTCTCTATGAGTTGGAACTGACTTGATGGCACTGAGCAACAACACTTAACCAACTGTAACTGGATGACTGGGGAAGTGGCACGTGTGGCGTGCCCACCAGCCATCAGGACATAGGATCGCTCTTCCATTATCCTTACTCTCAATAACTCTCATTACATTAACCTTATCTTCTTCCAACTACCCCCAGACCTTCTTCAAAACTTCAACATGTCTCCTCAGACTATGAAGCTACGAATATACAGAGAAGCTTCCAGTTTTGCCCTTTTCAACAATTTTTGTTAACAGGCAGCCCATAAGGGACTTTTGAAAAATGCAAAGCTGATCTTATCCCTTTCCTGCTAGAAGCATTCCATTTCTCTGCATGGCTTCTGAAGGCGGGCTGAGTTCCTGGACTTGATCAATCAGGCAGGTCCAGTATGTTCGGGTCTTACCCTCCTCTCTGCCCTCCTTTCTTGCTGTCTTCTTCACACTTCATGTTCCTTTAACATCCAACCCCCCACAGTCCCTGACTACCCCATGTAGCCTCCATCTGTGCTTTCATTACCCGAAAAGCTCCTTTGCCATTTCCAAGCCCTATTCAGTCCTCACCCTCGGTCTCAAGTCTTTCTCGAAAGCCCCAAACAGAGATAATCACCCTCTTTATGTTTTTCTAGGCCTCAAGCATCCTGTAAGTCATTATAGGGAGCATGGTGGATGGCAATTACTTGTTTACAGTTGAAGTGCACCTTGTATAAAGTTTGAATCTAAAGTCACCGGGAGGTGAAAATTGCTCATCATCAAAATTATCCCTGAAATTCCCTTAAATTGTCCATAAGGAGCAGAACCAATGGCTTTGTGTCGATGACTTTTTTGGCCCTGCCCCAGTTCCTGCTTCCTTGGCTGGTCAGTGGTTCACCAAGGTCCTCGTTTAGTCCTTTCTTTTCATGAGTGGTGAAGACACCATCAACCTGCTTCCTAAACAGACACGGGTGCTTCCCTCTTGGTCAACGGTGAGGGAAAGTTCAAAATCTCCACAGCTTTGCAGGGGACTCGTGGGCTTGCTTTGGGCTTTTTGGACTTGTCTGCAACACAGGCAGAAGTGTGAACTCATTGAGAACAATGGCGGGCAGGTGGTCTTCTCTCCAGCGACTAGAGCTAAATGCACTGACGTTAAATGAGCATCTGATGGGACTTTACATGGTACTTTATTTCCCTGCTGGACTTTAAGTTCTCCAGAGCGGAAACGATGTGTTACTCATTTATAGTAATGTTTGCCATTAGGTGGGAGGCGGGGTGTCCTTATAGTGCAAATGGTTAAGCATTTAGCTACTAACCGAAAAGTTTGTGATTTGAATTCAGCTCAAGATTCCTTGAATGAAAGACCTAGACATCTACTTTTGAAAGAACACAGTCACTGGAGACCGTATGCAGCACAGTTCTACTTTGACGTACATGGCTAGCACACATGACTGGCACACATGGCTGACACACATGGTTGGCCATGAGTTGGAATCCACTTGAAGGCAACTGGTTTTTGTTTTCTTGTTTGTGGTGGGAAAACAGGATCAAGCATCAAGGGTTTATGAGAGACCTTCATAAAGGAAGGATGTTCCTAGTCATGAATCCAGCTCCTGGCATGGAGCTGTAGTTCCAACCCATGGTCCAGCTGCACAACAGGAATGATGGTGGCCTGGAATGGGCAGTCCCTCTGTCCCTTCCTGGTTCCTCTTTCTGTACAGCTGTGCCTTATTGATCAGTGCAGCGATTAGTGGGAGTGCCCTCTTCATTACTTTAAAAGTCTGTAAAGTGTTCATGGATTAAACCTTTCAAGACAGAATTATTTTCGGCTTGGAATTGTGTGTGTGTGTGTGTTAACCATATATTTTTAGTAACTGAATGGAACAAACAAGGTGTTTATTTATTTATTAGAGATAATATGGATTTTGATGGGAATGTGGTGGCTTCATAAGGTAAGGGCTGAATTATGAACCTCAAGGTCCAAGAGCCTGCCAGTCTCTCCAAGGGATAAAGATGAGGCTTTCTGTTCCTGTGAAGATTTAAAACCTCACAGACCCCATACTTAGTTGCTATGCATCAGAACTGACCTGAAGGCACTGAACAACATGGATTTTGATACAAATAGTGGGACACATATGATCCAAGAGGGCCTCTGGTGCTGGGTTGGTTCAGATTCGTGATGTTATACAGGACTCCACCAGGTGGCAGTGTGCACTAAAAGTGGGATAGCAGCTTCCCACTAAACTGGAGTCAGATCATGGAGGAGGGCATTTTATATCCACGGACCACAAAAACTTAAATAAATTTACTATAGTACCTTCATTAAAGAGCACTGCTAGCTGTGGGTTATGAGTTGGATTGGTAACTGCGAGGTCAGCAGTTCAAATCTACCAGCTGATCTGTGGGAGAAAGATGAGGCTTTCTGCTCCTGTAAAGATTCACAATGTCAGAAATCCTATTCAGGGTCACTATGAGTTGTAACCGACTCCAGAACACACAAACACCACCACCATAATACCCTCATTAACTTTTCTTTTAAAATGGATATTTACTGATACAATAATTGACAAGTGCTACAAATATGGCTTCTATACATTTTCAAATATAGACTTTTGAGGCTCTTAGAAAATGACTGTGTTGTTGTTGTTGTTAAGTGCCATCCAGTCGGTTCCAACCCATAGTGACCCTGTACAGGGTTTCCGAGGCTGTAAATCTTTACGGGACCAGAATGCCCATGGAGCGCTACAAAAGTAAAACAGGAGAGAAGATGTCTTGATGAGTCATGAATAACTGTGATGTTTGTTCCTAAGGACATCTTTCTATATTTCTACTCAGTATCTGGACTCTTAGCATGGCGCAGTAGGATCAGCACTGGACTGCAAATCACAAGGTTGGCAGTTCTAATCCACCAGTTGCTCCTCAGAAACTCTATATAAGGTTGCTATGAGTCAGAACCAACTTGACAGCACTTAACAACAACAAAAACAAAAAATTAGCCCCTGATGCCTGCATAAGACTGATGTTTTACTCTGTGGATGGGAACTTGTGGGTAGAGATGTTCATTAAGAATTTTGAGGTAGAAAAGAAGAAGTGTTGGAAATAGACTCGGAACAAAACCGAAAACTTGATCCATATTCTACACAAAGATGCATTCCTGACTGAGAGGTACTTTGGAAGAAGTATAGCCAGAATACCCCTTTCTTAGAAGGGAGAATGGCAAGATGTTATCTCATGAACTTTGGACAAGTTATGAAGAGGAACCATGCTTGATAAAGGACATTGTGCTTGGTGGAATAGAAGGTTAGTGAAACAGAGGAAGCCCTTCAGTGAGCTAGACTGACACAGTGGCTGCAACAATTGGTTCAAACAACAATGATTGAGAGGATGGCACATGACCTGGCTGGGTTTCATTCTGTTGACTATAGGCCCTCTCTGAGTTGGAACAGACTTGACAGCATTTAACAATGACATGTATCTCCCAATATGAAGATACATTTGAAGTAAACATCTGCTTTATCAGGACAATAACCTCCCACATCCTATAAAGCCTACCATTGCTAATATGACCAATGGTAAAACTAGCCTTTGGAACATTACATGTTTATTATTAGTTCAACAAGCTTTTTTTTATTGCTAATAGCAGCAGTAAAAACGGAGGAAGCAATTTATTCTTCCAGTTTATGAGCTAGAATAAAGCCTGTTCTGTGAGTCAGCAATATTTTAGGCAGCCTGGTAGCATAGCGGCTATGAGTCAGGCTGCTAACCCCAGGGTCAGCAGTTTGAAACTACCAGCTGTTCCGCGGGAGAAAGATGAGGCTTTCTGATCCCATAAAGATTTATAGCCTCAGAAACCCTGTACAGGGTTACTATGAGTCTGAACCAACTCCATGGTACACAACCACCACCACATTTTAATAGAATAATCTAATTACAACTTATACTCCATTTTGCCTTAGAATGTATTATATTAGACTCAGAAGAGTCTTCATTCATTTGGTTTGGTGGTGACTTTTCCTTCATTTGCCTTATAGTCACTGATTTTCAGGGCTGAAGATACTGCATTCTATAGTCTATGCTATTTCTTCATTTCTGTCTTCCAGTTCACTAATCCTCTTTTCAACTACTTCAATCTACCATTTAAATAATTATTGATTTTTTTTTGAAAATTCAGTGATTCTATAATACCTTCCAAGAAGTTCTTTTTGGTTCTTTTTCTAATCCGCTTTTTAGAATCTTGTTTTCCTATATGCTTTCCACATACCCTTTAAAAAAACCAGAAACTTTAATTATTCTAAACATACTTATATCAGAGAATTCTAATAGAAGTATTGCTGTTGTTGTTAAGCGCCATAAACTCTGCTCGAACTTAAAGCCACCCTGTCTAGGGTTTCTGAGGAGCAGCTGGTGGATTTGAATCGCTGACTTTGAGGTTCCATCTGACCTTTTGGTCCAGTGCATTTTCCTGCAGTGGTACACCAGGACTCCTATAGAAATAATGTTGTTGTTAAGTGCTGTTGAGTCAGTTCTGACCCATAATGACCCTGTATAGGGTTTCCAAGGAGCAGCCGGTGAGCTTGCACCACCGACCTTGTGGTTCAAATGACTTTGTAGTCTGGTACATCAACCCACAGAGCCACAATATTGGAGACTTCTAATACTTCAAGGCCTTGGGGTACTGTGGTAGATTGCTAATTGGTTCTCAAATATTCTTCATCCTTTCTGTATGTGGGTTATCCATCCTTACATTGTCACATGACTTGTGGCAGCTCCTTGTGTGGGGAGATACATTTGGTTATCCTGACATTAGTATCAAGATTAGTCTGCTTAATGACATGTGAACAAAAGTGCCAGAGTTTAGTAATAGCTTTAAGAAACATTGCATAGCTTGGCTAATTAACAGTCCACCTTTTCTATGAGAACCTATCTTAAATAGGAGCTGTTTGTTGAGACTGGAGTTTAAGAAACAGAAGATGTCTGGGGAGAACCAGAGCCTAGCTATGGTTCTCTGACATATGATTTGAGGTGAAATAAACTACTGGGATTAGGCATTTGATTGTCACGAATATAACCTGGGAAGGATGCTGAAAGAGGTGCTCCTTTTCCTCTGTGGGGTCTCTCCAGGTGGATTTCTTCCTCATGTAGTTCCCATTCTTTTATTGTGAATTTATCTTCATCAGGAGTGGTTTTGCTTGTGTCTGTGGGAGTCTCATAGATTCTGAGTTGTGAGTGAGTCTCTACTGACACATCTCTTTTTCTTTCTTTGCTTTTGCCAAGGGACCTGGATTTTACCTTTGCTTATTTGAGAACTTTTATTTGATATTGATTCTGTATGTTCAACCTCTGTTCCTATACTTGTAGGTGGCTGTTTGGTTTAGTTTTCTTGACAATCTTTCTGCCCACCCATAGCTGGGGATAGATATGTTCCCCTTTGTCAGTTCCTAACTTGGTCGACAGTCTGGTCCCTTTTCAGGTGGAGCAACCCATCTTAGATGCTGCTCTTATGTGATAGTCTCAGTTTCAGCACCCTGTCTTAGCTCAAGACCATGTCTTTTCCTCCTGTAAACATGGAAATCCAGATCCTAGCTGCTAGGGCCTCTAGCCAGCCCAGATACCCTTGGAATGCTCTGGTCTCGAGTTCCTACTCCATTTCAGGTGCACGGCTTGTATTCTTTCTTTCTGCTGTAGCTGTGTTTGTAACATTTACACATATACTTTCCCTAGCTTTTCTTCATATTTGCAGCTGAGGGATTGGGGTGTTTTATGAGTCAACTCTGTCTGCTAGGTGGCTCATATCTTCACCTGCTCATTTAATTGCTTACCTCCTTACCAAGTTTTAGACTCCATGAGGGTGGGTACCACTCAAATCTTGTTCACCATCATTCCTCAATTCTGAAAAAAGGGCCAGAAACTGAGAAGTGATGACTTAATGAATTGAAGGAAGTTAGCAAGAAGGAGGCACAGGGGCCTTCCAAAGGTAGACAGCTTTGACTGAAGAGCAGAGGACAGCTAGCTGCTTTTGTCTGTCTGCACCATGCTCTTTACATCCCGTGTCAGTTGGGCATTACAGAATTGATTTGGGCAGGGAATTATGGGGATGCCTGTCTTAGTTCTTTAGTATGCTACTACAGAGATACCATAAGTGGGTAGCTTTAATAAACAGAAATGTATTGTCTCACAGTTCAGGAAGTGAGCAGTCCAAACCAGGGAGGCAGATGTTCATAGTTTAGTAGTAAGGTCTTTGTCTCCTTTCAGCATCTTTGGACTCAACACTCAGGATCTAGGTGGCTCCCAGCACAGGAACTCTATTTCCAAATAACGTACTCCACTCCCAGATCTTCTTCCTCGATGACAGTAGGCTCTTCTCACTGCTTGTTTAGATATCTTTTATATCTCAAGAGAGATGGGCTCAAGACACAATCTAACCTACAGATGGCATCCTGACTCATTAGCATAACTGTTTCTAATCTTACTTCATTAATATCATTTTGTTGTTGTTAAGTATTTAGTGTTGGTTCTGACTCATAGTGACCCTGTATAGGGTTTCCAATAAGTGGCTGGTGGGTTTGAACCACTGACTTTGCGGTTCAAACAGACCTTGTGGTCCAGTACATCAGATCACAAAATGGAGGATAATTGTATAATATTGAAAATTGTGGCCTAACCAAGTTGATACATATGTGTTGCTGTTGTTAAGTGCCGTTGAGTCGGTTCTGACCCATAGTGACCCTGTGTAGGGTTTTCAAGGAGCAGCTGGTGAGCTTAAGCTGCCGACCTTCAGTTGGGCTGGACTTTCCTCTTCCTAGTTTCCATGGTAACCAGAGCAAGGCTTGGACCTTTCTGGTTACCCCTGGTGCTGTGGGGAGGGGAGAAGTGGATGTGATGGCGGTAGAGGGGAACGGTAGTCATATTAGGGACGTGAATGCGGTGAGTCCAGGTAGGTTTCCTGGAGGAGGTAGTGCTTGGAACAGATCCCTGAAGTTATTGGGAGTTTGTGAGGTGAAGATAGTTAGGGTACAGAGGAGAAGGGCAGCCCTGGTGGGACATGGCATGGCAGAGCTTGGGGATGGGATAGGGTGGGTGGGTTATGGAGAAATATCAGCCTGGTCTGAATTTTAAATGTTTCAGGTCACACAGAGTCTCCCAACCTATCAGCTTGGATTCCTCCTCAGCCAAACTCTTCAGAAGTAATACCCACATAGCCTTCAGCAAGCGTAACATGGGAATGGCCTAGCTGACTGCAGTTAGAGAGGGCTCCAGAACTTTCCAGACTGGCTTCAGCTGGGCAGCTCCTCGACGTAGCTCTGTGACCAACTAGGCACATCAGTAGGGAAGTCTTTCAGGGAAATGCTCCTCATGGCTGAGTAGTAGAAGCTGGCTCTAGGCAGAATGGGCTCCAGCCTAGCTCTGCCACTTTGAACATTGTGGCCTACAGCACCCTTCCCACTACAGTGGAGCTGATATAACATTCTAGAATCTTCTAAGGAGTCCTGGTGGTGCAACAAAAGGTTGGCAGTTGAAAACAGCAAGTCTGTGTGAGAAAGACCTAGAGATTTGTTCTGTAAAAATTGTTGTTGTTGACCTGAAAGGGAGGACCCTAAGGGAGAAGAGCACAAGCAAATGTGGGACCCTATCCAGGGAAGGAGGCAGAGATGGGAACATGGAGAGAGGGAGCAGCTAAGGACTCTAGACTCATGGAAAGAGAAAGGCTGAGTGCTGGTGGCCAGGAGGCAGGCTTGCAAAACGTGCTCTTGGGTTGTTTAAATTATTATATATTCCTGAGTGTTTTTGTGTACGTCTCCCCACCGTCCCCTCACCCAAAAAAAGAAAAACAGAGGGAATGAAAGCAAATACTGTTGAATGATGATGCATGGAGGAGATTGTAATCATTGCAATGAAAGGATGGTGTAAAGCCGGTGTTCTCCCATGTAAACTATCACTCAGTTCATAATTACAAAAAAAAGAAAAGATTGTTGTTGTTGTTGTTGTTAAGTGCTGTTGACCTAACTCTGTCTCAGTGATCTTATGGACAACCGAACAAAACACTTCCCAGGCCAGTTGTTGTTTTATCTGAACCCATTGTTGCAACGCTGCAGAGATTCAAGTTCAGAAAACCCTCTAGGGCAATTCTCCTCTTCCGGTGGGGTTGCTATGAATTGAAGTCAACTCAATGGTACCCACCAACAACCAGAACTTTCCAGAATCTTTTCTCCCTGGGGTTTTTTAAATGCCTGTAACACAGACTGCGTTTGCACATGAAAGCCATTTGGAAAAGTGTTCATTTTTATTGTTATTGTATAAAAATTACTCCTTTTTCCCATCTTAATTAGGCTGTTGGTGGTGATGGTTATGTGCTGGTGGAGTTGGTTCTGATTCATAGTGACCCTGTACAGGGTTTCCAAGGCTGTAAATCTTTATGGGAGCAGAAAGCCTCCTCTTTCTCTCATGGAACAACTGGTAGTTTCGTAACCACTATGCTACCAGAGCTCCTTATAGGTAGGCTAGCAGTGTCTTATTTGTTTGTTTGACTCAGACTCCCCATGAAGGAAGTGCAGACCTCACCGACTATGTTACTGACTCCAGGGGCTCTCAGGGATGACACCCCCAGGGAGTGGGAGCCATGTCTGGGGGCTGGAGGTGCTCCCAGAGTTCATGGAGCCCCCTTTCTGTGGGGAGGACCCCCATCCAGAGGCTGGTAAAAAGTAGAGAATAATCTACTGCATGCTAGATTTATTAACTTCACCCAGTGGTACACATTAGGGATGAGCAACAGGAAAATGAGAATTTGCCTTCCCTTCCCCAGCCCCAATCAGAGCTCAACTGACTCTAATCACAAACTGAAAAAACAAAACACCTCAATTACTATGCAGATGGATTTTAGGGAGTTTGCCTTTCTGTCATCTCAGCTCTAAATCCAATAGGGGATACCTGAACAACTTCTGTGTGGTGTGCTGAGGAAGCCCAAAAGGAATGATAAAAGAGGGGAGATGTTGGGTGTTATGGGTGAATTATGCCCCCAGATAACATGTGTTATAAAGCCTTACCTCTATACCTGTGGTTAGGAGCCTTGGCTTCGCACTGCAGGATAATGCTCTGGGCTTCAAAGCCGATTTGAACCACAAGGTCAGAAGTTCAAACCCACCAGGCACTCCTTGGAAACCCTCTACAGGGTCCTTATGAGTTGGAACCAATTCAATGGCGCTCAACAAAGCCAGCATGGCTAAGTAACATTCCGTTGTGTGCACACACTGCATTGTGCTTCTTGGTCTGCTTTGCATTGTCTCCACTTTGGGGCTCTTGTGACCATTGGTGTTGGCATTCCCACATCACTTAACAACAACACGCCTGCTTGTGGTTAAGGAGCTCTGGTGATGCAGTGGGGTAAGTGTTGGGCTGCAAACTACCAGATTGGAGGTTCAAACTTACTAACTGGTAGGAGGGAGAAAAATGAGGCTATCTGCTCCCATGACGACTTGCATCTCAAAAGCCCCGTCTGGAGTCCCTGTGAGGTGGAATCAAGTGGGTTTCAGTTTGGCTAAGCCTGTGGTTGCAGTCTCATCTGAGAGTGGGTTTTCTTTGCTACATCAATGAGGCAGTATTAGTGTAGGCTGCACCTCAAATCAGGCTTCTTTGAGTTACAAAAAGAGCAGGCTGAGCACATCATATAGCACACAGAGACCAGGGAAGAGAAATGCCAGATGAAGACCACCAAGGAGCCAGGGATCAGAAGGTGAAAAGAGACAAGGACCACCCCCAAAGCTAACAGAGAAAACAAAGACTTCCCCTAGAGTTATGGTCCTGAATTTGAGCTTGCAGCTTCCCAAACTTTGAAAAAATACATTTCTACTCATTAAAGCTGTCCCCTTGTGGCATTTCTGTTACAGGAGTACTAGGAGACTGAGGCACTGGGAGAGGAAGAAGACCATTGCTGATGACTTCCTGGGCCATGCTGGACCCATTCAGGTGAGTTTCCCCCTTAGGATGGCTACTAAAGGTGGAACTGGCTGCCTCTCAGACCCATCCTCCATTTCTCAATCTGCTACTCAGGGCAGCTCTGACCATCCTTTGGAGAAAGACCCATGCCTAGTATGGTCTCACTGATGGCTGTATGGGCCAGCTGCCCAAGCTTTGTCTATGGTTAGGGTGGTCAGGTAGGATAGTGGGAAGCACAGGAAGTAGGGTGAGGGGGTGGGGGCAAGACAACCCTCCCTTAGGTGATGATAACTATCCCGATCACCCATCTAAAGTACATTTTGAAGTGTCCCTTTGTGTGTGTGTGTTGAAGAGCTGAATGTTGGTTGTGGGTAGGACTGTTACTCAGTAAACTCCTGGAAGCTGAGCAGGATGGGCTGAGGTTGGGGGTGGTGACAGTGAGGTGTTGTTGTTGTTGTTGTTAAGTGCTGTGGAGTCAGTTTTGACTCACGGCAACCCTCTATAAGGTTTCTGAGGAGTGACTGGTGAGCTTGAACCACAGACCTTGTGGTGCAAACTGACTTTGCAGTCTAATACATTAACTCACAGGGCTACCCCAGTGCTCTAGGAAAAATGAGGTAGGTTAGGACCATGGAAGTGATCATCACATTCCTGAGAGGAAGCTGTAGGTGACTTGAACCCACGGGCAAAATTTGGGAGTCTTTACTGAGAGTCCCTTCCCTATGCTTCACCCAGGAGCTCCAGGCATGGGACACACCCCTGCCCTGGGGAGACTGTATGCCACCATCGTTGGGGTCGCAGAGCATCAATTGATTACAAAGACAAAGGCCAAACCACACTCTCTAGGAAGCCCTCATGGCGCCATGCTTCTTGGCATCTCCCTTGGTCCAGTTTTAGAATCCTTCTCTCTTTGTCTTGTTCTGGAATTCTCCCCTGTTTTTCTCCAGTGGCTGTGGGCTGTGAGGATGCTCTCCACTGCACACTGAGCTAAATGCCCTGTCAGCCCCACACCTGGCAGAGGTGATGTCTCTATGGTGCAGATGGGAAAACACAAACTTAGAAAGCAAAAGGGATTTCCACAGACCCCAGAGCGGTAACTGGGAGAGTAGGAACTGGATCTGAAGCCTGACTCAAGCTTCAGGAGGGAGATGCAGAGGGTGGCATGTCCATACCTGCAGCAGACATTCAACATACTCTCATAGTCTCTTTAAACCATCACCACATATGAGGTCAACATACTGGAGAGGGCAGTGCTGGGGTGGGTCTAGCTCACTGCAACCCAAACGTCCCTCCTTCAGAACTTGGGGTGGGGTCTGACAGGTGCACCTGTCTGTCTGCTGCAGAATAATTAGTTCACCCAGTGCTAGTCCACTGAGCAGAAGGGCCTCTTTCCAAGGCTGTGTGCATGTTGTGCAGCTTCCTGGACATGTTCTGTGAATGATATAGAATATCTTAATTGTGGTGATGATTCTGATGGTGACAGAGGCAGTGATGGTGATGACGATGATAACGGCGATGATAGTGATTGTGGTGATGGTGATGATGGTGTCGATGGTGATGATGGTGTCTATGGTGATGATGGTGTCTATGGTGATGATGGTGTCGATGGTGATGATGGTGTCGATGGTGATGATGGTGTCAATGGTGATGATGGTGTCGATGGTGATGATGGTGTCGATGATGATGATGGTAGTGATGGTGATGATGGTGTCGATGGTGATGATGGTGT
>NW_006408615.1:3577736-3591607 GCF_000296735.1 Chrysochloris asiatica | reverse complement strand
GATGGTGATGATGGTGTCGATGGTGATGATGGTGTCGATGATGATGATGGTGTCGATGATGATGATGGTGACAGTGATTTGAAATTGTTCACTATAGATTAGTAAACAAATATGAATCAGCCTATGCTTATGCCTAAACATTAACACCACCCAGGGACTCCAAATTCAGACAAAGAAATTAAAAAGTGTAAATAATGATCCAGGTGGACCGATGGTAAGATTCATTGGTGGCTGGGGCTGGGGACGCATGATTCCCAGAGGATGCATGATAAATGTGTGAAGGAGAAAAGACACATACACAGAAATGAATGACAGATATGGCTCTGGAGGGGAGATGATGGAGCAGAACAACAAAGTGTCACCACAGAATGCAGTCCCAGCTGTGGTGTTGGAGACTCTGGAGAGCTCTCCATCTCCATCAAGACTCAGCACTGTTACTACCTCCACTGCCCCATAAAACCTACACGGGTTTAGGAGAATCTGAGCACATTCCCACCTCCTTTTGTACTTGCCTGCCCTGGCAGTTACTCTCCCCATCCATCAGCAGTACATTTCAGTGAGACATCCACAGCTCTGACTTTACCTCCTCACTGCCCCACACTCTAGGTCCTGTGAATGTCCTTGAGGGTCCGTGTAGATACAAGTGGTGGCATTGGCAGTTTCAGGGTCCAGGTAACAGATGGAAGAATTGAGGAACAAGTGCACCCACTCAAGGAAGGCACCCAGAGAAAGTGTCAATGCCAGAATCTTGTGGTGGGAGCGCTGGGATGCAGACCCACGTGAGAGCTGCTGCCGTTAGATGCCTGCCCCACATACAGCAGAACAAAACACTGCCCTGTCCCGCACTATCGTCACAATTGTTGCTATGCCTGAACCCATTGTTGCAGCCACTGTGTCAATCCATCTTGTTCAGGGTCTTCCTATTTTTTAAAATTTTTTTGCCGACCCCCTCTAGTTTACCAAGCATGATGTCCTTCTTCAGGAACTGGTCCCTCCTGATTACACGTTCAAGTGTGTGAGAAGTCACTCTATCCCCCTTCCTAAGGAACATACTGGCTATAGTTCCAACAGAGATTTGTTCATTCTTTTGGCAGTCTGCTCTATTTAATATTCTTTGCCAACACCATAATTCAAAGGCATAAGTTTTTCTGTGGTCTTTGATAATCATTGTTCAACTTTTCCATTAATTTGAGGCAATTGAAAATAATACACCTTGGGTGTGGCACACCTTGGTCCTCAAAGTTACATCTTTGCTTTTGAAAACATTGAAGAAACCTTTTACAGCCAATTTTCCCAATGCAAATATATCATTTGATTTCTTGACTGCTGCTCCCATAGGTGTTAATTTTGGGTCCAAGTAAAGTTAAGTTTTGACAACTTCAATCTTCTCTGTTTTTCATGATGTTGCTTATCGGTCCAGGTGTGAGAAGAAGGACCTGGTGATCTAGTGAACTGGCCAGTAAAAACCTTATGGATACCAACAGGCCACTATAACTCCAAACAAACCACTATACCAGAGCATAAAGGTATGTGCAGTTCAACAACATCTACCCTATGGCTTTGCAAATCTTTCAAGGGGCTGAATGTTCTAGGAACCATGTCTGGGACCAGATCTGACTGATGGAGTGAGTTCTGTGCCCATCTGTCACCCAATGACAAGGCTTCCTTTGTTCCAATATTTGCTCAGGTCACTTTCTTTGGTATATGGATTGTGTATGGATTGGCCACTCAGAATGATGGGGTCTGGTGTCCTTCAGTTTCTGTCTACTAGCCAGTCCAACATGGCAGTGGAGTGGCTTCAAGTGGGCAGACCTTTTAGAACTCCAAGTGCATCAAAGGGACAAGCTGTTAGGAAGGAGATGCTAAAGACTAGGGTTGGGGAAACTTGGATGGAGGCCAGAACATGAAGGTGTGTATGACCACAGTGACTGGGTCTACATCAGGCACTCCCACTCCATAACTCCGGCATCAGCACTCCCTCTGGTCCCTCCATGAGTGGCTCCATTTCACACCCAGCAGATCCAGTGGCGACTCGTAGTCCTGCCCTCAGACCTCAGGTCCCTCCCTTTTGAGTTCTGACACAAGTACAATTTTGTTACTTGTGTGATGTGTTGGTTGGTGTCTGTGTCTCTCTTGGGTGAAGAACCACTTGGAGGAGAGGAAACACCTGTTTTGTTCTTCCGTATATCCTAGGTATTAGCGCAGTGCCTGCAAAACATTAGGTCTCATAATGTGTGGGCTGGATTCATAAACAAGCGTAAGGAATGCTGCGTCCTTGTAGACTAACTGCTCCGTGTGGGTGTCACTGCCATTATTGCTGGGTAGGAAATGGAGACATTGTTTTGTGTGTGGTTGCACCTCTGTTGTTACATATGCAGCCCTGGAGACACTCATTCGTCTATGCCAAGACATTTGGAAGACAGCTACCTGGTCACCTGATTGGCAGCGACCCAGATTTCTACCTTTTCCAAAGAAAGGGAATCCACCAGAATGCAGAAATGAATGAACAATATCATTAATAGCACGTGAAAGTAAAACTGTGCTGAAAATAATCCAAAAACGTGGCAATACACTGAAAGGGAATTGCCAGAAATTCAAGCTGGATTCAGCCTCTTCTGAACTAAGGATATCATTGCTGAGAAAAGAATCTGAGAAACTGGGATACATGAAGAAGAATGCAATTCCAGGACTGGAGGAAGGTTCGTTAACTGCCTGTGATTGGCAGATGACACGACCTTACTTGCTGAAAGTGAAGAAAACGGGAAACACGTACTGATGAAGACTACAAAGACTACAACCTTCAGTAAAGAAAACAAAATTCCTCAAAAATGAACCAAGAAGCAACATCATGATAAACAGTAAAGATAAAAGTTGTCAAGGATTTCAATTTACTTGGATCCACAATCAACACTCATGGAAAAAAGCAGTCAAGAAACCAAAGAACATATTAGACTGGGCAAATCTGCTGCAAAAGACCTCTGTAAAGTGCTAAAAAACAAAGATGTCACTTTGAGGACTGAGGTGCATCTGACCCAAGCCATGGTATTGCCAATCATTTCATATGCATGTGAGAGCTGGACAGAGAATAAGGAAGACCAAAGACGAATCGATGCCTTTGAATTATGGTGTTGATGAAGAATACTGAGTAGACTAGGGATAGTCAGAAGAATGAACACATTTGTCTTGAAGGAAGCACAACGGTAGTTCTCCTTTAGAAGGGAGGATGGTGAGACTTGGTCTCACACACTTTGGACATGTCATAGAAGGGACCAGTCCCAGGAACAGGACATCACGTTTGATCGAGTAGAGAGGGTCAGCAAGATATAGCAAGACCTTCAACAAGATGGACCGACACAGTGGCTCCAACAGCAACCGTTGTGGATTGGGCAGTGTTTCGTTCTGTTTGACACCAGTTCATCATGAGTCCGAATCTACTCAATGGCACCTAACAAGAAACAGCTGTTGCTCTATGGGCTCCCATTCCCATTGTTGTGTGGGCTGTCTCCCTTTGTTATTCATGTTACCTCCCCTTCCCCATTGTTAGCAGCCCAGGTTGTCATGGAATCATTCTGACCAGGTCACTCCGGGTCTGGTATTTCTTTGTTATGGCTAGTTTATATTCTTACCCTGAGGTTTGGGGAAAAATATTGACTCCAATGTTTTTAGTTATGTCCACCTTGTATACTTTACATTACAGGAGCAGCTCGATAATGTTTTACAATACAAATAACTGTCGGAGTGGTGCTCAACATAGCAGAATGGAACGCCAGCGTATTCTTGCCGTTTAACTCCTAAACTGTTCTTAGAAGTGCTGTGTTTTCCTGATTCAATTGTTCTCTCCTTTATGGCTTCTGCTCATTGCCTTGTGTATAGGAATTGAGGCTATCATATGAGTTAACTATGGTGTTTAGTTGATTACCTGCAGACCTGTTTGTTTGCAGGTGAGTGACTACAGGGTCAGGGGAAGAGGCCCTGGATGGAGGCAAGAGAGGATGTTTCTCCCATCCTCCCTACTGTGTGTCCCTATGCAGCAGGGCAGCATCTCTGAGCTCAGACCATGGTCCCAGAAAGAAGGAAAGTGAGCACATACACAACATACAGTGCTTGCTTGGGCCCAGTCTTCGGTACAAAACATGGTTTAGTGTTATGTTCCAACCAGGTGTATGTGGCCAAGTTGACCAATCTCTCTGAGTTTCCATCATACCAACATTATGGGTTGATGTTATGAACCACCAATAGGATGTGTTCAAGTCCTAATCCCTGGTACTTGTCCATGTGAACCTACTTGGAACTAGATCTTTGCAGATGTGATTAGTTACCATGAGTTAGTACTGGAGGATGGTGGGGCCAATACAGGATGACTGGTGTCTTATAAAAAGAGGGGAAAAGACATCGAGCGATCCACACAGAGTGGAGGCAGAAGCAGACATTGGAGTGATGTGGTCACAAGTCCAGGGACACCTAGGGACACCAGAAGTTGGAAGAGGCAAGGAAGCGTCCACCTCTAGAGCCTTTGGAAAGAGCATGCCCCTGTCCACACCCTGAATTTAGACTTCTGGTCTCCAGAACTGAAAGAATACATTCCTGGTGACTTTAAGCTCTTGGGCTGGTGGTACACTGTTTCTGCAGCCACAGAACAGGATACAATCATTTATGAACTGGACCAAGTAGACTTACTTCATGAGTTTGTTGACAGATGAACACAATGACCTAGTCCAGTGCCTTGAACAACATTGATCTATTGGGAGCCTTTACACAGAGCAGCTATGGTTCTTTTAAGCAAACTCTAATGCCTGGCACCATCACCTGGATTTCTGTACTGAAAATGCAACCTCCTTATTAGTATTACTGCTTCATCTCCCAAATGAATCATCAAGTACCTTTGGCCTTGACTATGTGCACAGCTTCTGGGCCCTCCATAGGGAAAGGCTGCTCCTACAGGGCGATAGTGGGACTGAAACCTCTTTTCCTTCCCCTCAGGGACCCACAGTATCCCCAAGGTTCTTTCCTGCCTGTATGGCATGTGCCTTCCATCCCTGTAGACCAGTGTCCAGTACAGGTGACCAAGCAGCCTAGCAGCGGTCCCATCCTCTGCCAGCACTCTTCCAAAACAGTCTTGGCAGTGTCCTGGAGACCAGTTTGTCAGACCCTTATTTTAGGGAGGAAAAATATCGTCTTTGCTTCTCAAAATGTCCTGCAGACCCCCACAGCATAAGCCTGGTGTGCAAAGGGAAGAGACAGATTTCCTGAGGGTGCCTGGCATGCTGACTGCTTACAAAACCCTTGGCTGCAGATATATGCTTCTCAATACACTCGGAGACCGGGCACCAGGCTAGGAAAAGAATCAATTTCTGCCTGCAGGAGCGGCCAACAGGAGCGGGCCAACACGTCTTTATTTATTTCCTTGGAGCAGAGGGCCTGTGAGGGGATGCTAGATTCATGCCCTGCCGTTCCTGCTGGACATGCAAACCAATGACACACCTTATTCTCTTTAAGCAACACAAAAGTTGTCTACATGCTCCTTGCCTGGTTGGGGGTGGGCTCTGTGGGGGTTGGGCAGCCAGATTGGGGGTAGATGGGTTTGGAGGACACTAAGGGGCAGTGGTCCTGTAGAATAAGCACTGGACCAAAAGGTTGATTTGAACTGCAAGTCAGTGGTTCAAATCCACCAGTGGCTCCTCAGAACGGACTCAATGGCATTTAACAACAACAACAACAACAACAAGGAGTTGGAAGAGGGCTCCAGTTGGGGAAGGTTCCACTCCTGTGTGAAGGACGGCAGTGGGGACAGTGAAGGTCATCCCCAAGGGGCATGGTCAGACACTGCCAACAGTGGGGACTGTTCCAAATGGAGTTGTGTTCCTCCAAATACGTGCGTTGTGAATCCTAACCTGTACACCTGTGGATGCCATCCCATTTGGGAACAGGGTTTTCTGTTTGAGCCCACAGCCATGTAACCACCACCAACAAGAGCAAAACTTCACTGATTTGGACTCAGAGTGGACATGTGGTCGTGGTGGTTGTGAGCCAGCCCCACTCCTAGCAACCCTGTATAGGGAGTCTCAGGCTGTACATTTTTACAGGAGTCCTGGTGTGGCACTGTGGGTTAATGCGTTAGACTGCAATGTCGCTTTGAACTGCAAGGTTGGCGGTTCAAGCTCACAAGCCGTTCCTTGGAAACACTGTCCAGGGTCACTATGGGTCAGACCAACTCAAGATAGCACTTAACAACAACAACCACAAATCTTTACAGGAGCAGAAAGCCTCGGAATGACTGGCAGATTCAAACTACTGATCTCGTGGTTAACAGCCCAGCTTGCTACCAGGGCTTCTTATTGTTGTTGTGAAGTGCCGTCGAGTTGGTTCTGACCCATAGTGACCCTGTATAGGGTTTCTGAAGAGCAGCTGGTGAGTTTCAACCACCGACCCTGCAATTCAAACGACATTGCGGTCTGGCGCATTAATCCACAGCACCACCTGAGGACTCCCAGAGACACTATGTTGTTGTTGTTAGGTGCCATCAAGTCGGTACTGATCCATAGCGTCTTTATGCACAGCAGAATGAAACACTGCCCAATCCTGGGCCAATCTCACTATTGTTACCACGTATGAGCCCATTGATACTACGACTTTGCCAATCCATCTCTCTGGGGGTCTTCCTCTTTTTCTCTGACCCTCCACCCTACCAAACATGATATCCTTCTCCTGTGACTGGTCCCTCCTGACAATACGTGGAAATATGAGAGAATTTTGGCCATCCTGACCTCCAAGGAGCACTCTGGCTGCATTTCTTCCAACATAGACCTGTTGTTTTTTTGGCAGACCATGGCACTTTCAATATTCTTCTCCAACACCAAAACTCAAAAGCATCAATTTTTCTACCATCTTCCTTATTCACTGTTCAGCTTTCGCATGAGGTGATTGAAAATACTATGGCTTGGGTCAGGTGCACCTTAGCCCTCAATCTTTGCTCTTCAATACTTTAAAAAGGTCTCATGTAGCACATTTGCCTAATGCAATACGTCGTTTGATTTCTTGACTGCTGCTTCCATGAGTATTGATAGTTGATCCAAGATAACTCCATTGATAAGAATGTTGTTTATTCGTCCAGTGGTGAGGATTTTTGTTTTCTTTACATTGAGATGCAATCCATACCAAAGGCTGTGAGCTTTGATCTTCATCAGTGAGTATTTTGAGTCCTCTTCACTTTCAGCAAGCAAGGTTGTATCATTTGCATATCAAGGGTTGTTAATGAGTCTTCCTCCAATCCTGATGCCACGTTTTTCTTCATAGAACCCAACTTCTCATATTATTTGCTCAGCATGCAGGTTGAATAAGTATAGTGAAAGAATACAACCCTGTCACACATCTTTCTTAATTTTAAACCATTCAGTGTTCCCATGTTCTATTAGAACAACTGCCTCTTGGTCCATGTACAGATTCCCCATGAGCACAGTTAAGTGTTCTGGAATACTCATATTTTGCAATGTTGTCCATAGCTTGTCATGATCCACACAATCGAAAGCTTTTGCATAGTCAATAAAGCACAGGTAAACATCTTTCTGATATTCTCTGCTTTCAGCCAAGATCAGCACGATGCCATTGCTTCAAAGCCTCTTGTGGATGATTACACATACGGAACCTGGCAATGATGGCTTCAGACATCAGCAATGATATCCCTCATTCCACGGCCTCTTCTGAATCTGGCTTGAACCTCTGGAAGTTCTCTGTCAATGTATGATTGTAGCCGTTTCTGTATTACTTTTTAGCAAAACTTTACTCGCATGGAATGCCAAAGAGATTGTCCAATGATTTCTGCATTCCATTGGGTCACCTCTCTTTGGAATGGGTGCACATAAGGATCTCTTCCAATCAGTCAGCCAGATAGTTGTCTTCCAAATTTCTTGGCAGAGATGAGTGAGTGCCTCTTGTGCCGCCTCACTTTCTTGAAAGATTTCTATTTTTATTCCATCAATTCCTGGTGCCTTGTTCTTTGCCAATTCTTTCAATGCACCTTGGACTTCTTCCTTTAGTATCATTGGCTCTTGATCATATGCAACTTCTTGAAATGGTTGAACAGCAACCATTTCCTTTTGGTACAATGACTCTGTGTGTTCCTTCCATCTTCTCCCTATAGGGCAGAGTAAAACTGTCTCAAAGGTTTTCCGAGGCTGTAAATCTTTACATGAGCAGACTGTCTCATCTTTCTACTGAGAAGCAGCTGGCAGGATTGAACCACTGACCTTTCCATTTGCATCATCAGGGTTCCTTTATGTCTGGACAGGGTGAGTTTTAAACACAATGAAGCACCAATGGAGAAAAGGTAGATGCTACCTGGAGATGGTCCACAGAGCGAGTCTCCCAAGAGGTGAGTGAGGACATTTCCCCAAAGTCCATATGACAAGCCTCTCCCTCCAGAGCCCCCAGCACGAGAGTCTCCCCAAAGCCCACAGAGAAGACCCCCTCTAGAGCCTGCACCCCGAGTCCAGACTCCCAACCTCTGGACTGTGAGTGGGTGCGTTTCTGGTGGTGGAAGCCCGCAGGTGGGGTGTTTCTCTAACGGAACCCAGAGATGGAGTCAGAGAGTGTTGAGGGTCCTGCCCACTAGGGGCAGGCACCTGGGTTTTCCTCCTGGCTGTGCCGTGCATGAGCTGGCCCATGTCTTTAAGCAGAGTATGATGGCACTGCTTGTTGGTACCTGCTCAGGTGAGCATCAGCGAGGGAGCTGGTGTAAAGTACAGTGAGATCAGCCAAGGCAGCTCAGACTCCCTAAGGCTGGTCCATCATTGCCAGACTTCTTAGGTGTCCTCATCCACAAGAGGCTTTGAAGCAATGGCATTGGCTCTGCTCAAGGACAGCAGAGCCAGGAGGATGACAGTGAGGGTCCACCTGGGCATTTAGCTGTCTGCCTGGGGATGCCTGAACATCCTAACAGCATGGCGGCTGGCTTCCCTCAGAGAGAGAGGAAGAGCACAGTGCTCTGTTAGCCTCATCTCTTAAGTAGATGCACTCTGCTTGCACTGGCCACACAGACTAACCCTGGTACCATGTGGGTACCATGTGGGTACAGGTGGCGAATACAGAGAGAATATAAACTACCAGGATCACCACCAGAGACTCCCCTGACCAGGATCCCAGGCACCTTGGAAGATGTCCACCCCCTTAGCAGGGTTTGTACTTTGGA
The DNA here is from genome assembly GCF_000296735.1 of Chrysochloris asiatica. Taxonomy (NCBI): domain Eukaryota; kingdom Metazoa; phylum Chordata; class Mammalia; order Afrosoricida; family Chrysochloridae; genus Chrysochloris; species Chrysochloris asiatica. Next base: position 3,582,423 of record NW_006408615.1, on the reverse strand, counting down.
GAGTTCTAGAAGTGTATTCCTGTTACTGTTTGGAGACACATTGAACCCTAATAGCAGGAAGGAGGGAACTGGGCCCTTTGTCTACTCAGCAGGGCCCAGCTCTGGGTCACCGCTGCAGGGAGAATGGGTGAGGTGGGTGGCAATGGAACTGATGTGGCTTCTGGGTGCATGGGGCCTATCCCCCTTGAGGGAGAGAGACGGAGAGCATGTGGGAGACACAAACATGTCCAAGGAAAGTCCAGGCACTCGTGCAAGTAGGGAGCACTCAGGTCCTCTCCTGCACTTGGCCTGAAGAGAAATGCAGTTGGGGGTCTTTGGACAGATGGTCAGGGAAGGTTCCGGGGTAAGATTTGAGCTGCCCTGGAGATAGATCAAATAACTCCACCATCTTGGCACCTAGGAGATGCTCTGCCAAGGTAGGTTCCCTCCTACCTGCTCTTCTCCACAGGGATGAGATGCAACCAGAGGATGCTGCCAGGCCAGGAGACAGTGTGGATGGGATGCAGAGGTGAGCTGAGCTCCTCAGCGCTTGCTTTGCCATCAGAAAAAAAAAGATACGGGAAGATAATTCTAATTTATAAATCCAATTCCAATGGGGTTATTGATGTGCAAAGACAAAAATACATAAATGCCCAGCCAGGTGTATTTATCTATCCCTAAGAAGTGCTTACTGGACGATGACAAACATTTGCCTTACAGATGGCGCCCAGAGGACTGACCCTGCCGAGAGAAATCAGATTATTAGTGCTCCGACAATTGGGTTTGCACAAACTTTTACTTCCAGTTATTAAGAAAAGCAGAGGATTGATATTCAAGCGGCGCCTCTGTGCTCTACAGACGCACCTCCAGCCTGTGTTCTGGCCTGGCTGGCTCACTCAGCCAGCCTGTGAAGGCTGACCCCATGGGTCAGGTTGCCTCTACCTCCCCCACAGATGGACTTCCCCTTGGCAGGACCTTGCCCATTGCAGGTGACAAGGGCATTGCTCCTACACCTCCTAATGTGGGTGAGTCTTTCTGAGGATGACCTCATCGTCTCCTACAGTTGTTGTTATAGTGTCTGCTTAATTCCAGCTCATGGTGACCCCGTGGGACAGAGCAGAACTGGTTTCCTGCTGACTCCCACATGGTTTCCTAAGCTGTCATCTTTATGGGAGTAGATTTCTATGTCTTTTCTCCCAAGGGGCCGTAGGGTGAATTTGAACTGCCAACCTTTGAGTTAGTAATGGAATGCTTAACTTTGCACCACCAGCACTCCCTTGTAGCCTGATGTTGAATCTCCCAGCTGGCACCTATTGATTGAAAGAGGTGGCAAAGAATGCGGCACACTTGTGTCCTTCCCAGCAGGGCAACAGCTGTACCCAAGATTGGAGCAGATCACCTGAGCTTGCCATGTCTAAGTAGACATATGGGAGACGCTTACCCAATATCCTCTCTGCTGGAGAGCTGGATGGAGGCACCTAGAGGATGACTGGATGGCTCCATCAAGGGCAGGCTGTCCTCTGACTGGCTCCTATCTGGAAGCCCTCTTCATTGCACCCTTTGCCTGCCACCTTTGCACCCTGTGGCTGCACCTCCCCTCTGCCTCAGCTCTGTTTTCCACCTTGTAAAATTTGTCATTTGCTTTTAAATGTTGTTTATAGTGTTTTCGCAAAGATAATTTTTTTTATTTTTATGTAGTAAATAGTAAAATGTATAAATCTTTCCCTTTATGGGGTTCTTCTTGGCTGTTAGGCACAGGAAGGACGTCTCTATCTAAAGCCCAGGAAAACATTTTCCTACATTTCTTTCCAGATCTTTAATGGGTTCTGCCTCCTCCTCCTCCCATCACCCCCTGCAAAATACCACTTAAATGTTTAATTGGCCAAAGATAGGAGATGAGAATCAAACTAGCAATTTCCTTGAAAGTTGACCAGTTGTGCTGCTTCTCGTCCCACCCTCTCTAATTGAAATGTCACTGTATCCTGCCAGGGTCCTGACACCGAGAAATGGCCAATTCTGCCCTTTCTTCTCATTTCTTGTATACTTGTACTTGGGCTGAACTGCTTTCCTTATTATCTACTTGCTTTGAAAAATACAGATGAAACCGAGAATAAATAGTATGATAAGTGCCTGTGTACTACCAGGTTGTTGTTGTTGTTGTTATGTGCCACGGAATTGGTTCTGACTCATAGCGACCCTGTGCGGGGTTTCCGAGGCTGTAAATCTTACAGGAGCAGAAAGCCTCTTCTTTCTCCCAGAGGAACAGCTGATAGTTTTGAACTGCTGACCTTGAGGTTCACAGCCCGATTTGCACCCCCTATGTACTAAATGGGCAAATGTTAACATGTTAAAAAATGTCCTTTACAATTACTTGCCTACTAAAACAGACAGACCATTCAGATAAGACAAAAGTCCCCAGGTCTCTTTGCTGTTGTTCATCCCATTCCCAGGCAAGTGCTTGTCCTCAGAACTTTTACTATTAGGATGCTTGCATGCATGTGTGCAAACTATATTTTATATTTTTATTACTTATGTATGTATCAATACACCAACAAGGCTGCATTGTGTGTTTTAAACGTGGAGCTACAACATCATATTTTATCTGCTTTTTTGTTTTTACTGATAGGATGAGATTTAAAATTTGTTCTAACTGCTTTATCACATTTCCTCCTGCAACTATATAAAATGTATGTATTCATCTCTTTGTTTGTTGATATTGAGTGAGTCCTTGGTTTTCCAATAGTAACTCCGTGTTGCGGGAACTTCTGTGTGATGCATCCTGGGATGCTGACTGGAAGGTGGAATTTCTCACTTCCAGGGTTGTTGTTGTTGTGGATCTGGTTAGGTGCCGTCCATTCAGTTCCAACTCAGAGCGACCCTATGCACAAGAGAGTGAAACACTACCCAGCCCTGTACCAGCCTCACAGCTGGTACTTTAGGGTGTCTTGCTGTGGTCATTGTGCCAATCCATCTCTTCTAATTGGGGTCTTCCTCTCTTTTTCTGACCCTCACTTTATTATCCATGTTGTTCTTCTCCAGGGACTGGTCCCTCCCGATGATATGTCTGAAGCATGAGAAACAAAGTCATGTCATTCTCACTTCTAAGGAGCATTCTGGTTGTACTTCTTCCAGGACAGATTTCTTTGTTCTTCTGGTAGTCCATGGTACTTTCAATATTCTTTTCTAAAACCATAATTTCAATGTATCAAACCTCCAGTCTTCCTTATTCATTGTTCAGCTTTCACATGCATATGCTATGTTCTTGTTAAGTATTGTTCAATTGTATCAAGAGGTATCATGTTCAGAGATGGGGTTTAAGCGTTGTGTTAAGCCCATCCTGTCTCCACTTTCAAGCCTCTTTCCTATAAGAAACATGTGCTCATATAGAAATAAAAAGAGATACAATATGGCCAAGACCTGGTGACATCGACAGAAGAAGGCCATGGAACAAAACATGGCTCCAGGAACCGAGAAAATACAAATTCAAATGTTTCAACAAAGTGATGCAGCATTGGAGACCTTCACTCATCTATGCCAAGACATTTGGAAGACGTTTGCCTAACCAACCAACTAGAAAAGATCTATATTTGTGCCCATTCCAAAGAAAGGTGACCCGATGGAATGAGGAAATCATCAAGCAATACCATTAAAATCACATATAAGCAAAATTTTGCTGAAGATAACCCAAAACTAGTTGTCACAGTACATTGACAGGGAACTGCTGGGAATTCAAGCCAGATTCAGCAGAGGATTAGGAATGAGGGATATCATTGCTGGTATCAGGTGGATCTTGGCTAAAAGCAGAGAATACCAGAAAGTTTACTTGTCCTTTATTGACTATGCTAAGGTATTCGACTGTGTGGATCATAACAAACTATGGATAACATTGTGAAGAATGGGCATTCCAGAACATGGAAGTGGGCTCCTCAGGAGCCTGTGCATAGATCAAGAGGCAGTCATGTGAACAGTTCAAAGGGACACTGAATCATTTAAAATCAGGAAACTTGTGTGCTATGATTGTATCCTTTCACCATACTTAATCAATCTGTATGCTGAGCAAATTATCTGAGAAGGTAGGTTATATGAAGAAGAACGAGGTATCAGTATTGGTGGCAGACTCATTAACAAGCTGCACCATGCAGATGACACACCTTACTTGCTGGAAGCAAAGAGGTCTTATAAACTTTACTGGTGAAGATCCAGAACTATGCTATTCAGTATGGATTGCACCTCAATGTAAAGAAGAGAAAAATCCTCATATCTAGACCAATAAACAGTATCATGATAACTGAAGAACAGATTGAAGTTGTCAAAGACTTTATTTTGCTTTGTTCCACAATTAAAGTCCATAGAAACAGCAGTCAAGAAATCAAGTATTTCATTAGGCAAAGGTGCTGCACTTGATCTCCTTAAAGTGTTAGAGAGCCAAGGTAACACTTTGAGGATAAAGTCCTCCTGAGCCAAGACTTTGAAGACTAAGGTGCACCTGTCCTAAGCCATGGTATTTTCAACTAACTCACATGCATGTGTGTGGACCATGACAAGCTATGGACAACAATGTGAAGTATGAGTAGTCCAGAACACTTAATTGTACTCATGAGGAATCTGTACTTGGACCAAGAAGCAGTTGTTTGAACAGAACATGGGAACACTGAATGTTTTAAAATTAAGAAAGGCATGTGACAAGGTTGTATTCTTTCACCATACT
>NW_006408615.1:3559675-3577062 GCF_000296735.1 Chrysochloris asiatica | reverse complement strand
TATTGTCAGGAGGGAACAGTCACTGGAGAACGATATCATGTTAGGTAAGATGGAGGCTCAGAGAAAAAGAGGAAGACCCCCAAAGAGATGGATTGGCCAGATGACAGCATCGATGGACTCAGGTGTGGCAACAGTAGTGAGGTTGGCTCAGGATTGGACATTGTTTTGTTCTGCTGTTCATAAGGTCGCTACGAGTCAATGCTGACTCAATGGCACCTAACAACAACAACAACAACACATGCATGTGAAAGGTGGACAATGAATAAGCAAGACCACAGGTGAATTGATGCGTTTGCATTATGGTGTTGGAGAAGAATATTGAAAGTACTATGGATTGTCAGAAGAACAAACATATCTTGGGAGAAGTAAAGCCAGAATGCTCCTTAGAAGTGAGAATGATGAATCTTTATCACTGGTACTTTGTGTATGTTGTTAGAGAACAATCCTTGGAAAACAACATCATGTCTGGAAAAGTGGAGGGTCAGTAGAAAGGTAAACTGCTCTGTTGTACATAAGGTCTCTACGAGTCAGAGCAGACTGAAAGGCACCTAACAACATCAAGCTAAGAGGTACCAAACAAAACCTACAAATGAATGTTTTCAAGTATGCTTCATCATAACTCAAACACATTGTAAGTTGGGTTCTACTATGCTCTTGATCTTTTTTATTCCTTCATGTGCTATACTGATTGTGTATGTCTAATGTACATGTTTTCACCTTGAAAAACTAGAGAATGACCTGTTGTATTTAATTTTATTCTCCATTGGACACTAAATGACTTGGGTTTCATTTTCGTGTATGGTAAGTATAGAATTTATTTGATGCACCTTGTTTTCACCATCAATTATTAACCAGCCCAGCTTTCCTCTGATTGGTTCTGGCATACTGATAATTGTCCAACTTTCTACGCACATGTTGCTCTGTTTCTGGACCGTCAACCCAGCTCACTGAACTATGTAGTACAAATCTGAGAGCCAATGCCACCGAGTTGTAGCTACTGATATTTTGTGATGTTCTTGTCCTTGTTGTTAGGTACAAGTGGATTGGCTATGACTCATAGATGCTGTCTGTACAACAGATCGCTTGATTCACAGTGACCCTATGCACAACACAACAGAACTAAATACTGCCCGGTCCTGTACCACCTTCATCATCCTTCTTACGTTTGAGCCTATTGTTGCAGCCACTGAAACATCTCTTGAGGGTCTTCTTTTTTGCTGATTTATCAAGCATGATGTCCTTTTCCAGACACTGGTCCCTCCTGATGACATATCTAAAGTACATGAGACAAAGTCTCACCTACTTGCTTCTAAGGAGCCTTCTGGCTGTAATTCCCGAAAGACAGATTTGTTCATTCTTCTGGCAGTCCATGGTGTGTTCAATATTCTTCACCAACACCATCATTCAAAGGCATCGATTCTTTTCAGCTCTTCCTTATCCATTGGTGACTTTCACATACATATGAGGTGATTGAAAATACCATGGGTTGGGTTAGGTGCACCTTAGTCCTCAAAGTGACATCGTTTCTTTTTTAACACTTTACAGGTTTTTGTTTTGCTTTTTTGCAGCAGATTTGTCCAGTGCAGTATGCTATTTGATTTCTTGCCCATTGCCTCCATAGGCATTGATTGTGGATCCAAATGAAATCAAACAACGCACGTAAATAAAATCCGTCTCTCTCTGTCATTCTTTCCCTCTTATATTCAAGTGAATAAATAGATTTTACATGTTCTTTTCCTATGAAAAATTTGGCCTATTTTCAAACCTTTTCTCTTGATTGTATTTCCTTTAAAAAAATAATTAGAACACAGAGAAAAGTACAGAGAAGATTACAATTCACACTCAAGTACCTAGGCCTCTACTTTGTTAGAGTTGAGAAGATTTTTGTTTCAGAGCTTTCATGAAAAGAAGTCCTATTTTGCTTTTGAATGAAAAAGATCATTAGGAGCAGAGTGAATGAAGTGGGCTTTGTTCTTTCCCACTTCTCCTGCCCCTTCTCCTCAGTAGCTTCTCTGATCCTGAACTTCTAGCAGCTTCTTTTGTTGTTACACATTTCACACTCATAAACAATCGATCTTATTTTCTGCATGTCTCAGAAATTCTGTTTTGAAGGTTACTAATGAGCTGCTCCCATGTTTTTCTAGTTCACTCATTTTAACTGCTCTAAGGTGCTCTGGTAACTCCTTAGAGTGGAGTGGTTATGAATTGGGCTGCTAATCTCACAGTCAGCAGTTCAAAACTACCAGCTGTTCCATCAGAGAAAGATGAGACTTTCTGCTCCCGTAAAGATTTACAGCCTCGGAAACCCTGTACAGGGTTGTTGTGAGTAGGAATTGACTCCACGGCACATAACAACAACAATATGGCACTGTAGGGTAAGCATTGGACTGTAATGTCAGTTTGAATTGCAAGGACTGCGATTTAAACCTACCAGTCACTCCTTGGAAGCCCTAAACAGGGTCGCTATGAGTTGGAACCGACTTGACATCACTTAAAAACAACAACAAAGGAGAGCATGGTGGCTCCATAGGATCAGCACTGGACTGTGAACTGCAAGGCCACCAGTTCAAGCTCACCAGCTGCTCCTCAGAAACCCTATACAGGGTCGCTGTGAGTCAGAACCAACTCAATGACACTTAACAACAACAATGTGTCTTTAGAAGTCCTAGTGTGGTCCTGTAGGATAAGTACTGGACTTCAAGGTTGGTTTCAGCAGTTGAAACTCACCATCCACTCTTTGGAAACCCTAAACAGGGTCACTGTGAGTTGGAACCGACTCGATGGTAACTAACAACAACAACATGCTAAAATAGTGGCACTATAGGATAAGCACTGGACTACTAACCACAAGGTAACCAGTTTAAACTCACCAGGCACTCCTCAGGAACCCTATCTAGGGTTGCTATGAGTCAGAACAAACTTGACGTCACTTTAACAACAACACATGTTCTTATTACAGGAGCCACAGTAGCACAGTGCTTGGCTGTTCTCTGAAATGTGGGCGTCTGAACCCGCCAGCACTCTGTGGGAGGAAGATGTGGCTGTAGGTTTCTGTAAAGATTGCCATATTGGGAACTTTATGCTATAGCTCTACTCTGTTCCACAGGGTTGCTCCATGAGTTGGAATTGACTTGATGACATCGGGTTTGGGATCTATTGATACTTGTTTAAGACAGTGACACGTAAAACGAAGGAGCCCGGAAAAGCAGTGGTCAAACAACGGGCTGCTGGCCCAAAGGTCAGCTGTTTGAACCCACCAGTCAGCATTCATAAAGATAGCAGTCTTGGAAATCCTACGGGGAAGCTTGCCTCTATCTTACCAGGTTGCCATGAATTGAAATTGAATTAATGGCAGCAGGGCATTTGGTTAACATCAGTAGTTGTTATCAATGCATGATGACCTTAAGCAGCAGACCAAGACGCTGCCCAGTCCTGTGTCATCTACATGATCGTTGGTGTGTTCAAGTCCATTGTTGCAGCGGCTGTGGCCATGGAGCATTTCCCTGGTTTTACAGGAAAGCGCTGTCTAGAGTTCCGCTGTGGACACAGGCCATGGTTTATTTATTTGTTCTCTCTTTGGTGAACTTAAAATCTGGATTTGCATTACTTTTTCCTATATAATCAACCATCATTCTTATTCAGGTCATCTTGTGATTGCAGATGAAGTTTCCTTCTTATAAATCTAGAGTAGCAATTTCTAGGTCATAGGCTTCTGAAGATTGAGGTTGTCAAGGACTTCATTCTTCTTGGATCAACTATCAACACTCACAGAAGCAGCAGTCAAGAACTCAAACGATGTATTGCATTAGGCAAATCTGCTGCACAAGACCTTTTTAAAGTGTTGAAAAGCAAAGATGTCAGCTTGAGGACTAGGGTGTGCCTGACCCAAGCCATGGTATTTTCAATAACCTCATATGCATGTGAAAGCTGGACAGTGAATAAGGAAGACCATAGAAGAATTGATGCCCTTGAGTTGTGATTTTGTAGGAGAATATTGAAAGTGCCATGGGCTGCCAAAAGAACCAACAGATCTGTGTTGGAAGAAGTGCAGCCAGAGTGCTCGTTGGAGGCCAAGATGGCCTATCTTTGTCTCTCATACTTTGGACATATTGTCAGGAGGGAGCAGTCTCAGGAGAAGGATATCATGTTTGGTAAGGTGGAGGATCAGAGAAAAAGTGGAACACCCCCAACGAGATGGATTGGCCAAGTGGCAGCATCAATGGGCTCAAGCATGGCAACAGTGGTGAGGTTGGCCCAGGATCGGGCAGTATTTTGTTCTGCTGTGCATAAGGTCACCATGAGTCGGTACCGACTCGATGGCACCGAACAACAACAAGTGTTCTGAAAAAACCTTGGTGGCACACTGATTAAGCACTTGGTTGCTCACCAGAGGTTGGTAATTCAAACCCATCAGAATGTACTCAAGATAGTCTTGGAAACCCTGTGGGGCAGAACTGCTCTATTCTACAGTTCAACTCAATGACAGTGGGGTTTGGTTTTGGTTTAGGGCAAAGAAATTTTCAGCTTTGCCAACTTCTATTGCAGTGCAATGGTCCAGTCTATGTGTCCAACATCATCACAGTGTTCTCTGTTCTGGAGATATTTTTGTAAGTGCCTCCTGCCCCACATCTCTCTGCCTGTGTCTCTCTCAGCCAACTTACAGCAGGTTTGTCAGTTTTATCAGGCTGTTCAAAGAACCAACTTTCAGCTTTGTTTATCTTTTCTATTTTAACTTGGCTTCCCATATATAAATTTGAGCTCATTAACTTCTTTATTCCCTTTCTTCCACCTCTTTGCGTTCGTACAGTCCTTTTTCAGCTTCTCAAGTAGAACACTCAGTTCATTTATTTTCAATCTGTCTTATTTTTTCTCCAACAGTTGAGGTTATAAATTTTCCTCTCCTCCTCATTCTGTGCTTCATTTTGTTCCTTGTGCAACTGGGATAACCCTAATACCTGGCTCGCTAATCAACTTTGTTTTCCACTTATCAATTTGAGTTCTCCGTCTTTGTTATTTCCTCCTGGGGTACATTTTGTTCTTTTTCAGGTTCTAAATTGAAAGGCTTAGTTGAGATGTTTTTAATCTTTCTTATTTGCCACAGCATTTCAGGCAATACATTCTTCCGTGGTCTCCATTTAATGCTTCATACCCACCTCAACATCCAACCTGTTCTCCCTGGTCAACCTCACCTCTGTGTGACTCCCCGCCTCCCCCACTTTCTGCCTTTCAAGCTCAGAGCCTCGTGAGCATTCTGGGATTCTCTCACCACCTTCTTCATTGCCTTCTCTAATGTCACTGAACCTGTGATTATTGTACCTGTGAGGGTGGGTCAAAAAGTACTGCTACTAGAGTTCCAGTCCCTGCATGGGTTTATCCCAAGCAAAATGTGTTTAAATATGTCTCTGCAATCAATGGATGGCTGCAGACAAGCTCTCTCAGCAATATACTTGCCTTTGTCTCATTAGGGTGCCTTCAAAAAACACTCCAGTCCAAAAAGGGGCTTCTGAAGGGATCTGCTGGGCTGGTTAAATTCAAGGCAGAAAGGAAGTTATGGTGACTTCCTTTTTTTTTTTTTTTTTTATCATAAAGAGGTCATCTTGATAGATCTTCTCAAAGAAAACACTGTGGCTTATTAGTAGGAAGTTCTAAGAAAATTGCAAAGTGAATTGTTGAGACAAAGGCCAGGAAAGTTGCACCAAAGAATGTTTATCCCCATCATGACAATGCATGGTCATTCTTTGAGGACACAGAGGGCTGTCCTATGAGAATTTCACTGGGGAACTTGACTGCATCCAGTCTTGAACCTTGATCTTGCCCCTTCAGATTTCTTTTTGTTTCAAAAACTCAAAGAATAACTCAAAGAAACACAATTTGAATCCCTCCAGGGTGCGGGACTGCTCTGCTGATGTGCATAGTGTAGAAAACAGAATATCTCATGGACACTTTGTGGCTGTTGTTAAGTGCTTTCAAGTTGATTCTGACTTAGTGTGACCCCATAAAGGAGCGGTCGATGAACTTGAACCGCTGACCTCGAGGTTCAAACAGACCCTGAAGTTGAGCGCATTAACCCATAGAACCTCACCAGGAAGGTTTAGAGAGATGAGAATCCCAACACCTAGCATCAGCACCTAGCATTGGCACACTAGCCAATGACCAACACCAGAAACTAAGCCTTCAGGAAAACCATTTGCTCTTTCACCTCGGCCATCTCCCACCACGTGTTCTAGTAAGGCGCATGAAGGAGCTAGGGAAGGCAGAAGAATGCTGATGTTGGGATGTTGGTCCCTTGGTTGTGCCAGACCCAGAATCAGTCTCCTCTTTGGTGGTCTTCTATCCATGACTTATTCCCTTCTGTTTAGTCAGTGATTGCTCCCTTAACCCTTGGGGGTTGAAGGTGGTAGCAGCTGTCTGACACCCTAGGAGATGGCATGCTTCCTGGGTTTCCTTGTACCTTCTACCTTTCTTATCCTGATGTGAACATGCTATCTGTTCCCTCTGGGGGTCCTGTCTGATACAAACTTAATGACAACAATGATTTACTCACTACCTAGTAAGGGTGGGGTTGTAGGCTTATGGGCAGGATCTCACTTGGTCCTCTCAACTTACATGGTTGGCACTACTATTTTTATTCTCATTTCTTTTTTGTGGGTGAGGAAACTGAAGCACGGAGAACCAATGACACTTGCAGGGTTGAGGAGCTGTATAGGAGTCTTGGTTGGGTAGATCATGGGTCCTCGTTGGGTTGACCTTTGCAGTGTGGGCTTTCCTCTAGCAGTATTCAGAGATCCAGAGTAGACCAGGTTGGGTGTGGTGGATGAGGCCTGAGGAATGCCTTGGTATGAGCTGGTGCTAGCTGGGTGGTCCTGGTGTTGGTGAACAGCAGTGGTTATTGCTTGGACTCTGGGTGTGGGTCAATTGAAGTGGTGATCAGCATGGTGGTCGTAGTGTTGGTGATGGCAGTAGTAGTCCTCAGATTCTGTGGGTCAGATGTGGTAGTCAGCGGTCAGTGCTCGACTGTGGTTGGATGAGGTGGTGGCGAGCATGATGACCTAGTGTTGGTGCACAGCAACCATCAATACTTGGTTTCTCCAGCAGACTTGGAAGTCAGTGTTGGTGGATGGTAGCAGTCAACACTTGGACTCTGGGTATGGGTCAGATGTGGTGGTCAGTGTACTGTAATGGTGTTGGTAAATGACTATGGTCAGCACTTGGACTCTGGGTACGGCCAGATGAGGTAGTGGTTAATGTGGTGGTCATTATGTTGGTAGATGGTAGCAGTCAGCATTTGAACCCTTACTGAGGGTCAGATGAGCATGATGTTGATGGATATCAGTGTTGATGGACCACAACAGTCAGCACTCAAACTGTGGGTGTGGGTCTCTGCCCCTGTCTGTATGATCAAAGGAAAGAGTCTCCATATCTTCAGTCTCTCCTGATTTCCTACGTTCTCAACAGCTTTGATCACGCTGAACCTCTTCCCTTAACAACAAAACACAGTGAACAACATCACCACCACCAAAGACAAATGAATAACAACAGACCCCCAACTCCCACCACTCCCATCCTGGAGCAGGAAGTGGGTCCCTCTGGACTCTGAGCAAGACATATGTCTTGCCCCTTTGCTTTGACCCAGGAATTCAACCATGATTCACAAAGTGAAATCAAAATAGATCAGAATTTGTAAAATGTGGGTGGTCAGGAATGTGAGAAAATGTGAGTTGAAGCCCTGGAAGGAGTGACTTGGGGGAGACGAAGTGAGCCCTCTTGGGAGTTTGCTGTGGAGACTGAACTATTTCTAGGACGTGAAATGAGACACACATTAAAGTGGTGTAGTTGGCTGCCATCATTGACCCAGGAGCCATTGTTTCCAACCCCTCTGATCTGGAAATCAAGAGATTTGTTAGTTCTGCAATGCACACACTGCCTTGGTTTTCTAGAAGGGAGATTACATTTCTATCAGGGCTTCAATGCATAGCTTTTCTCATTTTAGTAATTTTGGCTCAACTACATTTGATAATACTGGATTCAGAAGAGGCCGTGGAACAAGAGATATGATTGCTGATGTCCGATGAATCTTGGCTGAAAGCAGAGAATATGAGAAGGATGTTTACCTGTGCTTTATTGACTATGCAAAGGACCAATAAACAACATTCTTATCAATGGAGAAAAGATTGAAGTTGTCAAGGACTTCATTTTTCTTGGATCAACTATCAACACTCGCGGAAGCAGCAGTCAAGAGATCAGACGACGTATTGCATTGGGCAAATCTGCTGCACAGGAACTTTTTAAAGTATTAAAGAGCAGAGATGTCAGCTTGAGGACTAAGGTGCGCCTGACCCAGGCCATGGTGTTTTCAATAGCCTCATATAGATGCGAAAGCTGGACAGTGAATAAGGAAGATCATAGAAGAATTGATGCCTTTGAGTTGTGGTGTTGGAGGAGAATACTGAAAGTGCCATGGACTGCCAAAAGAACCAATAGATCTGTTTTGGAAGAAGTGCAGCCAGAGTGCTCCTTGGAGGCCAGGATGGCTAAGCTTCGTCTCTCATACTTTGGACATATTGTCAGAAGAGAACAGTCGCTGGAGAAGGATGTCATGCTGGGTTAGATGGAGACTCCGAGAAAAAGAGGAGACCTCCAACGAGATGGATCAGCCAGGTGGCATCATTGATGATGTCAAGTGTGGGCAGCGGTGGTGGGGTTGGCCCAGGATCGGACATTCTTTCGTTCTGCTGTGCATGGGGTCACTATGAGTCGGTTCCTACTTGATGGCACCTGACAACAACAACATTTGATAAATTCTAGTATGTTCCTGTTTCACTTAGTCAACCATATCTGAACTGGGAAGAATGGGTCTGAAGCCTCAGGAATGAAGTGCATGAGGTGATCACGCTGCACTCCATAGGTGCCTGACTCCACTGTCCACTAAGCCTGGCCAGGTACCTCATCCTGCCCAGTTGACCAGTCTATCCTGGATTCCAGAAGGAAGAGGTGTCCAGAGGGTGTCAGGTGGTGACACATGTGGTAGAAAAGAAAACAGGAAGGGACTGGGTAGGGCTCTGCAGGGGCTTGATTAGAGGTTTGAGTCTATTACCTCCAGGAGCCTCTAAAGAAAGGTGTGGTGATCTTCTGAACAATGAGCTACTGAGAACCTTGTAGAGTGCAATTCTCTGCTGACACACATGGGGGCACCATGTCCACTCAATGGCAATTGGTATTGAGCAAGGCCTGTGTATGGTGGCATGCTGATGAGGACAGGCTGGGGACAGGCATGCCTGGGGGTCCCAAGCTAAGGTTGTCTGCTCAAAGCACAGAATCCTCATGGTTCATGGAGTCCAATCTCACTCTTTCTTTGAGACAAGGAGAAGGGTTCCTGAGCAGGATGGTGCGTGCTCAGGAAGAGGGAGCAGGCCAGCAGATTAGAAATAAAGTGTGCCTACCTCCTTCAGGTGGGCCAACATAACACAAGGATGGCTGGGGAGGGCTATGAAGGAGTAGGGCATATGGAACAGGGAGGAGCCTGCTTGTGTTCTCAACAACTGGTGTGTGTAGCCCCAAGTTAAACGCTCAGAGACTTCCTGAGGAGGCAGGCCAAGGCCCTTTCCTTTAAGGACCTGGAACAATCCACCATGCTTGGGAAATACCATGTACTGGGGTCAAGTGCCCTGCTTTCAGATCTGGGTCCTGCCGCAGAACCTGGGGTAAGCCAGACCCATCTGTGACTTCCTGGGCATGAATTTCCCTATGTGTATGATGTGGGCTTGTCCCAGTGACCCAGTATTCCAGCAGGGACATGTGCCAATGGTGTATAGCTGCAAATACTCCAGCAACCCCCTGCCATGAAGATACAAACCAGCAGCCACCCACAGGATTTCCGTGGCTGTGACCTCGTGGAAGTTTATCACCAAGTCTTTATTCTGAGACACCTCTAAGTGAACTTGAACCTCTAGCCTTTCTGCTCATCATAGAACTTGTTAAGCATTTTCATGACCTGTGGAGATGAAGGTTTTGCTGAACCATGAAGACATGGAACAGATATTGCCGTCATGCTCCTTTCCCGGCACAGCGAGAAGGAAGGGGAAGGGCTGTCGATGTCAATGGGACCTGAGAGCCTGTCCTGCTCAAGGTCATGCAGCCATTAATGGGGGAGACCTGTGTCCAGCGGCAGGCCCCTGTCCCCCATTGGTCTCCTTATCGGCCACCCTGCAGATGCTTGTGAGCCGCAGCTCAGCTATCGCGTCAGGCCAGTGTCTGACCCTCGGCACCCAGCCACCTCTATTCCTTCTGAGCTGTGACCCAGAAAAACTCCGTTTGTGCAGCACAAAGCTCCTTGCCTGCTTGCAATGCAAAGCACAGACTCGCTCCCTTGGGATGGGTTGGGATGACTGGTGCTCCGGTGGAGGAGGCTAAGGTTGAGCTGCCCCACAGGACACAGGCACTGGGCTCAGCTCCGTGGTTGTTGGGACCCCCTACAAGAGTCAGGGTTTGCATTCCTGCTGGAAGCAAACAAAAGACCAAGCCTTTTGGCAAATGAGGGGTCCTGGGGTAGAGTCAACGGTTAATATGCTCAGCATTGCATATTAAAAGTTGGTGGGTCAAGTCATAGCAGAGCACCTCGGTAGAGGGTCCTAGCAATCTACCACTGAGAACACCACACAGGATTTTTGACATAAAGAAGCAGGAAGAGAGGGGGCAGCGAGAAGAAGAGGGAGGAAGCAGAGAGACCATGGTAGAAACCTTCTCAAAGAGCTGTAAGGCCAGTCCAGGAATGAAGACAGACAGAGGCCCCTGGAAGGATCCTGATATAAACAGGTGTCAGGGAAAAAGGCCTGTCCTCAGGGGTCCCTGAGGAACCCATCCTGAGGGGAGTGAGAGGAGCGGAGAGAGTCATCGGGACTTAAGAATGGAGAATTTGCCTACATGCCACCTAACCCTGATCCCAGTGGTGTCTGTCCCTTTATAAACCTCTTAACTTGTAGTATGGGCTGTGTGTTCTGTGTGGCCATTGCAATTATTGCTTAGACGCAGATGAGAAGGAGACAGTGCTCTAGGAGGAACTGCTAATGTCAGAGTTGGTCAACAGGCTGAGAGTGGAGGCATGTCTGACACCGCCTCATAGGAGTCAGGGCTGGGCCGAGCCTGGTCCTGATGTCCTCTGAAGTTCTAACAGTGGGACCACTCCTACTGATTTCACACCACTTCTGGGGATTGTCTGGTGCCCATTGTGGCCTAGCCCTGCCAGCCTAACTCTCAGGGCCAGAGGGCTATGTAGAAGATGAGTAGAGGCACATGGGGGCTCTACCTACACCTACAACAACTGTCAGAAAACTGAAAGTAGAGCTCGTAAGCAATGGAACACTCTGGGTTCTTGAGTCCGCTTGCTGCTCAGAGGTGGGCCCATGCTCTCTGGATGGGAAAAAAACTTGCCCTTATTTTCGAATGATCTGGCAATCCTGGGGACAACACACATGGGTCTGTTCGCTGGGTATTTACTGAGATTCACAGCTAGGCAGGCTTGTGCTCAGCCACGGCAATGACCAATGCAGGCCTTTCACTTTGGACTTCTCAGTTCACGTGGTACCAGCTGGAGCTGGCAATGGCTGGTTATGTGCCAGGGAGTCAGTTCCAACTCATAGTGACCTTGCTCAGGGTTTCTAAGGCTGTAAATCTTTATGGGCACAGAAAGCCTCATCTTTCTCCCATGGAACAGCTGGTAGTTTCAAACTGCTGACCTTAACATTCGCAGCCAGATTCATAACCACTATGCTACCAGAGCTGGCAATGGCTAGAGGGAAGTAAATGCACTGCAAAGTCCAGGGAGTTCAGTTCCAGGAATGAGGGCTTCCTAGATGAGGTGGGTATTCATCTGAGACATGGCCAAGAGGGCATGGAGCAGCTATTGAAGTAAATAGTAGCAGGTGGATTGAAGGAGACCAGAATTCAAAGTTCCACCAAACTGGTGGTAAGTGTGCCATTTCATTTCTCTCTGATGCTGCCCAGCCTGGATATAAAGGCAACATGAATTGTGGAAGTGTGTACAGAGCACAAACAAAAAGAGCTTCGAGGAAAACCTTTGCTTTCTGGTTTAATGAACAGCAAAGGGGGCTTCAACGTTCTGAAACCAAGGGGGGAAATCCAGTGTTTGTTTTCCTTTTCTCTGATCTATGCTCTTTTGTCTCAGCCCCAGGCAATACCACATGACAGCAGAAAAAATGGAGGCGAGGCAGGACCCTAAAATTCTTATGGAAAGCAATTCTTCCTCCTGACTACAGGTGGGCCTAAAGCCTAGGATGAATTCCTAATTCTATTTTTCTCTCTCTGTCATTGTGTAGCTTGGTCTGGACATGGATGCAGCCATGGGAACTGAATGCCAGAGTGCAGAAATGACAGTCACATGTTTCTGACTAGTTTAAAAAAGTGGATGCAGGGAACCAAAAAGTATTGGGGAGATGATGAAGAAGAAGCAAATGAAGAGTAATTCTATAAAATTGTATGAGTGTTTGGGTTCACCAACCCTACCCTACCAGCTATGCCTAAATAGTTCTGACCTTGAATATCTTGTCATAGATTGTGAAGACTGAATTATAACATATTGTTGTTAAGTGCTGGCAAGTTGGTTCCAACCCATAGGGACCCTGTATAGGGTTTTTGAGGAGTGGCAGGTGAGCTTGAACCACCGACCTTGTGGTTCTAATCAACTTTTTAATCCAGCGCATTATCCAACAGTGCCACACCAGAACTGCAGCATAAACTCCTGTTTATGCCCAGACTGGCTATTTTGTGGCTTACAAGCTAGACTGCTCAGAATAGTGCTTCAAATGTTTTCAAAACATAACTGTCATTAGAACCATAAGCAACAGAAAGAGGATCAGAACCTTTGGTCAGAATATAACAAGGTTGATTGTCCCCTATAACAAAGCATCAACTTTCTCCAGAGAATTTAAACAAGACCAGTCTCAATGCATGCTATTCAAAATCCCAATTTACAATCCAAAATTAATTGGTATTCATAGAATCATGAAAAAGTCAATGTGCAAGGCAAGTGGCAATCAAGAAATTCTGTTATGAGATTTTGGAAGCAACACTTAAGAGCAACTGCTAAAACTATGCTCCAAGAACTAAGGGACTTCTGGTTTGGGAGGCAGCAGAGCAGAGTCAGGTAGGACAGACTCTGTGGGGGAGGGGCTGAAAACTCAGAGAAGCTGTTTTAATGGAACAGCAGCAGAGTTTTGGATCTAGCACTAGGTGCAAGGCATCAGTTTCCCGCACCAGCCGATGGAAAAATCACGATATAAAGGAAAATATTGTGATTTATGAATCAGTCGAGACACAGGACTCTCTTTGTGGCCACCCTGCCTGGACGGAGTTCAGAGGGTGGGGCTACAGCTGGACCTGCATAGTGAACCCGCGCTAAAAGCAGCGCAGTGACATTTGCAAAAGGAGGTGTGGGGAGAGTCTACATATTTTTTCCTCCTCTTTCCTGTCATGCCTTCTCTGCCCAGCCTGGACACTTTCAGGCGAGTGGGTGCACACCCCTAAAAAGGTCCAGCTTTGAGGCCACAGTTTTCTCATGGCACAGAGAGAAAGAGCCCAATTGGTCCCAAGGGCAAATTTTTTGGCGGCTGCTTATGACATCTGATTTTGGGTCCCAGCCCTATAGTTAACTTGTGCAAGACCCTTTACTCCAGCCTATCCAGCAAGAAAAAAGCAAGTCTGGCCTGACAGACAAACCATATGAACAATCTGTAAAACCCCAACATAAAAGGACACAACTATTTTGAGAATTACTCTGTGCACACACAGATACCTAACTGACCTTCAGAAATAAAAATAGTAAGGAGAAATCTTTCTCCTATTAACTTCTCAATATCTATCTGAGGAGGGGCCTGAGCAAGCGGTCACCCCCACTCACTGCTGGAGGCTTCTACAGTACACACACACTGCCTGTGTAGCAAGGCAATTGGCCAGTCGGCCAGAGTTTTATTTTTGTTTTAAAGTGGTGGGTTTTGTCTCTGGTAGTGTAGAGGTTATGAATTGGGCTGTGAACCACAAGGTCAGCAGTTCAAAACTACCAGCTGTTCCGTGGGAGAAAGATGAGGCTTTCTACTCCCTTAAAGATTTACAGCCTCAGAAACCCTGTACAGGGTCACTATGAGTCAGAACCGACTCCACGACACATAACAACAACAATTATATTGCTTCTGCCTTTGATCCTTTGGATCACACATTTTTCCTGGAGGTGGGAGCTTTTTCTCCCTATGTTACTCAAGAAGAGACAGCAATTGTGACCACATAGCCAAGCTACAAGCATACCACATAATATTCCACCATTGAGACAAAAGCCTATAAGAGCTACTAGGCATTACACGTGGAAAGGGAAGCCTATCTCCTGATCATATCCACCAGGAAACACCCAGTAAGCTTAACAACACAGCAACAAACATCCATTTAAACATTAAAAAC
This sequence comes from Chrysochloris asiatica, assembly GCF_000296735.1. NCBI lineage: Eukaryota > Metazoa > Chordata > Mammalia > Afrosoricida > Chrysochloridae > Chrysochloris > Chrysochloris asiatica. The sequence goes on along the minus strand of NW_006408615.1, from coordinate 3,562,599 downwards.
CCACATAACTAATGAAAATGATATAAAAGCAAAACAAAACAAAACAAACAAACAAAAACAAACAAAACAAAAGATCTCAAAACATGTCCAAAACCAGAAAAGAGTAACTGAGACACAGGTGCTGGAGACAGACAAAGGCTTTCCAGAATAGGAAAAGCAGGTTTTAAATATTCCTGAGAAGGAATTCAGAAGAATGATTTGAAAACAAATTCAAATGCTCCAACAAGGGGTGGAGGAAAACAAGGAAGAAGTCATGGAAGTACTACAAGAGCAATCAAACAAGATTTATACAGCATTGGAAATAATTCAAAACCTGCAAAAAGAGGTCCAGATGATTAATAGTAAAATATCAGAAATGGACAAAAATTAGAATTGAAGAGATGGAAGCCAGAACTATTGAGCTGGAAGACAAATCTCTCAATAGTGCTAAGATAGAAGAGCAAGCAGAAAAAAGGATATAAAAGTCTGAAGAGCGTCTATGATTCATGCTGGATAACATGAAAAGGAACAACAAGAATTATTGACATTCTGGAAGAGGAAGAATCAGAGAAGTCCACAGAGGAGATAGTTGAAGAGCTTCTGAAAGAAAATTTCCCTAGCATCTTGAAAGATGAGAAAATAAACATTCAAGAAGCTGAATGTACCCCAGGAAGTATAGACCCCAAAAGAAAATCAACAAGACATATAATAATCCAGCTCTCCAAAATCAAAGACAAGGAGATAATACTAACAGCAGCCAGGGAAAAGAGAAGTGTTACTAACAAAGGCAAGAAAATCAGATTAAGCTCTGACTTCTCAGCAGAAACCATGCAGGGAAGAAGGCAATGGCGAGACATCTATACAACCCTAAAAGAAAAAGAAAAAAAAAAACAAGCTACCTACCAAGAATCTTCTATTCAACAAAACTGTCAATCAAATACAATGGTGCAATCAAAACATTCCAGGATAAACAGAAGCTAAGAGATTTTTTCAAAGCCAATCCAGAACTTCAAAACTTCCTAAAGGGAGTTCATTGAACTGAAAACCAACAAGAACAGACAACAACTAGAGATTGACTGGTGTGGCAACATCACTTGAAACTCAGACAATGGACAGCAGAGACCAGAACAGAACAAAATTACAACAACAAATTCAAAGAAGCTGGGAGTTCAACAGAAGATCAAAATAATAACAATATCAAAGAAGGGAAAAATGTAGAAACAGAGATCCAGGTGGTGAGGAAGTCAGGTAGATTACAGGATACAATAGATTGTTCTAAATGGAGGGAAAAGTTAACAGACTATAAGGTAACCCCAAAGGAAGTAAATGCTTCACAACTTACCATGAAAATGAACTTCCAAGCAGAACAAGCAAACATGAAAACTAAGAAGAAACTGAGAAGAAATAGCACAAAAACCACAATCTCTGCCTAAGAAGGCACACAGAACAAAGGAATGAACAGCACTACCAAAAAATTAACATAATGGTAGCAATTAATTCATACCTATCTATAATTACATTGAATGTCAAAGGATTGAATGCACCAGTGAAGAGACAGAGAGTGGCAGATTGAATGAGAAAACAAGATCCTTCAATATGCTGCCTGCAAGAGCTTTTTCTCCCTGCGTTACTCAAGAAGAGACAGCAATCGTGGCCATATAGCCAAGCTACGAGCATACCACATGATATTCCACCATTTGTCTTACACAAAAAGACAAAAACAGACTAAAAGTTAAAGGATGGAAAAAATATATACCAAGCCAACTGCAACAATAAACAAGCAGAAGTGGCAATACTAATCTCTGATAAAGTAAACTTTAAGACAAAAACCAACATAAGAGATAAAGAAGGACACTATCATAATCAAAGGGTCAATTGAGCAAGATGGCATAACCATAATAAACATCTAACCTCCCAATGAAAGAGCACCAAGATATATGAAGCAAACCTTACTAGAATTGAAGAAAGAAATAGATAAATCTACAATTATAGTGGAAGATTTCAATACGCCACTTTAGAAAAGGGACAGAACTACCAGAAAGAAACTCAACACAATTACAGAGGAACTAAACAGCACAATCAACCAACTTGACCTCGTAGATGTGTACAGAGCATTCAACCCAACTACAGCACAATATACATTCTTCTCCAGTGCACATGGAACATTCTCCAGAATTGGTCATGTGTTAGGTCACAAAGCAAGCCTCCATAAATTTACAAACATCAAAACACTACAAAGCATCTTTTCAGACCACAGTGCTATAAAACCAGAAATCAACAATAAGAAGACCAAGGAAATAAAGATGAATACATGGAAAATGAATAATACCCTGCTGAAAAGCGATTGGGTAGTAGAAGAAATAAAACATGAATTCACAAAGTTCCTAGAAACAATAGAGAATGAAAACACAACATACCTAAATCTTTGGGACACGGCGAATGTGGTGCTAAGAGGACAATTTATTGCGATAAATGTGCACATCCAAAAAGAATAAAAAACCAAAATTAACACATTAGCAAAGCATCTCCAACAATTAGAATCAGGCCAACAGAGGGAAACTACAGCCACCAAAAGAGAGGAAATAATAAAGATAAGAGCAGAAATAAAAGAGATGGAAAACAGAAAAACGATAGAAAGAATCAACAGGACAAGAAGCTGGTTCTTTGAAAGGATTAATAAAAGTGACAAACCATTCACAAATCGAACAAAAGAAAAGAGGGAGAAGACACAAATAACTCACATTAGAAACCACAAGGGCGATGTCACAATGCAATCAAACGAAATCAAATGGATATTAACAGGATATTGTGAAGAGTTGTACTCCAACAAATTCAAAAGCTTAGAAGAAATGGATACATTTTTAAGAAAAACACAACCTACCTAAACTTACACAGAGCGAAGTAGAAAACTTCAACAGACCCATAACAAAAGAAGAAATTGATCA
>NW_006408615.1:3533227-3554295 GCF_000296735.1 Chrysochloris asiatica | reverse complement strand
CTAAAGCACTAGCCATTAGAGAGACACAAATCAAAACAACAATGAGATATCATCTTATATCATCAATTACAGCAAAGATCAAAAAGTAGAGGGCAATAAATGCTGGTGAGGGTGCAGAGAGACTGGGACCCTCCTACACTGCTGGTGGGATTGCAAAATCATCCAAGCACTGGAAAGCAATATGGTGCTTCCTCAGAAGGCTGGAAATAGGAATACCTTATGATCCAGAAATTCCTCTACTTGGTATTTACTCACAAGAAATATGAGCCATAACACAAGTAGATATATGCACAACAATGTTCATAGCAGCTCTATTTACAATAGCAAAAAAATGGAGACAGTCTAAGTGCCCATCAATTGAAGAATGGATAAACCAACTGTGGTACGTACACACGTGGAATACTATGCTACCTTGAAGAACAAGGAAGCTGCAAGCCACTGCATAACACAGATGGCCCTTGAGGACGTTATGCTGAGTGAAATTAGTCAGTCACAAAATGAGAAATACTGCATAGGACCATTATTGTAAAAGACTAGGAAAAAGAACTCACACTAAAAGGGGGAAAAATTATGTATATATTTGCTGATCATCAGGATGTATGGAATGAGACGAGGGTAGGGAGGGAGGGGAAGATAGAGTACAGGGTAGGGAATAGACACAGGATATCTTGGGTGCTGTGGTGGTGGTGGTGGCGATACACAAGTAGGCAGAGGGGAATGGGAGAACAAGGCAGATGGGAGAACAATTAGGCAGGTTTGCTTGGGCTAAGTGGGTCAGAGGTAAATAATGATGTATGCACAACCTTGGAACAACAGGACTCTGGGATACAGGGATTGAGATATGGTTTGAATAGGTAAGAGGGTGATAATGTTAAGATGCTTGGCTGTCTTTTGAATCTTGGGTTTCCTTGCCTACTATTGTAAAATAAGGAGCTCTGCTAGCATAGTGGTTACGAATCAGGCTGCGAACCTCAAGGTCAGCAGTTCGAAACTACCTGCTGTTCTGCAGGAGAAAGATGAGGCTTTTTGCTCCCGTAAAGATTTACAGCCTCAGAAACCCTGTACAGGGTCGCTATGAGTCAGAACCAACTGCACAGCGCATAACCAACCAACAAACCATTGTAAAAGAGACACTTGTGGGGGAGGGGGGAGAGGAATAGCCAGAAACATCACAATAGAAAGCTTGTAAGTCCGTCTTCAGTTCTTCAACTGATTGGAATACCTTAAAGGAGGCTAGAAGTTGCCCAGTGAAAGGGGCTTCCTTTGGAGCCTTTGCATCCAGAATTGTCTGAGGTGACAAATTTCCACTGCAAAGGATGAGTAGACCAGTCTGGAGAGGCTAGAAGAACAGAAGACACTTCGTGAAAGAAAGACTGGCAGGAAAAATCAGAAACAATAATGGCAGTCTGATTGATTACTATAGGAACAAGTAAGTTGTTTGCCTAGGAGCCATCAAGGCAAGTGGTCGGGTCCCCTCAGGACAAACCCCATTCCACGACTAAGACTCAAGGGAAATACATGAGCAGGCATGTGGTCTGGCCGATGACCACATTGGTCACTGATAAAGGGAAAAGGGGGGAAAAACAGCAATGAAGTTGGGAGCTAAGTCTGACCACATTCAATGCACCACTCCTGTGGATCAGGGTAGAGACCTGGATGGCCAGCAGTATGGCAAGACCTGGGGACTTTGGGGCCCAGAGGCAGTGACATGGACACAGAGGACTAGAGCAGCCAGTGAGGCTGATATGAAGTGAGGGGAGATGCTGATATGAATTGAGGGGAGATGCACAAGAACACCCATATTGCAGATGGTACTCACTTGACCTGGCTTCAATGGCTGAGTGATCAGAACTTGACTAGAAGAAAGAAGAGGGAAAAAAGAGTAACCAGCTACAATTTGATGAACTTGACCTATACTTATGGATGTGTTGTTGTTGGTATGTGCTATGGAGTCGGTTCTAACTCATAGCAACCCTGCACAGGGTTTCCGAGGCTGTAAATCTTTACAGGAGCAGAAAGCCTCATCTTTCTCGTGCAGAACAGCTGATAGTTTTGAACTGCTGACCCTGAGGTTAGCAACCTGATTCATAACCACTACACTACCAGAGCTATTTATGGATATAGTAGCTCAAAAAAAGGGAACAAATCTTTACAGTAAGGATCGATCCCACCCCCTTGGTACACAGGGCTGACAGGGATGGGCAATTTCGACATTGGCTACCCAAAATGGGGGTTATAAAGGCAAGAAGTGACTGCTGTACAAGCTTTCAAGAGGAAGCCTAGCTCCAGATGGGGCAGAATATCCACTGAATGGTTTCCAATCTGTTGGGACCAGGCTGGTGAAAGGAAACGGAGATAGGACTCTTGTGGTACAATAGTGAATAATTGCCATCAGGACTGACTCTGAGGGTTGGAAATACAGAGGTAGATGTTTTTTGACAAAAGGAGTGGAGTGATTGATTTTGCAGCCCAGGAGTGGAGGTCCCTGGGACCATCAAGAGAGAAGAACGGAGTGCAGAACCCTACCCAGAGTGGCAGTGATGCCTGGGATGGAAACAGAAACAATGACGTGGACAGATGGAACGGCTGTAGACACTGGACTCAGGGAGGGAGAGGGGCTGTGTGCTGATGGCCAGAGGGCAGGCCTGTGGGGTATACTCTTTTGCTATTTGATGATGTATGGAGGGGATTGTAATCATTGCAATGAAACAAAATATTATAGGCTGAATGCAAAACTGATGTTCTCCCATGTAAACCCACATAATTCACAATAAAAACTTAAAAAAAAAAAAAAAAAAAGAACTAAGGGAAAATGCTCAGGAGATTAATAGAAATATAGAAAGTCTCAGTAAAGAAACAGGATTTGAAGAAGAACCAAATGAAAACTTTGTTGATGATGTTGTTGTTAGGTGCTATTGAGTAGGTGCAGACCTATAGTGAAACATGATTGGGTCCTGCGCCATCCTCACAGTTGGTCCTACACTTGAACACTTTGCTGTTGCCACTGTGCCAATCCATCTCATTGGGAATCTCCATCTTTTCACTGACCTTTCACTTTACCAAGCATGATGTCTTCTCCAGAGACTGGCCTCTCCTGATAATATTTCTGAAATATGAGACACAAAGTCTGGCCATCTTGGCTTCTGGTTGTTTTCTTCCAACACAGATTTATTCAGTCTTCCGGTGGTCCACGGTATTTTTAATATTCTTATCCAACATCATAACTCAAATGAATCAATTCTCTTATGGTCTTCTTTATTGATTGTCCAAATTTCACATGCATATGCAGCTATTGAATATATTATGGCTTGGTTCAGGCACACCTTAGTCTTAAAACTGACATTTTTGCTATTCAACACTTCAAAGAGGTCTTGTGCATCAGATTTGCCTAATGCAATACTTCATCTGATTTCTTGACTACTGCATCGGTGAGTGTTGATGGTGGATCCAAGCAAAATGAAGTCTTTGATAACTTTAATCCTTTTTTCCTATTATCATGATGTTGCTTATTGGTCCACTGGTGAGGATTTTTGTTTTCTTTACATTGACATGCATCCCACACCACAGGCTGTGGTCTTTGATCTTCATGAGTATTTTAAGTCCTTTTTGCTTTCAGCAATTAAGGTTGTATCATTTGCATATCGCAGCTTGTTAACAAGTCTTCCTCCAATCCTGATGCCACATTCTTCTTCATATAATCCAGTTTCTCAGAGTATTTGCCCAGTATAAAGACTGAATAAATATGGTGAAGGCTCACACCTTTCCTGATATTAAACCAGTGTCCCTTTGTTCTGTTTGAATAACTGCCTCTTGGTCTTTGTACAGGTTCTTCATGAGCATGATTAAGTGTTTCAGATTATTTATTCTTAATGCTATCCATAGCTTGTCATAATCCAAAAAGTTGAAAGCTTTTGCTTAGTCAATAAATCATTTTTCTGGTATTCTCTGCTTTTAGCCAAGATCCACCTGATGTCAGGCATGTAATCCCTCCTTTCATGTCCAAGTCTGAAACTGACTTAAACTTCTAGCAGTTTCCTGTCAATGTTCTGATTCAGCCATTTTGAATTTTCTTTAGTAAAAATTTTCTTGCATGTGATATTAATGATACTGCCCTACAATTTATGCATTCTGTTAGTCACCCTTCTTTGAAATGGGTACAAGTGTGGATCTTTTCCAATCAGTTGGTCATGTAGTTGTCTTCCAAATTTCTAGGCATCGATAAGTGAGTGCCTCCAGTGCTGCATCCATTTTTTTGTTTGTTTTGGAAAGATTTCCATTTGTATTTCATCAATTCCCATAACCTTGTTCTTTGCCAATGCCTTCAATGTACCTTGAACTTCTTCCTGCAATATCATTGGCCCTTGACCTTATGTTACCTCTTGAAATGGTTGAACATCGACTTTTTTTTTTGTACAATGACTATCAAAGAATGCAATAATTGAGCCAAAAAACAACAACAAAGCAAAACAAAACACTGAATGGACTTAACATAAATAGAAAATGATAGAAGAAAGAGTTAATGAACTTAAAAGTCAGTCAATAGAAATTGTTGTTGTTGTTGTTCTGTGCTGTGGAGTCAGTTCTGACTCATAAATATGCCCTGCACAGGGTTTCTGAGGCTGTAAATATTTACAGGAACAGAAAGCCTCATCTTTCTCCTGCGGAACAGCTAGTAGTTTCGAACTGCTGACCATGAGCTTAGCAGCCCAATTCGTAACCACATTATCCAGTCTGAATAGCTGCTGCGTTAGATGCCGTTAAGTCAGTTCTGATGCATAGTGACCACGTGCACAACAGAAGGCTACACTGCTCAGTCCTTTACCATTGTCACAACTGTAGTCATGTCTGAGTACATTGCTGCTGCTACTGAGTCAATTCATCTCCTTGGGTTCTCCTCTTTTTTGCTGACCCTCCGCTTTACGAAGCCTGATGCCCTTCTCCAGGGACTGGTCCCTCCTAATAATATGTCTGAAGTCTGAGAGATGAAGTTTCATCATCCTGGTTTTTCAGAAGGATTCCATTTATACTTCTTCCAACACATATTTGTTTTTCCGGCATCTATGATACTTTAAGTATTCTTCTCCATCACCATAATTCAAATGCATAAATTCTTCTATTGTCTTCCTTAGTCATTGTCCAACCTTCACATGTGTATGAGGCTACTGAAAATACTATGATTTGTATCAGGCACACTTAAGTTTTCAAAGTGATATGTTTGCTCTTGAACACTTTTAAGAGGCCTTTTTCAGTATATTTGCCTAATGTAATATGTTATTTGATTTCTTGAGTGCTGTTTCCATGAGTATTGATTGTGGATCCAATCAAAATGAAATATTGGACGACTTTAAGCTTTTCTCCATTTATCATGATGCTATTTGTTGGTCCAGTTGTGAGGATCTTTGTTTTTATGCATTGAGGTGCAACCTATTCTGAAAACTGTGGTCTTTGGTCTTCATTAGTAAGTATTTTAGGTCGTTTTCACTTCCAGCAAGCAAGATTGCATCATCTGAATATTGTAGGTTGTTAATGAGTCTTCTTCCAATCGCGCAACCATGCACTTCTTCATATAATCTAGTTTCTCAGATTATTTATTCATTATACAGATTGAACAAGTATGTTGTTGTTGTTAGGTGCCGTCGAGTCGGTTCCGACCCATAGCGACCCTGTACAGTGTTTCTGAGGCTGTACATCTTTACGGGAGCAGAAAGCCTCATCTTTCTCACGCGGAACAGCTGGTAGTTTCCAACTGCTGACCTTAAGGTTCGCAGCCCGACTTGTAACCACTATGCTATCAGAGCTCCTTTGAACAAGTATAGGGAAAGGATATAACCTTGACATATACCTTCCCTTATTTTAAGTTATTCAGTATCCTCTTGTTCTGTTTAAACAACTGCCTCTTGTTTCATGTACAGGTTCCTCGTGAGCACAATGAAATGCTCTGGAATATTCATTCTTCTCAATGTTATTTATAGTTTGTCATGGTTCATATAGTTGAAAACCTTTGCACAGTCAATAAGGCACAAGCAGATATCTTTCTGGTAGTCTCTGCTTTTAGTCAAGATCCATCTGACGTCAGCAATAATAACCCTAATTCCACATCCTCTTCTGAATCTTGTCTGAATTTCTGGCAATTTCTTGTTGATATACTGTTATAACCATTTTTTTTTTTTTTAGTTATCCATAACAAAATTTTACTTGCATGTGAGATAAATGTTACTGTCTGATGATTTCAGCATTACATTGACTCACTTCTCCTTTGATTAGTTACTCATATGGGTCTCTTCCCATTAATGGGTCAGGTAGCTGTATTCCAAATTAGTTGGCATAGATGAGTGAGTGTTTCCACTGTTACAAAAATTTCAATTTGTTGTCCATCAATGCCTGGAGCCTTGTTTGTCACCAATACCTTCAGTGTAGCTCAGATTTCTTCATTCAGTACCATTGGTTCTTGATCATGTGCTAACTATTGAAATGATTGTACATTGACCATTTCTTTTTGGTACATGACTCTGTATTCCTTCCATCTTCTTTTAATTCTTCATTCATCATTCAGTATTTTGGCCATGTTGCTGTTTTTAAATGTCATCAAGTTAGTTTCAATACATACTGACCCTGCATATGTTTTTTGAGGATCAGCTGGTGAGTTTGAACTGTCAACTTTGTGGTTAGAAGTTTAGTGCTTATTGTACAGTTTCCCAGAAGAACCTCTATTTTTCCCATAGAATTCTTCAATATTGCAAACTGAGGCTTGAATTTTTCTTCAGTTCTTTCTTCTTGAGAAATGAAGAACATGTTCTTCCTTTTTGCTTTTCTAATTCCATGTCTTTATACATGTCATTATAATACTTGACTTTGTGTTCCTGAGCTGTTCTTTGAAATTTTCTGTTCAGTTCTTTTACTTCCTCATTTCTTCCATTTGATTTAGCTTCTCTACACTCAAGAGCAAGTTTCAGAGTCTCTTGTGACATCCATTTTGGTCTTTCCTTTCTTTCCTGCCTTTTAATGACCTTTTGCTTTCTTCATGTATACTGTTCTTGATGTCATCTCACAACTCCTCTAGTCTCCAGTCATTAATGTCTGATGCATTCAATCTTTTCTTGAGATAGTCTCCAAATTCAGGTAGGATAAATTCAAGGTCATATTTTGGCTCTTGTGGACTTCTTTTCACTATTTTCATCTTCAGCTTGAACTAGCATATGAGTAATTGATATCTTGTCCCTGTCCTGTTTTGGCTGATGATATTGGGCTTTTCCGCTGTCTCTTTCCATTGATGCAGTCAATTTAATTTCTGTGTATTCCACCTGGTGAGGTCCATGTGTACTGTCATCATTTATGTTGTTTAAAAAAGGGTATTTACAGTAAACAAGTCATTGATTGGTCTTGCAAAATTCTGTCATGCAATTTCCAGCACAATTTCTATCATCAAGTCCATATTTCCCAACCGATAACCCTTCTTCTTCAATTCCAATCTTTCCATCCCAATCACCAGTAATTATCAATACAGCTTGATTGCATGTTTGATGAGTTTCAGACTGAAGAAGTTGGTGAAGGTGGAGGTTGTGTGCAGTGGAAGTGGTCCTGACTCATAGTGACTCTGTATAGGGTTTTCAAGGCTGTACGTCTTTACAGGAACAGAAAGCCCCATCTTCCTCCCACGGAGGAGTTGGTACATTCAAACTACTGACCTTACAATTAGCAGCCCGATTCATAATCAACTAAGCTACCAGGGCTCCTTGAAGAAATTGGTAGAATTCTTCAATTGCATCATAACCGGTTTTAGTGGTTGATGCGTGAATTTTGATAATAGTAGTATTAACTGGTCTTCCTCTTATGTGTGGATGTTATCCTATCACCAACAGCATTGTTCTTCAAGATAGATCTTGAAATGTTCTTTTTGAGGATGAATGTAACACCATTCTTCTTGAATTTGTGGGTCCCAGCATAGTACACCATATGATTGATTCAAAATGGCCAATACCAGCCCATTTCATTTCAGTAATATTGATCTTTATGCATCCAATTTAATTTTTTTTAACAGCTTCCAATTTTCTGAGATTCATACTTTGTGCACCCCATGTTCCAACTATTAACAGATGTTTGCAGCTGTTTCTCCTCATCTTGAGTTGTGCCCCAGCAGCAAATGAAGATCCTGAATGCTTTGCTCAATTCATATCATTGTGGTCCACTCTACCATTCTGAGTGCATTCCAACCTGAAGGGCTCATCTTTCAGCATGACATCTGACAGTTCTCTGCTACTATTTATAATGTTTTGATTTTCTTACACTATAGCTGACAATATTCCATAGCTATTCATATGGTTTTCAGTGGCTAAACATCCAGAAGTTGTCCACCTCTCCTTTCTCCTAGTCTTTCTTTGTCTGGAAGTTCCACTGAAATCTGTCCTCCATGAGTGACCTTTTTTGTTGTTGTTAAGAGCTGTCAAGTCAGTTCCAACTCATAGTGACCCTGTAGAGGATTTCTGAGGAGCAGCTGGTGAGTTTGAACTGCTGACCTTACCATTCAAGCTGACTTTGAGGTCGAGTGTTTATCCTATGGCACCACACCAGAACTCCTTGAATGACCTTGCTGGTATTTAAAATACCTGTGGCACAGTGTCCAGCATCTCAGAAATACACAAGTCATCACAGCATGACACACTGACAGATGAGTGGTGGTACAATTTGAAGATCAGAGAGAAAACATTGGGGGAAAGTGAAAAGAACCTCAGAGCCCATGTGACTATATCAATTATTCTAACATTCATGCGATTCGTGGGGTTTGTAGAAGAAACAAGACTAGAATGTTCTTATAAGCTAGGACAGCAAAACATGAACACACTTAGTTTGGAAGTGGTATCATGAAAGAGCAATCACTAGAAAAGGGCATTATATCTGTTTAAGTAAAAGCCCTTGTTGAGATGTTGCTGCTGTTAAGTGCCATTGAGTCTGAAATGCTGACCTCATGGTTCAAATCAACCTTGAAGTTGAGTGCTTATCCTACAGTGCCACACCTTGATGTGATGGATCAATGCAGTAGTCACAATAGACTTAGATATGACAACAATGAGGAAGATGGTGGTGCACGAGGCACCATTTAATTCTGTTACATACAAGGTCTTCATGAGTTAGGTCCAATTCCATGGCTATTAACAACATCACCAACACCATTCATGCCACCAGAGTCCCAGAAGAGAAAAAAAAAAAAAAAGGAACAGAGTGCAGAAAATAAATAAATAAATAAATTGAAGATAAATTGGCTGGAAACTTCAAAGATTTTAGAAAAGACATAAACTTGTCTTTTTTTGTAGGTTAAAGAATGCTAAGCCAAAATAAACTCAAAAAAATCTGCTGACCAAACAAATCATAATCAAACAAGGGGCGGGGGGAAGCTACAGAAAGAATGACAAACAAAAACCATTATGACAGTAGCCAGAGAAAGACACTGAATAACTCAGGTTGTTGTTATTGTGAACTGTCATCGAGTCGGTTCTGACCCATAGGGACCCTGTATAGGGTGTCCAAGGAGCATCTGGGGAGTTTGAACCGCTGACCTTGCAGTTCAAACGGCTTTGCAGTCTGGTGCATTAACCCACAGCGCCACACCAGGACTCCGAATAACACATAAGGAAGCATAAATTCAAATGACTGCTGCTTCTTAATAAGAAACCAGGGAAGTCAGAAGGAATTGACAAAGCATCTTTAAAATTCTGAAAGAAAAAGCTGTCAACCCAGAATTCCATGGTCAGCAAAAATATCTTTCCGGAATCAAGGTAAAACGAAAGACATGAAAGAAATATAATAGAATTAGTTACCAGCAGACCAGCTCTAATAGAAATTCTGAAGGAAGTTCTTCAGAAGGAAGGAAAATCATACCAGAGGGGACTTTGTAACAGAGGGAGGCTATAATAGACTAGTCTCCCCTTAAATTATGTGATATAAGTATGATCATTAAGGCTAAATTACAGCAAATTTATAACATTAGCAGTATTTCCAGTGATCGTAGATGTAACAAACAACATGAGAGGGATGGGGAAGAGACGTATATGACGTGCAAGTTTCCATATTCAACTTGAAGTGGTGAGACGTTAATTCTGTATAGACTCTGAAAAGTTAAGTGTGTATATTACAATTCCTACAGCAGCCTCTAGAGTCCTGGTGTGACGCTGTAGGACAGGCAACAGAGCGTCTGGCCACTGCAACACCAGGGCTCCTAGTTCTCTCATAATTAGTGAATTACCAGATTCTTACACAAATAATATACACTTTATACTTTCTGCAAACTGGGCAGATTCCTCACACATTAATATGTATTAGGTGCATTGCATGTTTGGGTGTGTTATTCACATAGGCACATTTTAAGCAAAAATTAGGATAAGCGTTGGACTTCTAGCCAGAGGGTTGGCAGTTCAAATCCACCAACCACTCCTCAGAAACCCTATACTGGGTCATTATGAGTCAGAACTGACTTGATGGCACTTAACAACAACAACAAAAACAGCAGCAACTGAAAACTTAAAATTCTACTTAAGGAAATAAAGTAAAAGACTCACTAGATAAAATATTATACATATTAAAATAATCCAAGCAGGAAACAAAAATGGAATGTAAATAGACCAAGCACAACAACTAAAAGATAAAGATGGAAGTCAGTTACAAATGTATTATTTATGTGAAGTGTTCAAAATAGGCAAATCCATAGAATAGAATGAGAAGGTAGATTAGTGATTGTTGGGTGTGGGGTTGAGAGAAATGAAGACTGAATGGTAATAGGAGGGTAGGTCAAAAGTATTGCTACTGGGGTTCCGGTTCATATATGCACTGGTTTACTTCAAACACAATGTTTTCAACATGGCTCTATGATTAGTGAATAGTTCTTTCAGTAATATAATTGTCTTAGTTTCACTCAAAAAAGGAATACTTTTTGTGATGTGGGGGGAAAAATGTGAAGGTCAGGGCTAATATCAAATTTTAAACAATACGTATGTGGACATCTTCACATATCACTGAAGTTTTACAACAAGTTTACAGGAATGCTAGTTCATATAAAACAGTGTATAGATGGATCAAGCACTTTAAGAAAGAATGCAGAATTACCACAGATGTGATACCTAGTGAAGTTAGTATCTCATGTGGTTTGACATTTTCATTTTGTACATTGTATTAATGCACTAACACGTTCTTCATTGGGAACAAGGACTGTTATGTGAGAATTTCATTGAGAAACCATACCCCACCCAAGCAACAGCCCTGATCTTGCCCCTTCAGACTTCTTTTTGCTCCTTAAACTCAAAGAACATTTAAAGTGACCATGATTTGAGTCCCTCGAATTTGTCCATACTACCTTTTGATGTGATGTCAATGAAAGAGCACATAATTCTTCAGGGAAGGGTTAGTGAGCTGGAAATTCCACCTTCAGAGATGTATATGGTGGTCATGTTGAGAAACAACAGCTCCGCATTTTGATATTTTTTTTTCAAAAGGTTTCTATGGTTTTGTAGCAATAGTTTTGGACTGATCTCATATATATGAACTTTCTTTGGGAGGCACTGAAAATATTCTACAATTAGATCGCAGTGATGGTTGCATGCTGTTGTTGTTGTTAAGTGACATCGAGTTGGTTCCAACCCATGGTGACCCTGTATAGGGTTTCTGAGAAGAAATTGGTGAGTTTGAACCACTGCCCCTGCAATTCAAATGGCTTTGCAGTCTGGTGCATTAACCCACAGCTCCACACTAAAATCCAATCTACTGGGTTCTTTAAGTTGGTGAATTTCATGGTATCTGAAATTCATCTCAATGGTTTGTTGTGTTAAGTGCCATCAAGTTGGTTCTGGCTGATAGCAACCCTGTATAGGGTTTCCAAAAAGTGGTTGGTGGGTTTGAACTGCTGACCTTGGAGTTCAAATGCTTATCCTATAGTGCTACACCAGGATTCTGTTTACTTGTAAGTAATAAGGTTGTAAAAATTGATGAATTAGAAACTAAAAAGTAGTGAATTATATTATTTAAGGAAGGGATTGTCATACGTGATTTAAAAAGAAAGATGTCTGAAAAACACTTGGTTGTTGTTGTTGTGTGCCGTGGAGTCGGTTCCGACTCATAGCAACCCTGCACAGGGTTTCCGAGGCTATAAATCTTTACGGGAACAGACTGCCTCATCTTTCTCCCGCGGAACAGCTGGTGGTTTCGAACTGCTGACCTTGTGGTTCGCAGCCTGATTCATAACCACTACTCTACCAGAGCTCCTTGAAAAACGCTTTGTTGTTGTTGTTGTTGTCAGGTGCCATCGAGTTGGAACTGACTCATAGCGACCCCATGCACAGCAGAACGAAATAATGTTCGATCCTGGGCCAACCTCACTACCGCTGCCACACTTGAGTCCATCAAGGATGCCACCTGGCTGATCCATCTCGTTGGGGGTCTTCCTCTTTTTCTCTGACCCTCCACCCTACCCAGCATGACATCCTTCTCCAGCGATTGTTTCCTCCGGACAATATGTCCAAAGTATGAGAGACAAAGCTTAGCCATCCTGGCCTCTAAGGAGCACTCTGGCTGCACTTCCTCCAAAACAGATCTATTGGTTCTTTTGGCAGTCCATGGCACTTTCAGTATTCTCCTCCAACACCACAACTCAAAGGCATCAATTCTTCTACGATCCTCCTTATTCACCGTCCAGCTTTCGCATCCATATGAGGCTATTGAAAACACAATGGCCTGGGTCAGGCACACCCTAGTCCTCAAGCTGACATCTCTGCTCTTCAACACTTTAAAAAGTTCCTGTGCAGCAGATTTGCCCAATGCAATACGTCATCTGATCTCTTGACTGCTACTTCTGCGAGTGTTGATAAGTTGATCCAAGAAGAATGAGGTCCTTGACAACTTCAATCTTTTCTCCATTGATAACAAGTAAAGGTATAATAGGCACATATGCTCTAATCAACGGACACTTGGGATGGTTGTATTAATCGCACACTTTACCAGGATGAAGAGGAGTACTGTATAGTGATACATTACACTTGAAATTTTTTTTTTTTTGCATGTATAACCAGAGCTTCAAAATAAATCAAGCAAAAATTGATAGAAGTGAAAGGAAAAATGGACAAAATTGGTAATTATGCTCGGAGACCTCAATGTTCTCACAGGAATTGAAAGAATAAAGAAAAGACTAGCAAGGATCTAGAATGCTAAACATTGTCAACCAAATGGATATAAATGACATTTATACAACACTTCAACCAATAATAGGAGAATGCACATTCCTTTCAAGTGCACCTAGAATATTCACCAAGATAGACTATACCTTGGTCCTAAAACAAATTTCATCAAATTTAAAAGAATTGAAGTCATACAAGACATGTTCTTAAAACAAAATAGTAAATCATTAAACATTTGGGAATTGAACTATACACTTCTAAATAATGCATGGCCAATAGGTCATTTGAAAGAGAAATTAGTTACTATTTTGAACTGTACAAAAGGAAAACAAAACCTATAAAAAACTTGAAGCTAATAAAGTGTCTCAAGGGAAATGTATACCATTAAATGTTTATGTAAGAAAATATTTTATCAAAATCAATAATGTAAGTTTCCACTTCACCATATTGAATCAATTTTTATTCAAAGCCACCCCAGGTGTCTAGGAGTAGCACTGTGCCTCAGAGGGTTTTCAATGAATGAATGTTTTGGAAATAGATCACAGACTTTTTATCTGAAGGGCCTCTGCATGAACTTGAACATCCAGCCTTTCAGACAGTTATTGTTGAGTGCCACTGAGTTGGTTCTGGCTCACAGTGACCTGGTTTTGAAACACTGGCCTTGAAGTCAACATTTCAGTGCTTATCCAACAGTACTGCACTAGGTGCCCTCTGAATTGATAGAACTTAACAACAACAATGTGTAAAATATTGAATGATGCAAAAAGCATCAAAAGAAGATGGAGAGAATACACAAGAGCCACTCCACCAAAAAGAAATGGAATATGTTTATCCATTTCATCAGATAGCATATGATCAAGAGGCAATGGAAGGAAGAAGTACAAACACACGGTAATCATTGACAAAGAACAAGGCTCTGGGAACTGATGGAAGACAAATTGAAATCTCTCAACAAATTGATGCAGCACTGGAGGCACTCACTCTTTGTGCCAAGAAATTTGGAAGACAGCTACTTGGCTAACTGATTGAAAGAGATCCATAGTTGTACCCATTCTAAAGAAAGGTGATCCATTAGAATGTGGAAATCATTAGACAATCTCATTAATATCACACTCAAGTAATATTTTGCTACAGATAATTAAAAAAAAAAAATGACTGCAACAGTAAACTTACAGGGACCTGCCTGAGGTTCAAACCAGTTTCACATGAAGAGGTGAAACCAGGGATATCATTGCTGATGTTAGATGGATTTCAATTGAAAGTAGAGAATACTAGAAAGATATTTACCTGTGTTTTAATGACTATGCAAAGGCTTTCAACTGTGTTGATGATGACAAGCTATAGAAAAATTGTGTAAAATGAGTATTCTGAAACACTTATTTGTGCTCATGAGGAATTTGTACATAGACCAAGAGGCAATTATTTGAACAGAACAAGGGGACACTGAACGGTTTAAAATTAGTAAAGATATATTCCAGGGTTGAATTATTTCATCATATTTATTCAATCTGAAAACTGAGCAAATAATCCAAGAAGAACATGGCATCAAGATTAGAGGTAGACTCATTAACAACCTGTGGTGTGAAGGTGATAGAACCTTGCTTACTGAAAGTGACAAGGACTTAAAATACTGAGGAAGATCAAAAATCAACAGGCTTCAGTATGAATTGCAACTCAATGTAAAGAAAACAAAAATCCTTACCACTGGACCAATAAATAACATCATGATAAATGGAGAAAAGATTGAAGTTATCAAAGAGTTCATTTTGCTTAGCTCCATCATCAACACTTATGCACTCAGCAGTAAAGAAATCAAATGACATATTTCAATAGGCAAATCTGGTGTCCAAGACCTCTTTTTTAAAGTGTTCAAGTGCAAATATGTCAGTGTAAGGACTAAGGTGTACCTGACTTAAGCCATGGTATTTTCAATAGCTTCGTATGCATGTGAAAGTTGGACAGTGAATAAGGAAGACAATAGAAGAATTTATGCACTTGAGTTACGGTGTTGGACAAGAATATTAAAAGACTATTCAAAGTACATGGACTGCCAAAAGAACAAACGGACCTGTGTTAGATGAAGACAGCCAGAACACTCTTTATAAGCCAGGATGGTGAGACTTTGTCTCTCATCCTTCCAACATATTATCAAGTGGGGCCAATTTCTGGAGAAGGACAACATGGTAGGTAAAGTGGAGGGCCAGAGGAAAATTGGAAGACCCCAATCAAGATGAACTGGCACTGTGGCAGCAGCAATGGACTCATGCTTATCAAGTTATGAGGATGATACAGGACTGGGCTGGGTTTCTTTCAGTTGTGTTTAACTTTGCTACGAGTCAGAACTGATACAACAGCACCTTGTAACAACAACTTCGTATGAATTTTGTATTGTAGGAGTAGCTGTTAGTTTGGAAATTGTCTTTTCATTTTTTAAAATGAGTTCTTCCGATGGACAAAGTCCTTAACCCTAGTATAGTTAAAAGTATTTATCTTCCATTTTATAATAAAAAATTTGTAAATTTAAATAAATCTTTACCCCAAGTTCTCAGAGATATTTACCTTGCAAGTCATCTTTTTGATATTGTTGATATGTCAGGTTCTCATCTGTCTAAATTCAAATTTGATAGGATTTTTGCATCATGAATGACACAGGGATACAATGTTGTCATTTCCTGTATGAATAATCATGTAATCCAGCTACAGATCTCTGTCTGAGTCATCTCAGGGTCTCCAGGGCCTTGGCTGGATGATGCAGAAGGAAGCTTAGGAAGGATCAACCTTGTTGGAGTTAGATGTGTCCTGAGCCCCAACCTTGTTGGAGTTAGATGTGTCTTTTCTGACATTATCTGCCTTGCTGGTCTCCACTCTACAAGATCAACAATTCAAATCTCTTAGTCACTCTGCAGAAGAAAGATGAGACTTTCTGGTCCCATAAAGATTGGGAACCTGATACAGGATGCCCTTGGAAACCTGATACAGGGTGACTGTGCATTGGAACCGACTCAATGGCAAACCACCATCATCATTACTACTGGGCTCCACTCTTGGTTGGATCATAGTACTTTGGGAAGCACTGCCTAGATGTGATCTGGACTGGACTTAGGGGTCAGAGACAGATCAAGGACAAGCCCTCTGTCCTCACAGCAGGGGACCTGTTCCAGTGGTTGGGAGGAGACAGTATGTCCACACTAGATCTTGGCCTGCTTCACTTGCAGCCCCCATTAATGAAGTGCTTTGTGCACCCCAGCGACTCTTCATGAGGCAGGAGTTAGAGAACAAATCAGCGCAAAATAATATTTTTATTAAATCCCTGCTCTCTAGCTTGTGCAGTTGTATCAACTTGTTAGTGGGCCTCTGGGAGCCCCCTGCCGCATACTGATGTTGGTTCATGCCAATTATGAGGCTGAGTGATGAAATAGCCTTGTATCATTTCACCAGTGCATGGAAACAGCAGGTGAATGCTATAGTTTATGATTTTCAATTATAAATCAAATAGACTGAGTTCTTGCTGCTCTTAATAAAGGCTGTAAAGGCGCTCGAGTGTGGACAGACTTCTGCTTGGAAAAGAACAAAAACAGACTGAGTGTCTAAGCAATTGTTTGTGTGGTGTTTTTGTTTTTGCCACCGTCTGGCGTATCTCGTGTTTGGCAGAGCATTCTGAAATATGTGCCTCAGCAGGAGCAGGCACCATTAATTACACTGGATGTGCTTAGCACACACCTGACAGACAGTAATCACAGGTGCCCACCAGGTGTGGCCCCATTCACCCCAGGTCATTGACTCTGGGACTGGTGAAGGAGGGTAGAACATTTGTATGGGACATTTGAGGATGGTGTTCTTGCTAGTAAAGTGATTACGTGGTGCCTTGGGTTTTGTTATTAGTTCAGAAATGGACAGGACAGCTATGGAATTGAGGCTGATGACCATTCTCTTGTCTGTAAGAAACATAACTTCTTCTTGGGTCTTAACACTGCCTCTGACAAGCTACTGGATATCTCTGTTTATAACTGATTTCATATGAAACCAGAAGGTCAGCATTTGCTCTGGGGTAAAGCTCAGGAGGTAGGAATAGATTGCCAAGAAAGACGAAGGAAAACACAGGAAGGAAGTGGGAAGAAGCCTGTTACATTGTGGACACTGCAAACAATATCACAATTCAAAATGTGTATGAATTGTTGAATGGAAAACCAGTTTGGTATCAAATCCTTATTCAAATTACAATAAATAAAAAAAATCAAACAAACAAAACACAGCAAATGATTACAATAGCAACTAGCCTGATATCAACCATGCTCTTGGAAAATGCTCATTATTATCACTGAGGGAATGTACTGAGAGGTGAGAGAGATGAAGGAAGATCAAGACTGGGGCAGACAGCATGGGGAGCCCAAACATGGATAGTGGATGGATCCGGTTAAGAAATCTGAAGACACAGAACTGAAGCAAAAACTGATATCTTGGAAGGAAAATATTCTTCTCTGAAGAACTAGCTCACTTGTAAAATAGAAAGAACTTACTAAAATAAACTCAGCATGTGACACAGCTGGTGAAAAATTTAAATGACAAGAGTTTAAAAAACCAACAACATTATGCAAATACCCAGGTAGAAAAGAGAAGGATGCCAATATTGAATAAAAGTCCTGTTGGTCTCAGATTTCTCCTCTGCAACCTTTAATGGCTTTCATCATCATAAGCCAAGGACAGTGGACTATCCAGTTCCTCTATCTATCTAGTCTTATAACCTCATCTGTCACTTTGTTGTACTGTGATGACTTGCTTATTGCTGTGATGTTAGAAGGTAGGCCTCCAGTATTTCAAATGCCAGATTGACCACCCATGATGGACATTCTGTAGCGGAGCTTCCAGATTGAGACAGACTCAAAAGAAGGACCTAGCCAGTGAACACCTTATAAATAGAGGTGGAAAACTGATAGTGAGCCGGAAGATGGGTCCCTCAGGTTGGAAAGCTATCAAGATACAACTGAGTGGAGAAGAGACTCTGAAACTTGCTTGTGAATGTAGACTAGCTGAGGCGATGGAAGAAAAGACGAAGTAGAAGAATTGAACAGAAGATTTCAGAAGGTGGCTCAAGAAGACAAATTAAAGTATTATAATGGAATGTGTACACAAAGCTATAGTTAGATAACCAAAAGGGAAGACCACGTTCAGAATTTCTCAAGCTGAAAGAAACAACTGCAAGACTCTAATTAAAATATTGAAGGATCCTATAGGCAAACATTGAATGAATCAAGAAACATCAAGAGAAGATTAAAGAGTTATGATTCCATAAAGAAATGGTTGAAGACCAACCATTTCAGGAAGTAGCATATGGTCAAGCACCAGCGGTATTGACAGGTGAAGTCCAAGCTGTACTGAAGGTATTGGGTATCAATCATCAATCATCAATCAATCAATCGATCAATAAATTGATGGGTCCCAGGAACTGATAGAATACCAATTGAAATGTTTTAAGAAATGAATGCAATGCTGGAAATGCACACTCATCTGTGCCAAGAAATTTGCAATACAGTTAGCTGGCCAGCCTACTAGAAGAAATCTTTTTTTGTGCCCATTCCAAAGAAAGGTGAGCCAACAGAATGCAGAAATTCTTTAACAATATCATTAATATCACACACAAGTGAAAATTTGTGGCAGATATTTCAAACACGATGGCATCTATACATAAAATTATGTGAACTGTCATAAATTCAAATCCAATTCAGAGATATGGAATGGGGAATGTTGTTACTGATGTTAGGAGGATCTTGGCTCAAAGCACAGATTACCAGGAATGTATTTATGTGTGTTTAATTTGCTTTGTTGATTATCATAACAAACTGGATAACATTGCAAAGCATGAGAATTCCAGAACACTGGACTGTGCACATGAGGAATCTACATAGACCAAGAAGCAGTCTTTTGAAAAGAATAAGGGAATGCTTAATGGTTTAAAATTAGTAAAGGTGTCTGACTGGGTTGTATCTTTTCACTATACACAATCTGTATGCTAGACCAAGAAACTGGACTGGATGAAGAAAAATGTGACCACAGTATTGGAGGAAAAGTTATCAATAGTCTATAATATACGAATGACACAATCTTGTTTGCTGAAAGTGAAGAAGACTTGAAGCACTTATTGATGAAGATAAAGATTAAAGCCTTCAGTATGGATTACATCTTAATATAAAGAGAAAAACAAAAAACAAAACCCTCACAACTGTACCAATAAACAACAATATAATAAATGGAGAACAGATTAAAGTTGTCTAAGACTTCATTTTTCTTGGATCCACAATCAACACTCATGGAAGCAGCAGTTAAGGAATCAAAGGATACATGCTGTTTTTGTTAGGTGATGTTGATATGGTTCTGACCTATAGCCACCTTGTGTGCAACAGAAGGAAAAAACAGTTGATCCTGTATCATTCTCACAATTGCTGCTACATTTGACCCATTATTGCTGATATTGTGCTGATCCATCTCATTGGGGGTTTCCCTCTTTTTCACTGTCCCTCCACTTTACTAAGCATGGTGTTCTTCTCCAGGGACTGGTCCCTCCTGATAACATGTCCAAAATATGAGAGATGAAGTCAAGCCATCTTGGCTTTTAAGAAACATTCTGGTAGTACCTCTTCTAAAACAGATGTGTTTGTTTTTCTGGCAGTCCATGATACTTTTAATATTCTTATCTAACACCATAATTCAAATGCATCAATTCTTCTAAGGTTTTCTTATTCATTGTCCAACTTTCGTATGCCTATGAGGTTATTGAAAATACCATGGCTTGGGTCACCCGCCCTTTAGTCCTCAAACTGATATCTTTGCTTTTGAATACCTTAAAGAGATCTCTGAAACAGATTTGCCTAATGCAATATATCACTTGATCACCTGATTGCTGTTTCCTTGAGTGTTGATGGTGGATCCAAGCAAAATGAGGTCATTGACAACTTCAAGCTTTTCTCCATTTATCATATTATTCATTGCTCCACTGGAGAGGACTTTTGTCTTCTTTAAATTGAGGTGCAACCCATACCAAACACTGTGGTCTTTGATCTTTATTTGGAAGGAATACACAGAAACATTGTACTAAAAAGAAATGGTCAATGTTCAACCATTTAAAGAGGTAGCATATGATCAAGAACCAATGGTACCAAAGGAAGAAGTCTAAGGTACACTGAAGGCATTGGCAAAGAGTAAGGATATGGGAATTGGTGAAATGCAAATTGAAATATTTCAACAAGCTTTTGTACTACTGAAGGTACTCACTCACTTATGTCAAGAAATTTGGAAGACAGCTACTTGGCCAGCTAGTTGAAAGAGATGCATATTTTTTATCATTCCAAAGATAACGTGACCCAACAGATTGTTGAAATCATCAGACAATATCATTAATATCACATGCAAATAAAATTTTTCTAAAGATAAGTCAAAAATGGCTCCAACAGTACATTGACAGAGAACTGCCAAAGGTTCAAGTTGGATTCAGATGATGGCATGGAATGAGGTATATCGTTGCTGACATCAGACAGATCTTGGCTGAAAGCAGAGGATACCTGTGCTTTATTGACTATGCACAAGCTTTTGATTGTTTGGGGTGCTCTAGGATAAGCACTGGGCCACAAAATCAGCTTGGAATGCAAACTCGGAGGTTCATTCCCACCAGGTGCTCTTTGAAACCCTATGCAGGATCTCTATGAGTCAGAACCAACTTAACAACAACAACAACATGGACAATGAGTATTCCTGAACACTTGAGTTTGCTCATGTGGAACCTGCACATAGATCAAGAGGCAATCATTCGAGCAGAACAAGGAGACACTGAATGGTTTAAAAGTAGGAAAGGCGTGTGCCAGGATTAGATCCTTTTACCAGATTTATTCAATCTGTGTGCTGAGAAAATAATCTGATAAATTA
>NW_006408615.1:3530159-3531760 GCF_000296735.1 Chrysochloris asiatica | reverse complement strand
GTGAGAACTGGACAAGGAATAAAGAAGAATGGAAAAAAAATGATGCATTTTAATTAGGGTGTTAGCAAATAATATTTAATACACCATGGACTGCCAGAAAAAGGAACAAATCTGTCTGAGAAAAAATACTGCTAGAATGTTCCTTAGAAGAGAACATGGTGAGATTTTGGACATGTAATCAGGGGACAAGTCCTTGGATAAGAACATCAGACTTAGTATCTGATGTTGTTTGTTTTCATTTGATATGGAATTGGTTCCAATTCACAATGACCTTGTATAGGGTTTCTGAGAGCAGCTGGTGGGTTTGAACTGCTGGCTCGGTGGTTACCAGTCCAGTACTTAATCTGCAGTGCCATACCAGGGCTCATGCTTGGTAGAGGCTCCACAAAGAAGAAGAAAACCCTCCATGAGATGCACAGACACATGGCTGCAACAATGGTCTCAAAGGGGAAGGACTCTTGTAATAGGAAGAGTGCTCTCAGATCTGCAAACCTATCATAAAGGGATTTTCTTTTATAGGGCAGGGCAAGGCAATGAATTCTGATGTGGCACTCTAGGATAAGCTCTGGACTGCTAAACATAAGGTTGGTGTTTCAAACCCACCAACTATGCCTCAGGAACCCTATACAGGGTCACTAAGAGTCGGAACCGACTCAATGGCACTTAACAACAACAGCAAGGGCAGGGCAAGCAAAGTTCAAAAGAATCATGTATGTCAGAAGGGGTTGTGTGATTGAATTGGAATGACTTAGAGAATATTTTGCCTTGTGGTCATATACTATACTATACTATACCATACCAAAAGAATCATGTATGTCAGAAGGGGTTGTGTGATTGAATTGGAATGACTTAGAGAATATTTTGCCTTGTGGTCATCCAGGTCTAGAAAGTGGTTACTAAGTAGAGTTCCATGATGGCTCAGGTTGATTGGGTAGAAGTTTAGGAACTTGAGTGGAAAAGAGATGTGTAATCAGTGTCTGACCAAATCAGTTAAGAATCACTTCACTCCAACAGATCAGTAGGAATAAGCAGTTCAAGTAATTTATGAGGTAAAGAATGAAAATCTAGAGCGTCTATATCCAACCTTCTCACTGGTAAACAAGAGGCCAGACATCTGTGAGTTTTATCTAAATCACATGGGGAAGGGAAGTTGTGCATGTCTTAAGGGTTTAAGAAGAGCACAGGACTCAGGTAAAAACTGGTGACCAGTACGATCATCAGTGGAGCTGCTGATGACCATAATGGTCATGATGAAGATGACCTTGGCAGTGAAGGTAATGATAATGTGACACACCTCTAAGCTCTTTACGTACATGAATTGAATTTTGTCTTCTTGAGGTAAGTCTTATTATTATCCAACTTTATAGAATGGACACTCAAAAAGATGGAGTCAGTTCCGATCCATAGTGAGACCTTCCCTACTATACTATATTATACTATACTATACTATAAAGGAGTCACTATGGGTCGGCTCCGACTCGAAGGCACTTAACAACAACAACATACTATAAAGGAGCTCTGGTAGTGTAGTGGTTACGAATCGGGCTGCGAATCTTAAGGTCAGCGGTTCGAAACTACCAGCCGCTCCGCGGGAGAAAGAT
>NW_006408615.1:3517630-3526944 GCF_000296735.1 Chrysochloris asiatica | reverse complement strand
AGAGCAGAACAGACACAGACACACAGTAGGAAGACAGATGTCAAGGGATTCTTGGGACTACCCTGGAGGCGGTGCTCTGATTTGAACTCCAATACTGTGAGACAATGACTTCCTAGTCTTTAAAGCCACCTGCCCATTTGTTGAGTCCTGCTGTGGCACTGTAGGATAAGCACTGGATTGTTAACCAGAAGGTCAATGGTTCAAACCCACCAGCTGTTCTTCATAAACACTATACAGGGAAGCTAAGTAAGAGTCAGGACAGACTCTTTGGCACTCAACAACAAAAACCCATTTGTAGTATTTGTGTTATTGCAGCTCTAGGAGACTAAGGCATGAGGGCTCCTTCTGCACTTCCACTTTGGAGAGAACGTGAACCATAGCTTTCATGGTTTCATGCTTCATCATATTCTACAAGGTCAACAGGGTGACGACTCAGTGACAGTCTTTCACCTGCAATGCAGAGGATGCAAGTGAAGTAGCCTTGGAACATGACAGCCCTTGGCAGCTGTGGCTCTGTTGATGATGGTCACAAATAGAAAGGAGAGAGAGAACATCAATGTTGTCAAGGGGACACTCTAGATTCCAGAACTTATGAAATTGAGCCCACTGTAAATCTCCCACCAGGAGGGTGTGATTTTCTAGAACTCAATGGGTATCCAAGGTGTGTCCAACCCATGTCGATATGTGGGCTGTACTCTCAATCAGTGTGTCCAGAACTCAGGGAGTGGCAAGCACCCCCACATGACCTGCAACCAATTCTCCAGCCTTTCCTTTCCATGGGGTATTTTCTCTCTTCGGAACCTTCACTGTATTGACTGCATCCCACATGCAGTATCTATTTACCTTTTGTAAACACACCTGTGCTTTGGCCCCAGCAGAGACGTAAATTTGGAAGGAGTTGAGGAAGCTGGTGGACATTTACCACTGAGGATTTATTCCATAGACTCTTCTGTAGCTCTCAGTTGGGCCACTATTCTTTGGAAGCTCATTTTAAAGTTAGCATGTCCTGGCTCTGGCTAGAACCTAGCCCTCTTTAGTAGACTTTGGAATTCCCAAAGAAGTCTAAGATTCCAGGGATAGTTTGTCCTGTCCATGGGAGGGAATCTTGCTGAGGTCAAGCCTACTGGCTCAGTTTGAGACAGTTCTGTCCTCAAATGCATTATTTTTCTTACAAAGCACTGACGTGGCTACACAGGGACCATGGTCCTCCATGAGACACTGGCACTCCAATGCTAACAGCTCCACATGAACCTATAATGGCTCAGATGGGTGCCAAGAGGCAGCATTTTCATGTGAGTCAGAGGTAGAGCTATGATGGTATGAATCAGCTAAAGACTGTTTAGTCTTCTATCTTCCACTCAGACTTCCTCCCTTATGGTATCAGACCCATGGAATTCTGGTTTAGAGAGCTCTGTTTATAGCTAGAGTCTTATACATTTCTTCCTGTAAGTAAATCTACATTGTAATGTTTACTTATTCAGGTATAATTAGAGAGAAAAAAAGAAAGAGGAAAATAAATGAACGCTCTCAATTACCAAGAGGGTTCCAGAACCCTCTAGCCCAATCAGATAAAGGCCTGGATGAGAAAAACAGAAAAGATGCTCAACCTGTCCCTTCACTGGGGACAACTTCCACTAAAGTTTTAGGAGAAAATCATCCAAAAACTTTGTTCCCAGTCAGAGTTGATTCAAATAATGGTTGATTTTAAGGTGTAAATGCAGATAGGCAAAAATTCAGAAACATAATCCCTATGTAAGTGTCTTCAGATTTCATTTGGTACCTTAGTCATTACAAGTAGGCCTGCAAACCTCAAAGTCAGCAGTTCGAAACTACCAGCTGTTCCTCAGGAGAAAGATGAGGCTTTTTGCTCCTGTAAAGATTTACAGCCTCGGAAACCCTGTGCAGGGTCGCTATGGGTCGGAACCACGGTTGCACACTACTACCACCACCACCAATCAACCAAGGAGTCTTGGTGTGGTGCTGCAGGTTAATGTGCTGGACCACAAGGTCAGTTTGAACTTCAAGGTTGGTGGTTTAAGCTCACCAGTCACTCCTTGGAAACCCTATACAGGGTTGCTGTGGGTTGGAACCAACTCTACGGCACTTAACAACACAACCAATCAACCATAGATGCAGGAAATGAACAACTCAGTGATGATAACAACTCAGTGGCATAACTGGGTGTATTTTAAACATAACATTATTTAAATGTAGGGCACTTTTGGAAATTGTTGAAAGAAAATACAATGTTGTAAAAACTAATATGAATCCCTATTCAGGGGACATGTCACTTCTTAGTTGGGCACATTGACACTTTGTTCCCAAGGACGAATGTAAGGATGAGAAAGGGATGCTACCAGCAGAATCTGCTATGTAGGGACAGTGCCACATCAGGAAAGGGATTCACAGTGATCCCAATACTGCTGTTATTGGATGCCATTGAGTGGAACCTAACTCACAGCCATCCAGTATAACAGAGTAGAACTGCTCCAAAGGGTCTCCAAGGCTGCCATCTTTATGGGAGACGATCTCTCGGTCTTTCTCCCTTGGAGCTACTGGGTGGGTTTGAACCACCAACTTTTTGGTTAGCAGCTGAGCACTTAATCACTTGCGCAACCAGGGATGCTTATTCTAGTGCTAATATCAGACAATAAAGACCTCATGGCATAAGGCATCACAGGATAGCTTCTGATTTGACAGAGATCAAAACTAACTGCAGAGATACAAGAAACAAGATCTTATGCCTACTTCTCATTATATGAAACAGTTAAAGGAAAGATGTTAACAATATGTGGAGAACTTGACAATAGCACAGGGGTAGCAAATGATTAACACATCTATTTTACATTTGGCATATTAATAAAGTACATCATAACAATAAGTCATAAATAATAGACCATTGTAAGGCAATACGAGATCTAATTAACACTATTAAATAATTCCATCCATTCATTCAACAAATAAATACCCACTCGAAGTGGCACTACAGGATAATGCACTGGACCG
The DNA here is from genome assembly GCF_000296735.1 of Chrysochloris asiatica. Taxonomy (NCBI): domain Eukaryota; kingdom Metazoa; phylum Chordata; class Mammalia; order Afrosoricida; family Chrysochloridae; genus Chrysochloris; species Chrysochloris asiatica. The sequence goes on along the minus strand of NW_006408615.1, from coordinate 3,523,938 downwards.
CAAGGCCAGTTTGGACCATAAAGTTGGTGGTTCAAACCCACCGGTTAGTTGCTCCTTGAAAATGCTATACAGAGTTGCTATGAGTCAGAACCTACTCAACAGCACTTAACAACAAAGACGACTCAAGTGACAGTCACTTGCAGGGGATTCAGCAGTGCCAAAGAGACTACAATACTGTCCTCCTAGGCAAGGCTGAATGAAAAGACATTGGAATATGAATCCTAAAGAATACATCTTCTTTTCCAGAGCTGTTGGAATGTTTATAAACATTGATTAACTGTTAAGCCATAAGGAAAATGGTAACTATTTTAAAGCAGCAGAAATGGTTCGGGTTACTTTTGCAAACTACAATGCCATAAAGCTAGAAATTAATGAGAAGAGTATGTTCTCTTAACTTACTATTAGTAAAACGAAACAGAAAAGAAAATAATATTTCAATTATAGTTCTGAACAATTTGTACTAAAATGTATGGCATTTAGCCAGACGATTCTCAAAGGAAAATTCATAACCAAGAATTACATTATTATCTAAAAAATGGAAACTTCATTATAAACACAACATTTACGTTTGTTAGCTTTGGGTACATAATGAACCACCCCAAAACAGAGTAGTTCAAAACAACAACCATTATACTTAGTTCTGTGGGTCCTTGGGTGATTGGGGTAGGTCTGGCACTTTCATGTTGTTATTCAGCTGCTGAGTAGGGTAGTTGATCTGTGCAGCCTAACCTGTTGTGACTCATAGTACCCTGTATAGGGTTTCTGAGAGCAGTTGGTGGGCCTGACCTGTTGACCTTGCAGTTAGCAGTCCTGTGCTTACCCTATAGCACCACACCAAGACTCTTGGTTGATCTAGAATTACTTATGCATCTGTTGGTTGGCAGACTGTTAACTGGGCCACATTGCTTCTTTTCCTTGGGGTCTTTCTCCAGCAACTAGTCTGGGCTTGTTCACTTAATAGATTTAGGGTTGTAAAGACAGCAAGAGAAGGTAAACCCCAGTGCAGAAGCCTTTTAAAATTCTCTGCTGTATCTCATTTGCTATTGTACCATCTGTCAAAGCAAGTCACATGGAGAAGCTGAGAGTCAATGTGGGAGGGAACTAGTCAACGGGAATGAGGTAGACAGGGGAATTATTATAGCAATTCTTATAATCTACTGGGACTTTTAACTAGAACATATAGAAAACCAAAGAAAACAATGCTTCAGAACGCAGAAAAATGATTAAATAATGAAGGTAAAGGCAAAAACAAGTGATGTAGAAAATAGAAAAGTTGTAGAGTTGGTAAATGTATTCAAGAATTTATGTTTTGTAATAAAACAATAACATTGATAAACTCCTGCAAACATGACCAACAAAAAAGAATGAAGCACAAATAAAATAAAACTAGAGCCAGGATGTTCAATAAGAACAAACATGAGCAATCTTGACGTTATTGAGGAAGATTATTCATAGTTGCTCTGGTGATGGTAGTGGTGGTGGTGATGTGCTGTTGAATTGGTTCCAGCACATAGTGACCCAATAGAGGATTCTGAGGCTGCAAATCTTCACAGGAATAGAAAGTCTCATTGTTCTCTAGTGGAGTGCCTGGTAGATTTGAACTGCTCGACTTGGTGTTAGCAGACTAACCCACTACACTACCAGAGCTCCTTTAGTTAAATGTTGTTGAGTCCATTCCTACACATAACGACTCTATGCTCTACAAAATGAAAACACTGCCTTGTTCTGCATCATCTTCACAACTGTTATAATGTTAGGAGCTCATTGGTGCTGCCATCTTGTTGGATATATTCCTCTTTTCCATTGACCCTCTACTTTACCAAACATGATGCCCTTCTTCAGGGACTTGTCCCTCCTGACAACATGTGCAAAGTAGGAGAGATGAATTCTCAGCATGCTGGCTTCTAAGGAGTGTTCTGGCTGTACTTCTTCCAAGATAGATTTGTTTGCTCTTCTGGCAGTCCAGGGCACTTTCAATATTCTTCACCAGCACCATGATTAAAATGCATCAGCTCCTCCATGGTCTTCTGTATTCATTGTTCAATGTTTACTTGCATATGAGGTGATTGAAGATGCCATGGCTTGGGTCAGGCACACCTTAGTCCTAAAACTGACATCTTTGCTCTTCAACACTTTAAAAGAAGCCTTGTGCAGCAGATTCACTTAATTAAATTGTCTTTTGATTTCTGGACTGCTGCTGTCATGAATGTTGATTGTGGAGCCAAGCAAAATGAGGTCTTTGACAACTTCAATCTTTTCACCATTTATCATGATGTAATTTATTGTTCCATTTATGAGGATTTCTTTTTTCTTTCTTTACATTGAGTTGTAATCCATACTGAAAGCTGTGGCCTTTGATCTTCATCAGTAAGTATTTTAAGTCATCTTTGCTTTTAGCAAGCAAGGTTGTGTCATCTGCATATCACGGGTTGTTAATGAGTCTTCCTCCAATTCTAATGCCATGTTCTTCTTCATATTGCAGATTATTTTAAAGTATACATGCTGAATAAATATGGTGAAAAATACAACCCTGGTGCACACCTTTGCTAATTTTAAACCATTCAGTGCTCCCTTGTTGTGTTCGAACAACTGACTCTTGGTCTATGTCCAGGTTCCTCACAAGCACAATTAAGGGTTCTTTGCAATATTATCCATAGTTTGCCGTGGTCTAAACAGTCTAAAAAATGCATAGTCAATAAAGCACACGTAAACATCTTTCTCATAATCTCTGCTTTCAGTGAAGATCCATCTGATATCAACAATGATATCCTCCATTCCACATCCTCTTCTGAATCTGGCTTGGATTTCTGGCTGCTCTAAGTCAATGCCCTGCTGCAACTTTTTAAAATTACCTTCAGCAAAATTTTACTTACGTGTAATTTTAATGATACTGTTTGATGGTGTGTGCATTCTGTTGGTGCACCTTGCTTTGGAATGAGCACACATTTGGATCTTTCCCCATCAGTTGGTCAGATAACTGTCTTCCAGATACCTTGACACAGATGAAGGAGTGCATCCGGTGTTGCATCTGTTGTAGACACATTTCAATTTGTATTAAATCAATTCCTGGATCTTTGTTTTTGCCGATGTCTTCAATGCAACTTGGGCTTCTTCCTTCACTCTCATTGGTTCTTCTTGATCATATGCTTGGTTGTTCTTCTTGTAGTTAGGTGCCATTGATTCAGTTCTGACTCATAGTGACCCCATGTACAACAGAATGAAACACTACCCAAACCTGCAACATCCTCACAATTGCTGCTACACTTGAGCTTGTTGTTGTTGTCACAATACCAATCCATCTCATTGGAGGTCTCCCTTTCTTTCTTATCCCTACATTTTACCAAGCACGATGTCTTATTAAGGAACCATCCCTTCTTATAACATGTTTGATATCTTGCTCATTGGTGGAAATACCTCATCTGAAGGCCCCAAAGGTGAACGAATTGAATTGCTCACTGGTGCTGAAGTTGTCATGAACCATCACTTGTAAGAAGCCTGTGAGAAATTCATCAAAGATCACATGAAATGAATCAAAGGCAAACTTGAAGAACAGAGACCAGAAAAAGTGAATCTTTTTAATGACTGAGGTTGATGAACAAATCAAGCACATCCTTGCTTATTACAAAAGTGACCAATTCTTTACTGGAAGATTATGGATCAAGATTCATTTGTTTGCTCTGCTGGACTACCGGGAGGGTGGCATAGCCCTGGACAAGACTGTCTTTAAGGATTGCTTAGAATTGAAGAAATGTTAATACATTTTCCAATCATTTGGATCAATCATCTGTCATACTACCTGGCTGCTGCTTTTCATTCACACAACACCGGAACTTAGACAAGTGCCACAGATGTCATCCAGAAATCTTCATTTATTTTGAGCTTAATTTATTTAGAGAACACACATTGTCTTTGGGTTTGTTATTCAAGAAAAATAAAAGCAAACGTGTCACAAAAGTTGTCTGAAAATAAAATACATTTAAACTCATTTCGAAAAAAATTCCATTTGGTTCAAGAAAAGAGATCTACTACTATAAACCCCAGCACAATCCAGACAAAAATTACCATCCCATACAAGATGAGTTATCAAAATAGTGTTATAAAACACAGGAGGGAATGGATAGAGGCAATAAAAATATAGATGCAATTAAAAAGAAATACCTAGCTATGTTTTAACTTTACTGAATTATAATATGTATCATGGTAGAATACATCCTTTGTATGTGACACAAAATCATGTGAGTGTCATGTCTTGCTTTTACAGGCTTCATAAAGAGAATCAAACTCAAAACCAGCCCATGGCAGCAAATTCCTATGGCCTTTCTTACCCTCTTCTGACACCAGCATCCACCCCCAGCTTCACATCTGGGTTCCATAGTACATTGCAATGTTCACATAGAACTCATAATAATACTCATGATTATGGGATTTATTAGGAGGTGAACAAGGTAAAATTCAGGATCAGAAACAACTCAGGATGCATCAGCTTTCCAATCAGGGAATGCCTCGTCTCTGCCTTACTACAGACACACCTTACTCTTGTCTTTGATCTCTCAGTCATGTGGTCCAGTGGCCTCTACCATGCTCTGGCAAGTGTTATAAAGCCCTTTGAGTCAGTCTGTATATGCCCAAAGGGCATATACTATAAACCAGTCTCCTTCCAGTGAAGACTCGTACTCTATGGACCTAGAAGCTCCCAGCTCCTCTGTCTCTCCACGCCACTGCCTCTGCCACTACCTCTGCCGTCACTGTTTTTCTAGGTAAGGATGTCAGCATCCGCTTATGCTCTTCTTTGCTGATGTTCTGGAGTCTTTTGTTCCTGTTTCTGAGATTGCTCCTTTTAAGTTAGTGGAATGGCAAAACAAGCCAATCCATTTAGGGTCCTGTAAACCTATTTGTCTGGTTCCAGTGCTGGTGTGGCACTGTAAGATCAAGACTGCTAAACACAAGGGCAGTGGTTCAAACCCACCAGCTGTTCCTTGGAAACCCCATACAGGGTCGCTATAAGTCACAACTCACTGGATGGCACTCATCAACAAAAAAAAACCCTCAATTATCTGGTAGAGATTAAGAAAAGTTTGGATAGAAAATCCATATCAAGTAAATTCAAGGTACCATAAGAGCAGAACTCTACAAATTTCGGCATCTCTACAAGTCATGTCCTGGTGTGGTGCTGTGGGTTAGTGCGCCTGACTGCAAACCCATTTGAACTGCAAGGTCGGAGGTTCAAGCTCACCACCTGCTCCTTGGAAATCCTATACAGGGTTGCTATGGGTCGGAATCGACTCGATGGCATGTAACAACAAACAGCGACAAATCATGTAACCACTTCCTTAGTCAAAATATAGACTATTTCCACAACTCTTTCCCAGACTGCTTCTATGGCTTTTTGTAGTCAAAGCCCACTCCTCATCCGTACCTCTTGGCAACTGCTGACCACATGTTATCCCTGTGCTTTTGTCTTTTCCAGTTGGTTAAAATTGTTAAAATTGTGAAGTCATGAATTTTGTAAACTTTAGAGTCCAGCTTATTTCACTGGGTATAATACCACTGACCACCATGCGTCTGTCAATTTGTCGTACTATGGTAGCTTGTGAGTTGCTGTGATTCTGAAAGCTATGTCACCAGTATTTAAATACCAGCAGGGTGACCCATGGTGGACAGATTTCAGATGAGCTTCCAAATGAAGACAACTAGGAAGAAGTTGTGATGCACTACTTCCGAATTATTTAGTCACTGAAAACCTTATGAATAACAGAGAAACACTGTTAGATATAGTGCTGGAAAATGAGCCCCTCAGGTTGGAAGGCACTCAAAGTGCGACTGGAGAATAGCTGCTTCTTCAAAGTAGAGTTGAAGGTGATGATGTGAATGGAGTAAAGCCATGGGAGTAAAGCCCATGGGGCCTTCATTTGGTGATGGAGCACAAGTCAAAATGATGAGAAACAGATGTTGTTGTGGTTGTTAGGTGCCATTGAGTCAGTGCCTACTCATAGTGACCCTATGCACAACAGAATGAAACACTGCCTGGTCCTGGGCCAACCTCACAATCGTTGCCACACTTGAGCCCATTGATACTACGACTTTGACAATCCATCTCTCAGGGGGGTCTTCATCTTTTTCCCTGATCCTCCACCCTACCAAACATGATATCCTTCTCCAGAAACTGGTCCCTCCTGACAATATGTGGAAGTATGAGAGAAGAAGTTTGGCCATCTTGGCCTCCAAGGAGCACTCTGGCTGCACTTCTTCTAACACAGATCTGTTGGTTCTTTTGGCAGCCCACGGCACTTTCAATATTCTCCTCCAAC
>NW_006408615.1:3508495-3516680 GCF_000296735.1 Chrysochloris asiatica | reverse complement strand
TTCATTTGCTTGAATCCATAATCTGCACTTATGGAATCAGAAGTTAGGAAATCAAGCAATATATAGCATTAGGGAAATCTGATACAAAAGATCTCTTTAAAATGTTGAAGAGCTAAGGTGTCAGTTTGAGGACTAAGGTGTGCCTGACCTAAGCCATGGTATTTTCAATCGCATCATATGCATGTAAAAGCTGGGCAATGAATGAGGAATATGATAGATGAATTATTTGAATTAGGGTATTGGAGAAGAATTTTAAAAGTATCATGGACTTCCAAAAGAACAAACAAATCTGTCTTGGGAGAAGCGCAGCCAGAATGTTCCTTGGAAATGAGGATCTTTGGACATATTTTCAGGAGGAACTAGTCCCTGGAAAGGGACAGCATGCTTGACAAAGTAGAAGGTCAGCAAGAAAGAGGAAGACTCCGAGGAGATGGACTAACACAGTAGCTGTAACATGGGTTCAAACATGACAACAAATGTGAGAGTGATGCAAGACCAAGCTGTGTTTCCTTCTGATGTACAAAGGGTGGCTCTGAGTGGGAGCTGACTCAAAGGCACCGAACAACAACATTTACAAACAGGCATTTGAGTGAAAACATGGTGTTATTTCTCTTCAGTGAATACTTTGGGTGGTATTGCTGGATTGTTTAAGTGTATGTTTAACTTGAAAAGAAACCATCAAACTATTTTTCAAAGTGACTGCATCTTATTGCCTTCCTACCAGCAAGACCTGGCTTGTCCAGTTGTTTTTGTATGTTTTCCACAAGTCATCAATTTTTTTCTTATTTTAATTTTGACAGGTGTGTAATGGTATCTCACTTTGGCTTTTACATTTCCCTAGGAGTCCATATTGTCAGGAGGGAACAGTTGCTGGAGAAGGATGTCATGCTGGGTAAGGTGGAGGGTCAGAGAAAAAGAGGAAGACCTCCAACGAGATGGATCAGCCAGATGACATCATTGATGGTGTCAAGTGTGGCAGCAGTAGTGAGGTTGGCCCAGGATCGGACATTGTTTTGTTCTGCTGTGCATGGGGTCGCTATGAGTCGGTTCCGACTCGATGGCACCTGACAACAACAACAAAGGAGTCCTGGGTTGGCGCTGTGGGTTAATGTGCCAGACTGAAAAGCCATTTGAACTGCAAAATTGGTGGTTCAAGTTCACCAGCTGCTCCTCGGAAACCCTATACAGGGTCGCAATGGGTTAGAATTGACTCAATGGCACTTAACACAACAACAACAATAATAAATTATACCAATAATGTTTTCATGGACATGTTTGACATCTGTGTATCTTCTCCAGTGAAGATTCTATCTAAAGATTTCACCCACTTCTTTTCTTTTTTAAAATGGGGTTGCTTGGTTTCTTATTGATGAGTTTTGAGAATTCTTTTTATATTCTTGATACTTATGTAAACATTTTCTCCCACTCTCTGGTTTGTCTTTTTATATTCTTAACAGTGCCTTTAAAAGAGCAAAAATTTCAGCTTAGACAAAGTCCAATTTGCCAGTTTTATTTCATGATTTATTCTTTTTATGTTCTATTGAAGAACCTTTTGCCTAATCCAAATCATAAAGATTTTCTCCCGTTTTCAGCCAAGAGCTTTGTAGCTTTATGGACATGTAGGTCTATGGTTCAACCCAAGTTAATTTTCCCATAAGGTGCAAGTAAGGGAACCAGGTTTATTTTTCTGCATATGGAGTCTAATTCTCCCAGCACATTTTTTGGTAAGTCTATTATTCTCTAATGCATTGCAATTCAAAAGCTTTTAAAGCATAAATTCAATTTCTTTAAAAGATATTGTCTATTTCTTCTAGTGTGAACTTTGCTAGTTTGTGTCTTTCAAGGAATTGGTCTATTTCATGTAATTTGTCAAATTTATAGCACACTGTTAGTAATATTCTCTTTCGATCATTTTAGTGTTAGTTGGATTTTAGTGGCATCTTCTCTTTCAGTTCTGATATTAGGTTCTAATTTCTTCTCTTTTTCCCCCTTATTAACTTGGCTATAAGGTTATCAATAACTCAAAATGGATTGCAGATCTCAGGGTAGGAGCAAACACTGTCAAATTTCTAGAAGATAATGCAGGTGAGAACCTTTATCATCTTGGGCTGGGTAAAGATTTCTTTGATAGGATATAACAAGCATATATATCAAAATGTATCACAAAGAGGACTGCATCCAGATTTAAAACATTTGCTTTTCTTTAAGGGAATAAAAGGAAAGTCCACAGACTGGAAAATATATAATCAAAATATATATCTTATGATTATGGATTGATTGACTTGTGTCCCCTGAATTAAGTGCTGTGAATATCAATGCTCATAGAAGTGCATGTGACTGCAACCCCATTAAGGAATCGTGTTTTCTTGGTTATGTTAATGAGCCAATGTGGCTGTGTTTTAAACCAATCACATTGAGATGTAAAAGGGGCAGATCTCATGCACTGGGAAGGAAGCACAAATGGGGAGAAATAGATACCCCCCTCCCTCCATGAAGATAACCAAGAAACCCAGAACAGAAGGTGAAAAATGCTGAGTCTACAAACAGCACAAATCTTTCTCTAGAGCTGGGGCCCTGAATTTGGACTTCTAGCCTCTTAAACTGTGAAAAATACATTTTTGTTTGTTAAAGTCACCATCTGAAGCATTTCTGTGATTATAGCACTGGAGAACTAAGACATATATAAAGGAATTGTATCTGGGACATGTAACAAAGAACTCCCATAATCTATGATGAGACGAAATCCAGCTTAAAATGCACAGCCACACATACGCAAACAGAATAGCCACTTTACCAAAGATGGAAAATAAGCACTTGAAAAGAATTTTATTATCATTATTCGCTAGGGAATTTCAAATTAAAACCATAATGTATTATCAGTACAAGCTATTGTTATTATTGCTGTTAAAGTGCCATTGAGTTGGTTCCAACCCATAGTGACATTGTATAGAATTTCTGAGAGGTAGCTGGTGAGCTTGAACCACTGACCTTGTGGCTCAAACTGACTTTGCAGTCCAGTGTGTTAATCCACAGTGGTGTTAGGGGCCTTCCAGTCAGTTCCGACTCAGTGGCTGATGCACAACACAACACAATGAAGGACTGCCTGGTCTTGCACAATCCTCACAATCTTCATTAAACTTGAGTCCATTACTACTGCCACTGTGCCAGTCCTTCTCATTGGGAGTTTTCCTGTTTTATGATGACCCTCCATTTTACCTAACAGGGTGTCCTTCTCCAGGGACTGGTCCCTCCTGACAATATGTCCAAAGTATGAGAGACGAAGTCTTGCCAAACTGGCTTCCAAGAGCATTCTGGTTGTACTTCTTCTGTATTGGAAGAAGGTAAAACTGAAGCAAACCAAAGACTTCAAGATCTTAAAATCAACCAGATATAAAGACATGTTACCTTCAAAATTGTCAAGGACTTCATTCTTCTTGAATCAACTATCAACATTCGTGGAAGCAGCGTCAAGAGATCAGACGATGTATTGCATTAGGCAAATCTGCTGCACAGGAACTTTTTAAAGTGTTGAAGAGCAGAGATGTCAGCTTGAGGACTAAGGTGCGCCTGACCCAAGCCATGGTATTTTCAATAACCTCATATGGATGCGAAAGCTGGACAGTGAATAAGGAAGATCATAGAAGAATTGATGCCTTTGAATTGTGGTGTTGGAGGAAAATACTAAAAGTGCCATGGACTGCCAAAAGAACCAATAGATCTGTTTTGGAAGAAGTGCAGCCAGAGTGCTCCTTGGAGACCAGGATGGCTAAGCTTCATCTCTCATACTTTGGACATATTGTAAGGAGGGAATAGTACTGGAAAAGGATGTCATGTTGGGTAAGGTGGAGGGTCAGAGAAAAAGAGGAAGACCCCCAACAAGATGGATCAGCCAGGTGGCATCATTGATGGCATCGAGTGTGGCAGCGGTAGTGAGGTTGGCCCAGGATCGGACATTGTTTCGTTCTTCTGTGCATGGGGTCGCTATGAGTTGGTTCCAACTCGATGGCACCTGACAACAACAACAATAACACCTTCAAAATGAAGGCACTGGGGACTTTGTTGTAGAACTTTCACCTTCCGTGCTGAAGACTCAGGTTTGAATCCTACCCACTGGTCCACTGAATTTCATGCCTAGCCACCACCCACTCTTCAGTGGAGGTTTGGGTGTTTTTAGGATGCTGAACAGGTTCCAGAAGAGCTTCTAGAATAAGAGTGACTAAGAAGAAAGACCTGGAGATCTCCTTCCGGAAAATGGCCAAAGAGAGCCTTGCGGATCACCATGGTCCAATCTACGACTGGTGGACATGGGAGAAGACTGGAAAGCATTTTGTTCCATGTGAATGGACTCACCATGAGCTGAAGGATGACTGGAAGGCATGGAACAGCAACTTTTGAAATGACAACAATATTTTTCACTAAATATCAAAGAACTGAAGTCATGTAGAATATGTTTTCTGACTAAAATTAGAATTAGAGTCAAAGCAATAATAAAAGGACTAGAGAAAAGCCCCCAAATTTGGAAATTAAGTCAAAGGGGAAGTTACAATGGGGATTTTAAAACAGTATGAAATAAACAATGATAAACAAAAGAAACCTATAACTGAGATGGAACTAACCCAGGCCTTGAGAGAAACTGAAGTTCTTAAATATATTTATTAGAACATAATTGATGAAAATTGATCATCTAACCACATAAAATGTTACCAAAAGAATAGCAAATTAAACACAACAAAAGGAAAATAAAGTTAATGAGTAATATGGGAGCAGAAATTAATAAAAATGGAGACGAGCAAGAAAGGCAAAAATTAGATCTTTTGGAAAATACTAAAATAAACAAATGAATAATGAACTCCTGAAGAGACTAGTTTAAAAAGAGAGAGAGAAAGAGGTAAAATGGACTCATTTCAGAATAAAGACATGGATATCACAAAAGCTCCTATGACCATAATACAGCAGCAGTAATAGTATTACTATCAGGAGCCCTGGAGTGGCACTGTAGGATAATGGGCTGGACCAAGGTCACTTTGAGCCTCAAGGTCGGCAGTTCAAACCCACCAGTGTGCCTCAGAAATCCTATACAGGGTTGCTATGAGTTGGAAAAGACTATGGCACTTAACAACAACAGTAGTATTAAATGCATTATTATAATAAATGCAAAATTTAGATGAAAAGGACAAATTTCTAGAAATATATGTAACAAACAAAAACAAACCCAGTAGATACAAGAATGATCTGAAGTCTGATAGATGTTGTTGTTGTTGTGAAGAGCCATCCATTCAGTTCCGACTCATAGTATCCTTGTATAGAGTTTTGGAGGAGCAACTGGTGGGTTTGAACTGCCAACCTTGTGATTTGCAGCCCATGTTTAGCTTATAGCGCCACACGAGGACTCCAAAAGGAAAGAAATTGAATTCACAAATACTCACTGTCTCTCCAGGCAGACTCCAAGAAGGAATGATCACAGTGGCTCTTGGCCCTGCAATAGCAGCAGCCTTACAGAACTCTTCCCAAAAATAAAAAAAACAAGGAGCCTTCCCAACTCGTTTCATAAAGCCATTATAACCTTATTGCTAAAAAGCAGACAAGGGCTAGATAGAAAACTACAGGACAATCTCCTTCACGAACCTAATTGAGACCATCCCGAGTCACGTTGGGTTTCTTTCCAGGAAGTTTTGGTGGATTTAACATTTGAAAATCATTCCATGTAATATACTGAAAAGAGACAGAGGGAACATATAATTTAAAAGCAAAACAAAACTATTTGACAAAATTCAGCACAAAAATAACACAAACATTTTTTGTCAGGTGTCCTCAAGTCACTTCTGACTCACAGTGACCTTATTCACAATAGGGCATTTTAGAATAATAGAAATAGAAGCATGCTAATTCCTTAATGGAGTCCTGATGTGGCCATGTGGGTTAATGTGCTGGATTGTGCAGTCAATTTGAACCATGAGGTCAGAGGTTCAAACTCACCAGCTGCTCCTCAGAAACCTTATACAGGGTCCCTATGGGCTGGAACTGACTCAGTGGCACTTTACAACAATAACAATTCTTTAATATTTAAAAACATATTTTAAAAAAAATCTACAAAATACATTATACGGAATGCTTTAGTATTTAAAATGTTTCCCTGAGACAAAGATGCCTATTATTACCACTTCTAATCAATATCTTGCTGGAAGTCTAAACAGCAATAAACACAAGAAATAAAATTAAACACAGAATAACTAGAAAGAATTAAATTCAGAATAGCTAGAAATCGCACTGTTATTACTTGAATAGCACTGTTATTACATGATTATGATATAAAGAATACAAAAGAACATACAAGTAAACTGTGACAATTCATGATTGGCTTTAGCCAGGCTTTTGAAAACAGGTCAATGCTACAAAAATAAATTGATTTTCTTTGGGATGGCCCCAAATTCTGGAAATATGTTGTTGTTAAGTGCAATTGAGTTGGTTCTGACTCCTCGGGACCCTTTCTGTATAGGGTTTTTGAGAAGCAGCTGGTGAGCTTGAACCACTAACCTTGTGGTTCAACCTGGCCTTATAGCCCAGTGCATTAACCCACAGTGCCACATCAGGATAATATTATTTCTCCTGTACTATAATACAATATTCATGAACCACTTATTATGTGTTTTCTTACCTTTTCATAGATGGCAGTCCTATGTCTTTGCCACACACATTAGAGAATAAAATGAAAAAACAATGCATCATTTAAAATATAATTCATAAGGGAACCCAAATCCTAGAAATAAGCATGCAGCTTTCTACATAGAAACATACAAAACGTTGTTGAGAGAGCTTGAAGAAGGCTTATGCAAATGGAGAACTATAGTCACTCGTACATACAGAACTTCTCACAAGAGTCTGCTGTACCTATTTCTTCCCAGTTCTATGTCCAGTGACATCACATCAGTCCCTTGGAGATGGCAGAGAGGGAGGATTTACACCACAGAAATGGGCGAATGCTACACGAGATAGTTTCCCTTAGAGAAACCCTTGTTCAATATTTTCCAGCGCACCATGTGCGTGGATTGGATATTCAATACTATGAAGCTATCTACTTTGCCCACTCTCTTGCAATTCTACCAAAGTTTTAGCAGCTTTTCTGAGGACATAAACTACTAAAATTTTATCTGGAAATCCAAAGGACTAAGGATGATCACAAGGTCTGCGGTTCAAATTCACCAGCTGCTCCTTGGAAACCCTAAACAGGGTTGATGAGTTGGAACCAATGCAACGGCACTTAACAACCACAACTACAAGAATGATCAAGGAAATATTGAATATGAAAAATGGCAGAGGACTTAAACAATTGCTTATTAAACTTATTTTTGTTGTTTGTTGTTAAATGCTGTCAAGTCAGTTCTGACCCATAGCGACCCTGTATAGGGTTTCCTAGGAGCAGCTGGTGAGTTTGAGCCAACAACCTTACAGTTCAAATGGCTTTTCAGTCTGATGCATGAACCCACAGCACCACACCAGGACTCCAAAGCTTATTATAAAGTAATGGTAATTAAGATAATGGGATATTAGTGCAAGAATTGGTAAATAGACCAATGGAAGAGAACAGAGTGTGCAGAAACAGACCCACACATATTTTCACTCTTGATTTATAGATGTGTAGAACAGTGTAGAACAGATCAGTCATGAGGTACTATGCTATAAGTGAGAGGATAATATCCATGCGCCTACAGGGAAGCCCAGTTAATACCACTATTATTCACATTTATGCACTAACCACTAAAGCCAGTGAGGATGAAATAGAAGAATTCTACCAACTTCTTTAATCTGAAATTGACCAAACATGCAATCAAGATGTATTGCTCATTACTGGTGATTGGAATGCAAAGGTTGGGAGCAAAGGTGAAGGACCAGTAGTTGGAAAATATGTCCTTGGTGATAGAAATGATGCTGGAGAATGAATGATAGATTTATGCAAAACCAATGATTTGTCTATTTCAAATACCTTCTTTAGACAGCATAACAGATGACTATACACATGGACTTCACCATATGGAGCACATAGAAATAAAATTGACTACATCTGTGGAAAGACAAGATGAAAAAGCTCCACATCATCAGTGAAAACAAGGCCAGGGGCAGACTGTGGAACAGACCATCAATTACTCATATGCAAATTCAAACTGAAGCTGAAGAAAATGAAAACAAG